>NW_024412394.1:4677460-4734792 GCF_014898765.1 Herpailurus yagouaroundi | reverse complement strand
GTACATCCAAGCAGCCTCCGTTACTATTTCAGAGCAATTGGAAAAATCCCAGAATCCCCATTTCCAATGGGCTGAGACTTTCCAATATGCCTAATAATGATACTTTATGACCTAGAAGTTCCAATGAATTGGTAGTAAGAAAACATTGATCTGCTTCAGTGGCACTGTAATTGGAATGGTGATTAAATGCATCATGTTAAATTTACCCTGGGCCTTTTCCAGTGTGGCAAACATAAAATGAGCTATCAGCATCAGCAGAGCCTAAACCACTCTTTCCTTCTAAAATGATAGTTTTCCTGCATGTCAAAGGCACTATGTTTGAGCTTCTCCATTAATAATTGGGTGGCATAACACGACAAACCGTATACACCCCCATAAGCTCCCACAGGATGTACACTGTCCAATATGGTATATTGTATTTAGCAACTTGGGAAAAAACCTTATGTATGTCAAAGCAGTGCATTTGCACCACTATAGTTAATGGTCTGTCAGCATTTCCATTATAAAGCAATTTTCAAAGGTTTATTGCTCTGCTGAAGAATTTGCTCTGAGCTGAAATTTGGCATTCCAGAAAAGCAAAAACTGTAGCCTGTAGTTGTTTATTCCCTTCCAAGTAGGCCAAGTAGTTTGTTTTTTTAAAGTTAATCTATCCCTTTATTTGAGAATTTCCTCATAAAGCCCTTTGGGAATATCCACAGAACAAAAACCTCACACCTCACAAAGGGACTATTGTTTGGTAATAGCAGCTAGCAACTTGAAGGTACAGAGGACACAGATTCCAACTTATTTACGAAAACAATTTTTAAAAAGCAAGCATATTTTGGATGAACAAATTGCAAGTTTAAAAACTTTTTCATCAATTCTACCTACTTATATTAAATTATTCATGCTATTAGAGTATACCACCATTCATAGCAAAATCAATGGGTGACTTTAAAATTCTCCTCTACTGTTAAGCCTCCTTTTATCCTTCCAAGAACCATAGCTACTACTGACCTAATGGGAATCTTTCATACTCTCCATTCCCTCTAGCCCAACTAGTCACAGGGAATAAGTGTTGTAAGTAAAAGCTAGGCAGCAAGAAAAGTTACAAAGTAGACAGAGAAGCTTTGAAGGTAATTTAGAAAATTCAGCAACGATGAGCAGCCCCTGAGTGACAAAGTACACAGAAAACAGCTGTGGTAACCTATAAGACTGGCACATTAGCGATAAACAATTTTATTCAACCTCTGGAAACCGTTCTATTAGTCTAAAAGCTTACCAGAATATTTCATGTTTCAAACAAACAAGAAATCAACTATTCCAGTACTTTGGTTTCTTGTTACTGAATCTAACTTGAAAGCTTCAATATTTATGCTTTAAATTACAATGGTTTTCAATTATACAGCTAATTATAATTGACACAACTCTACCCAATAAATAAAGTAGTTATAAGAATGGTTTTCTGGGGCGCCTGGGTGGCGCAGTCGGTTAAGCGTCCGACTTCAGCCAGGTCACGATCTCGCGGTCCGTGAGTTCGAGCCCCGCGTCAGGCTCTGGGCTGATGGCTCAGAGCCTGGAGCCTGTTTCCGATTCTGTGTCTCCCTCTCTCTCTGCCCCTCCCCCGTTCATGCTCTGTCTCTCTCTGTCACAAAAATAAAAATAAACGTTGAAAAAAAAAAAAGAATGGTTTTCTAAGCTTAAAAATTCTTATCACTCACAAATAAAGAATCTCTAAAATTGTGGCAATCAGTGATCAAAACAACCTTTTAAAAATGAATACTTTTTAGAGAAGTCTAAAGATTCATCCTAAATTACTACTGATATAGCTTAATATATTTTGCCAATTTTCCAACTAAATTTTACTCTGAAGACAACTATTATCTCAAAGTATTAATTTTTAAAACCATCTATGAAACCACTTCCACACACAATAACAACACAGAATAATGTTTGTAAAATGGTAAGTAAACAGGATCCAATTCGTGATTACAGCTAATAGAAGTATAGATATGAATGCATCAGACCAGGACCGGAAGGGTCCAAGAAACAAAAAATATAGGCAAAACTTTGCTTTATGATTTTTCTTGATGTTATATTCTTTTTAAAACATTTTATATTCAGATTGCAAATTAATCTCACCTCTACCTTTGGCAGACATTAATCATACTGGCTAAATTTACAAGTATAAAAGCTAAAGCCCCCAAAAAATTATTTACTAAGGATAAAACAGAATACTCAAGATTAACCCTCAAATAGCATCAGTGTTACAAATTAATTAGATCGACATATAGAATCTGACATCTAGATAAAGAATTAAGTTACTTTTATCTTTTGCAATTTTTGTTAGTGGTCTCAACTAAAAGGAGCCTCCAGTAGTTAACCCAAGGACTTGTGAATCTTTCTGGCTTCTTAAATGTATGTTTTTTAATGTTTATTTATTTATTTTTGAGAGAGTGAGAGAGACAGAGTACAAGTGGAGGAGGGGCAGAGAGAGAGGGAAACATAGAAACCAAAGCAGGCTCCAGGTTCTGAGCTGTCAGCACAAAGCCTGATGCAGGGCTCTAACTCAGGAACCCTGAGATCATGACCTGAGCCTAAGACTTAGTCATTCAGGCATTCCCTCCTTTTGGCTTTTTAAAGAGAAACCTCAAGGAAGCCTGCATGAAGAGGCAGCAACCCAGTATATGGTGTTGGCTATCACACCTTTGACTCAGCCTCACTGCTTTTATTCAAAGGATGGACACCTCTATAAAAGGCTTAAATGAAATCCAATGGCAATTAGTTATCGATGGTTTCATTTCCATGTTAGAAAGACAAACATAACCTTACTAATAATAATTTTAAATAATAGCAAAGGAGCTTATCACCTATGTTTTCTTCCAGGAGTTTTATGGTTTCAGGTCTTACATTCAAAAGTCTTTAATCCATTTTGAGTTAATTTTTTATATAGTGTCAAACAGTAGTCTTGTTTCATTCTTTTACATGTGGCTGTCCAATTTTCCCAACACTATTTATTGAAAAGATTGTCCTTTCCCCATTGTTTATTCTTGCCTTGTCGGAAATTTAAAAGATGACCAAAAGCTACATAACATCAGTATCAGCAATTTTTTTTTTTATCTGACTCCAAAGGTAAGGGAAACAAAAGCAAAAATAAACAAATGGGACTACATCAAACTAAAAAGCTTTACACAATGAAGGAAACCATCAACAAAATGAAAAGGCAACTTACTAACTGGGGGGAAATATTTCCAAATCATATATTTGATTATTGGTTAATATCCAAAATATATAAAGAACTCATACAGTTCAACAACAATGAAACCCAAACAATCCAATTAAAAAATGAGCAGAGAATCTGAATAGACATTTTTCCAAAGCAGACATACAGATGGCCAACAGGCACATGAAAAGATGCTCAATATCACTAATCATCAGGGAAATACAAATCAAAACCACAATGAGATATTACCTCACACCTGTTAGAATGGATATCATCAAAAACACAAAAGATACCAAGTGTTGGTGAGGATATGGAGGAAAGAGAACACTTATACACTGATGGAAGGACTGTAAACTGCTGTAGCCACTATGGAAAACAGTATGGAGGTTCCTCAAAACATAAAAAATAGAGCTACCAGAAAATCCAGCAATTCCACTACTGGGTATCTATCCAAACAAAATGAAGACACTAATCTAAAAAGACAAATGCACCTCTATGTTCACTGCAGCATAATTTACAATAGTCAAGACAGAGAAGTAACCTAAATGTCCACTGATGGATGAATGGAGAAAGAAGATGTGGTGTATATATACAATGGAATACTATTTGAAGGAAGGAAGGAAATCTTATCGTTTGTGACAACATGGATGGACCTTCAGGGTATTATGTTAAGTGAAATAAGTCGGAGAAAGACAAACACTGCATGATTTCACTTATTTCTGAAATCTAAAAACCAAGAACAATCAACACAAAACAAAACCCAGACTCACAGATTTAGAGAACAGACGGGTAGCTGCCACAAAAGAGGTAGGTGGGTGATGAAATGGGTGAAGAGAATTAAGAAGCACAAACCTCCAGTTACAAAAGAAGTCATGAGGATGTGATATAACATGGGGAATATAGAAAATAATACTGTATTGACTTTGTAAGGTGATAGATGGTATCTAGACTTATTGTGGTGACCATATCACAACATATATGAAAGTCAAATCAGTATACTGTATACCTGAAATTAATACTGTATGTCAATTATACCTCAATAAATAAAAAAATAACAGCAATGAGTTTTACCAGATTTGATAACAACTGCTCATCTGTCCACTGACCACTCAAAACTCCCTTCTTTCTCAGAAAGTACTTTTCCTTAATAATGCTGTTAGGAGAATAATATATTTAAAGGAACCACTTACTATCAGTTTTGAGTAAGAAGGTCCTGACCTGACAACAGAAAAAGGGCCAGGGATGTCCTGTGGAAAGTAGGGTAGCTCCCTGCTCCCTCATCTCTAACACAGTAGACTCTTTCATTAAAATGTATTCTTATAGGGGCGCCTGGGTGGCGCAGTCGGTTAAGCGTCCGACTTCAGCCAGGTCACGATTTCGCGGTCCGTGAGTTCGAACCCCGCGTCAGGCTCTGGGCTGATGGCTCAGAGCCTGGAGCCTGTTTCCGATTCTGTGTCTCCCTCTCTCTCTGCCCCTCCCCCGTTCATGCTCTGTCTCTCTCTGTCCCAAAAATAAATAAAAACATTGAAAAAAAATTTTTTTTAATAAAAAAAAATTTAAAAAAAGTATTCTTATAAATGTAGCACATGATAGAAAATTCAAAAGACACTAAATAAAGAGTACTAGTGAAAGTGTGTCGCATTCCCACCCATGTCTGCCAGACACCCAGATCCTCCCTACGTTAGAAGTAGCCACTATTACCAGGTTGTTGTAGATTCTTCCCTGAGGCACATCCCATTTTAAAATACTATCCTATCCTCCAAACCTCAGCACTCCCTAGCCTGCCTGCGTGCTTCATTTTTCTAACATTATTATTTACTATTATACACTTAATTACTTTACTCCTCTCCCAATCCTAACCCACAACAAGAATAAAAGCTATATTCCCAGAGTATACAACAATCGGTGGCACATAATGGAATCCTGACAAGTATCTGTTGAATGAGTTAATAACCTCATCATTACAAATACTAGTAACAAGCAAGTTATCTATTCTTTGCAAAATACTGATGCTTTTCCAAAAAGGAAAAAAAAAAAAAAAAACTACAGAAATAGTGCACTCTGCTTAGGAAGCTAAATCAGCTTAAGAGTATCTAAAATTGCAAACACTCCATATTGCCCATTATTTGAGATTATAAATTTTACACTGACTTTCTACATAAAAGGAAGTCTACTTAAACACCACTTGTAATATCACTTTCCCTTGAGATTTTCTCGAAAATGAGATGTCTTCTGCAAGTCTAAGAAAGTAAAATTGTAATGTGCAATCTCAGGAGTGCTGAAAAGGTAGTTTGCTATGAAATTTTTTCAGAATAAAGTAGAAATACATTATAATTTTTTTTTCAACGTTTATTTATTTTTGGGACAGAGAGAGACAGAGCATGAACAGGGGAGGGGCAGAGAGAGAGGGAGACACAGAATCGGAAACAGGCTCCAGGCTCTGAGACATCAGCCCAGAGCCTGACGCGGGGTTCGAACTCACGGACCGCGAGATCGTGACCTGGCTGAAGTCGGACGCTTAACCGACTGCGCCACCCAGGCGCCCCTAGAAATACATTATAAATAAAAACATTAAGAATAAGTTTGGGAAGAAATCTTCACACATATGCAGAAGGATATGTATTACAAGGCTTTCTACAGCATTGTTTCAAATAGTTAATTAACTAAATAATAGTTAAGATTGTCAAAAACATGAACATCCATCAGAAAAGACTAAGTATGCTGTATCCATCGAGTACAATATGAAGCTATCCAAAACAATGATACATTTTTATATAAGCTAAAATGGAACAATCTAGAAGATATATATCACAAGAAAATATATAGCACAAAACCAAATGTGTATTATTTAAATACCCAACCATTTATGGAATGAATATATCACAGGAATGAATATATCACAGCAAGAGAATACACTCTATGGTTTGGTAAAAGATGGCAGCTATACTTGTGGTGTTTAGAACATAACCTATAGAACAGAACTACCAAATCACTATGTTGTACACCTAAAACTAATGTAACATTGTACTTCAGTTAAAAAAAATTAAAATTCGGGAGCTTGGCTGGCTCAGTCAGAACATGCGACTCTTGATCTCGGATTGTGAGTTTGAGCCCATACTGGGTGTGGAGATTACTGTAAAAAAAAAAATGTTTAATTAAAATGTAAAAATTAACTAATTAACATAACCATTAAGCTCAATATAATATGGAAGGCTAACCCCCACCAAAAAAAAAAAACTGGTAAGAGACTGCTACAGGGCAAAGAAACCATGAATTTGGGTGGTTGGTAAAAAGATTTACTTTTTACTGTAAACCACTTGCAACTGTTTGAATTTTTACCATATGAAGATTATTTTCTTCAAAATAGAGGGGGAAATTACAGAATAAAACTGAAAAGAAATATTACTTAAAATATGCAAAGATAATGGGCATCTCTGGCATAAGGGCTAAAATTGGAAATCACTTATCTCTTATTTCAACTATTACCTTATAGAATTTAAATTCAAATATACATCTAAACTGGAGAGATGAACAATAAATACTTTTGGATCATGACAAGTATTCGTGCCACCTCAGAAAAATCACAACACAAAAATAAATATCATTCTAACCTTCATCAAAACAACAATAGAAAGCTAACATCACACTTAATAGTGAAGTATTGTACATTTTTCCCTGATGTCAAGAAAAAGGCAAGGATGTATACTATTCATATCTATTCAGCATTATACTGGAAATCGTAGCTGGTGAAATTAAGCAAGAAAAGCAAAATAAGAATCCTAAAGATTAGAAATAAAAAATTAAATGCCATTATTTATACACAAGACTGGATAAATTAATAACATGCAAAAGAGTGGCTCAGTCATTTAAGTGTCCAACTTTGGGTCAGGTCATGATCTCAAGGTAGTAGAGCTGAAGCCCCATATCAGGCTCTCTGCTCTCAGCACGGAACCCACTTTGGATCCTCTGTCCCCCTCTCTCTCTGCCCTTCACCTGCTTGCAGGCATACTCTCTCACACATGCATGCAAAAATAAGTAAATAAACTTTAAAAAATGCAAAACAAGCTATAAATATTAACATTAGTAAATGAATTTGGCAAGATTTCTGATTATAAGGTCAACCTCCAAAATTTTATTTGTACATCTGAAGCAACAATCAAATAAATAATAAACTTTAAATCAGGAAAATTTACCGTAGCAACAATAAAAAATATCAAATACCATCAAATGCCAAAAAATAAATCTAAAAGATGTACAGAGCTGCTTCACTAAAAATGTAAACATTACTCAGAGAAATTAAAGAAAATTTAGCATAAAGAGGTATACACTATGCTCGTGGTTGGAAAGCTCAAAAAAATAAAGTGACAGTTCTCCCCAAATTGATCTACAGATTCAAAAGAATATCAGTCAAAACCCCAGCAGATTCTTTTTAACTGAAACTGATTCTAAAATTTATATGAAATTGCAAAGAATGCAGAATAGCTAAGACAATGTTAACAAAGCTGAAGGACCTACGCTACCAAATATCAAGACTTATCCAAAAGCTACAGCAATAAAGACAGTGTGTTCATTAGTGCAGAGATAGAGCAGAAAACTCCAGAAACTGACCCACATATTTGGTCACCTGATTTAAGACAAAAAGATACCAGAACAACTCACTGGGAGAAAATTAGGTTTTCAATAGTGTTAAAAATGAGCTTTGACCTTTATCTCATATCATGTCCAAACATGTGAAGTAGACTCAACTGTAAAACTTTAATAAAGTGAGAAAAACAAAACACAATTTTTTATAAACACTTTTTTTAAGTTTATTTTAGTAATTTCTACACCCAATGTGGGGTTCAGACTCTCAAACCCAAGATCAAGAGTCACATGCTCTTCCGACTGAGCCAGCCAGGCACCCCAAAACACGGAGTATGTTTATAACTTTGGAGTAGGCAAAGATTTCTTAAACACAAAGAACACTAACCACATAAAACAGTAATAAACTGTAATTCATTAAAATTAAGAACTTCTGTTCATCAAAATGCTAAGAGAATCAAAAGTAAACCACAAACTGAAAGAAGAGTTGCAGTACACACACACACACACACACACACACACACACACACACACACACACGTCTGTGTGTGCATGCAAGTCAAAAATATATAAGGAATTCCTATAAGTCAACAAGACAATGGACATCCAAATAAAAACTGCACAAAACACTTCAACAGGCTCTTCAAAAATGTGGATATCTGCAGTCAATAAGTTAATGGAAAACTGCTCAATATTATTAGATATTATAGAATGCAAATTAAAATCACAATATAATACCAACAGAAAGGCTAAAATTAAAAAGACTTTGGGCCGCCTGGGTGGCTCAGTCAATTAAACGTCTGACTTGATTTCAGCTCAGGTCATGACCTCACAATCATGGATTGAGCCCCAGTCGGCCCTGCTCTGGGCAGGGAACCTGCCTGTGATTCTCTCTCTCTCTCTTCCCCTTCCCTGCTCGTGCGTGCACACACTCTGTCAAGATAAATAAACATTAAAAAAAAAAGACTGAAAATATCCAGATGTTGGCAAAATTGGCAAAGGTGTAGAATGCTAGAATTCTAACACTCTGTTGCTGGTAAACTGGTATGGCCGTCATGTAAAGAGTTAAGCATACATAACCTAGGACTCCCCAATTCCCACCTGTGTATATACCCAAGAGAATTGAGACTGGATTTCTACTAAGAGACATGTGAAGCAATGTTCATAGCAGCATAATTTATAACAGAGATCAAAAATAATCCAAATATCCACCCAAAGAAGAATAAACTGTTCTACTGTCACAGAATGGAATGAGTACTACTACCACAAGCAACCACAAAGATGGACCTTTCAGACAAAATTCTGAGGAAAAGGTAGATACAAAAAGAACCTATGACTCTACTTAGATGACGTATGAAATAGATAAAACTCAATCTGTGTTGACAGAAATTAAAATCCTGGCTATGTATGAAGGCAGCTTTGCCCAGGACCAGGCCAGGAAGAGACTACAGGGGCTCTGTTATTTGGATCTAGATGGTGATTTCAATGACATATAGAGATATAAATACAAAATTGAAAATTCACTGAATTCTAAATTTAACATCATACACCATACTATATGGGTAATTTTAAAAGAGGATATATTACAAACAGAAGTATTGTAAAATGGTAGATAAATTTCTAGGGGAAAAAAAACTTCTCAAAACTGAGAAGAATAACTAGAAAATCTAAACAAATCCTGTAACTAATAAAGAAAATAAATCCATAACTTAAATTCTTCCAATAACGAAAACTTCAAACTCAAATGGCTTTGCTGGCAATCTATGTAGAGTTAAAGAATAAGTCAGTAATAAAAACACAGCAGAGAATGGAAAGAGAAGAACATCTGTCTATTCCTTTTATGAGGCCAGCATAACCTTAATGCTGAAACTCAACAAGTACATTATAGGCAAACAAACAAACAAACAAATAAATAAATAAAATAGAAATAAAAATTACAGACCAGCATCATGAACACAGATGCAATAAATGTAAGCAAAATTTAGTAAACCAAAATAAGTAATAAAAGAACACTATAGCATAATAAAGTAGGTTTCTTCTGGGAACCAGGTTGGTTTAACACTCAGCATCAATCAGGGCATCTGGGTGGCTCAGTCGGTTAAGTGTCCAACTTCGGCTCAGGTCATGATCTCATGGTTCATGGGTTCAAGCCCCGCATCAGGCTCTGTGCTGACAGCTCAGAGCCTGGAGCCTGCTTCAGATTCTGTGTCTCCCTCTCTCTCTGCCTCTCAAAAATAGATAAAGCAGGGGCACCTGGGTGGCTCAGTCGGTTAAGTGTTGGACTTCTCAGGTAATGATCTCACAGTTCATGACTTCGAGCTGAGCCCTGCATCAGGCTCTGCGCTGACAGCACGGAGCCTGGAGCCCACTTTCAGTTGTGTCTCCCTCTCTCTCTGCCCCTCCCCGGCTCGCTCTCTCTCAAAATTAAACAAACATTAAAAAAAAAATTTTAATAAATACTTTAAAAAATTAAAAAAAAAAAAAAAAAAAAAAAAAAAGAATAGGATTGCCCGAGTGGTTCAGTCGGTTGAGCAGTCTGACTCTTGATTTTAGCTCAGGTCATGATCTCACAGCTCATGATTTTGAGCCCCGCATCACACTCTGTGCTGACAGTGTGGAGCCTGCTTAGGAAATATTCATTCATTCATTCATTCATTCATTCCCTCTCTCTCTACCCCTCCCCTGCTGGCACTCTCTTATTCTCTCACTCTCTCAAAATAAATAAATAAACTTCAAAAAAAAAAAAAGAAAGAAAGAAAAAGAATAGAAGTTAGAAGTGAACTTCCTTAATTAGAAAAAGAGTATTGCAAAAAAAATTATTTAGATAAAGCCGACAGAGAACATCAAGTAATGGTGAAAACCTGAAAGCTTTCTGTTTCACAACAATATAAGTAAACCCATTACCATGACATTTATACATCTATTCAATTATCTACAAGGCAGCCCAGTCGCACAATAAAAAGAGAAACAAGTAAAAAGGTACAAGAATTTAAAAGAGAGAAATTAAACTAATTCACAGAGTAAATGACTATATAAGTAAAAACTATTTGCATGGCACAAAAACAGACACATAGACCAATGGAATAGAATAGAAACCCCAGAACTAGACCCACAAACGTATGGCCAACTCATCTTTGACAAAGCAGGAAAGAACATCCAATGGAAAAAAGACAGTCTCTTTAACAAATGGTGCTGGGAGAACTGGACAGCAACATGCAGAAGGTTGAAACTAGACCACTTTCTCACACCATTCACAAAAATAAACTCAAAATGGATAAAGGACCTGAATGTGAGACAGGAAACCATCAAAACCTTAGAGGAGAAAGCAGGAAAAGACCTCTCTGACCTCAGCCGTAGCAATCTCTTACTCGACACATCCCCAAAGGCAAGGGAATTAAAAGCAAAAGTGAATTACTGGGACCTTATGAAGATAAAAAGCTTCTGCACAGCAAAGGAAACAACCAACAAAACGAAAAGGCAACCAACGGAATGGGAAAAGATATTTGCAAATGACATATCGGACAAAGGGCTAGTATCCAAAATCTATAAAGAGCTCACCAAACTCCACACCCGAAAAGCAAATAACCCAGTGAAGAAATGGGCAGAAAACATGAATAGACACTTCTCTAAAGAAGACATCCGGATGGCCAACAGGCACATGAAAAGATGTTCAGCGTCGCTCCTTATCAGGGAAATACAAATCAAAACCACACTCAGGTATCACCTCACGCCAGTCAGAGTGGCCAAAATGAACAAATCAGGAGACTATAGATGCTGGAGAGGATGTGGAGAAACGGGAACCCTCTTGCACTGTTGGTGGGAATGCAAATTGGTGCAGCCGCTCTGGAAAGCAGTGTGGAGGTTCCTCAGAAAATTAAAAATAGACCTACCCTATGACCCAGCAATAGCACTGCTAGGAATTTATCCAAGGGACACAGGAGTACTGATGCATAGGGGCACTTGTACCCCAATGTTCATAGCAGCACTCTCAACAATAGCCAAATGATGGAAAGAGCCTAAATGTCCATCAACTGATGAATGGATAAAGAAATTGTGGTTTATATACACTATGGAATACTACGTGGCAATGAGAAAAAATGAAATATGGCCTTTTGTAGCAACGTGGATGGAACTGGAGAGTGTGATGCTAAGTGAAATAAGCCATACAGAGAAAGACAGATACCATATGGTTTCACGCTTATGTGGATCCTGAGAAACTTGACAGGAACCCATGGGGGAGGGGAAGGAAAAAAAAAAAAGAGGTTAGAGTGGGAGAGAGCCAAAGCATAAGAGACTGTTGAGAACTGAGAGCAAACTGAGGGTTGATGGGGGGTGGGAGGGAGGAGAGGGTGGGTGATGGGTATTGAGGAGGGCACCTTTTGGGATGAGCACTGGGTGTTGTATGGAAACCAATTTGACAATAAATTTCATATATAAATTAAAAAAAAAAATAAAGTACTACTCAAGCAAACATAAAAAAAAAAAAAACTATTTGCAAGACCTCTATTCACAGAACTATAAAATATAGTTGATAAAAATTTAAGAAAATCTAAATAAATGAAAATACCATGTTTATGGTTGAAAGATACAAAAAGTTCTCCCCAAATCTAAAATTACCAACACAATCCTAGTCAAAATTTCAATTTCTGAAAGAAAATTAACAAGTTTATTCTAAAATCTATATGAAAATTCAAATGACCAAAAATGGTCAAAATCAATCTTGAATAAAAACAAAGCTAGAAGATTTACTCTATCAGACATCAAAACTCTATAAACTGTGAAACCAGGGTAACTAAACAGTTTGGCACTAGAACAAGTATAGACAAGTAAACTAATATATTAGAATATAATGCAGAACAACCACATCCATGGACAACTGATTATTAAAGACATCAGTCAGGGAAAGAGGGTTTTTTCCAATAAATAAATGGTGTTGGCTCATTAAATATATCTATATATATCTATAGATATAGACATAGACATAGATGGAATAAAATGAACTTAGTTCCAGGTGAATTACAGATCTAACTGTGAAAGACAAACCATAGAGCTCCAAAATGCTAACAGAAGAAAAATGTCCTGATGTGCTCTACATAGAAAAAGGTAAGAGGGGCGCCTGGGTGGCGCAGTCGGTTAAGCGTCCGACTTCAGCCAGGTCACGATCTCGCGGTCCGTGAGTTCGAGCCCCGCGTCGGGCTCTGGGCTGATGGCTCAGAGCCTGGAGCCTGTTTCCGATTCTGTGCCTCCCTCTCTCTCTGCCCCTCCCCCGTTCATGCTCTGTCTCTCTCTGTCCCAAAAATAAATAAAAAAAAAACGTTGAAAGAAAAAGGTAAGATACGAAGCACTAATCATAAAGAATTACTACACTGGAATACATTAAAATTACTTTTCATTCATAAGAATCTCTCTTCATTAACCAATACAACAGAGTAAAAAAGCAAACTACGAATAAAGAAAAACTACCTGTAGCACACATTAACTAACAAAATACCGACTGTATAAGAACTCCTATAAATCGGGGCGCTTGGGTGGCTCAGTTGGTTAAGCACCTGACTCTTAATTTCAGCTCAGGTCATGATCTCACGGTTTGGGAGTTTAAGCCCCATGTCAGGCTCTCACTGACAGTGCAGAGCCTGCTTAGGATTCTCCTTCTCCCTCTCTGCCCCTCCCCGGCTCACCCACTCACACACTCTCTCTCTCTCTCTCTCAAAATAAATAAATAAACTTAAAAAAAAAAAAAAAGAACTTCTACAAATCAATGAGAAAAAAAACAAACCAAAAGAAAAAGGGGCAAATGTCTTAAATAAGTACTTCCAAAGAGAATGTTTTAAATATACGAAAAATAACACAGTAATCAGTGAAATGTAAATTAAAACCATAATATGATAATGTGAGACTATCAAGACAATAATTAATATCTAAAAGAACCACAAGAATGTGAAGTTACCACAACCCACATGTACAATTTTGAAAAATAGTTTGCCATCATCTATTAAAATAGACAATATAGAAACCTCTATCTTGGCATATGTCTTAGCACTCCCAGTTATACACTCAAGAGAAACACATGCTCAGGTTAAAAGATGTGTACACAAATGTTCACAGTAAACAACCCAAATGTCCTTCAACAAAATGGATAAATATATTGGCATGTTCTCATAATTTCATACACACACACACACACACACACACACACAAAGAAAAAAGATGAAGACTTCCACTTTCCACCAAGACAGAGTAACAAGAACCAAATCTACCCTCCCACCTCAAACAACAAAAACAAAAAGAAACAAAATACATGAAACAAAGGTTCTCAAGAAAATGGTCATGAGAAATCAAGTCACAACAGAAAATGAAGGTCACTGATCTCTAAAAGATAGTAAACAAACAAAATGAGCTTCTGGTTTCTCCATTTTATTCAAATTGTATTCAGGCCACAGCCAAGGACAAGAGAACCTAAGAGGGCCAACGCAGCTAGAGTTTTCAGCGCAGTTACAAAAAAGGAGACAGTTACAAAGAAAACTCTGGAGATCTGCAGAGGATCCTCTGAATATTTAGCTGAGTACTTCATTTGAGGTTCATGTGAGGAAGAGAAAAGAACTACCAGAAAGGATTAGAGGGAACAATAATAGCTATAACTCACACAGGGCCTGGAATAATGTCTATTCCCATCAGTCAGAATAGAAAACCTCATAATTGATAGGGCAGTGGGTAGAGTGCTCACAAAGGTTTTGGATCAAGAGTGGAGTAAGTGAACTTTAAATTAAATGCTGATCTGGTACAGCCTAAAAAACAGCTTAAAAGATATGAAATAAACTCATTCAAAGAAACTGAACTGCATTCATAACAAAGTTCAAGAATACTTAGAAGAATACAAAATATCTACCACCTGGCCAGGTAAAATTAATTATGTCTGGTATATAATCAAAAAGTATAATAAGCATGCAAAGAACAGGAAAATATGACCCAGAGACAAGAATAATCAAATCAAAACCAACCCAGAATTGGTGCAGATGACAGAATCAGTAGCTGACAACATTAAAACAATTATAACTGTATTCTTTTTGTTCAAAAAGTTAAGTAGGGACTTGGAAGGTATAAAAATGAACCAAACTGAACTCTTAGCGATGTAAATTACATGGTCTTAAGATGAAAAATACACTGGATAAAATTACAGCAGATAGACACTGCAGAAAAAAGATAAATAATCTTGAAGACATAGGAATAATAAATACAAAGAGAGAAGAAGAAAGAAAAAGAATAAGATATGTAAGAAAACTTCAAAAGGCTTAATATATGTGTAACTGGAGTCTATGAATGGATAAGAGGGAAACAAAATTTATTTGAAGTAGAACATTTTAAAATTTTATTAAAACTATAAACTTGTTGATCTAAAAAAGCTCAACGAACCAAACTCAAAAAATATAAAAAAAACAACACCAAGGTATATAATAATAAAAATGCTTAAAACTAGTGATGACAAAAATCTTTAAATAACCAGGGGAAAAAAAGACACAGAAGAAAGATAAAAATGACAGATTTCTCGCTAGAAATGATGCAAGCCAGAAGGCACTGAAGCAGTATCTCTAGAGCACTAAAAGGAAAAACTGTCAATCTAGCTTTCAATACTCAGCAAAAATATACTTCCAAACGGAAGGAAAAATAGACCTCTTCAGACATACAAAAACTGAAGGAATTCCGTATCAGCAGACCTGCACCAAATTAAAATTAAAAAAAAAAAAAAAAAGTTAAAGTATTTCCAGGAGTAAGAAAACAGCATCAAATGGAAATAATGGACCTATGCAAAGGAATGAAAAACATGGAAACAATGACTATGTGAATAAACTTCTAATTATTCATACATTTTAAAAAATATTTTTAAAGCATAAATAGCAAACATAGTATAAATTTTATAACATATGAAGAAGTAAAAGCACATGGTAACAATAACATAAGTTCAAGAGATGAACTGAAAGTCCTTATACCACACATGAAGTTTATAATATCATACTTTAAGGGACACTGCCATAAGACAAAGATAAAAGTAAACACTAAAATAGCAACAAAAAGTTATACCTGGCTGCCTTTTATCAGGTTGAGATAGTTCCCCTCTACTAGTTTGTTGAGTGTTTTTATCATCAAAGGGTATTAGATTTTATCAAATGCTTTTTCTGACTCTCTTGAGATGATCATGTGATTTGTTTTTTATTCTATTGATATATTAATTTCATAATTGGAAACAGTATTACTCTTGACATAATCCTACTTGGTCATGTTATAGAATTCTTTTTTTGTTTTTAGATTTATTTATTTTGAAAGAGAGAGCATGAGCAAGGGAGGGGCAGAGAAAGTGAATCCCAAGCAGGCTCCACACTGTCAGCACAGAGCTCTCTGACATGGGGCTCAAACTCATGAACTTCCAAGATCATTACCTGAGTTGAAACCAAGAATCACTTAATGTCTGAGCCACCAAGCACTCCTATAATTCTTTTGATAATGTTACTAGTATATAGTTGATCTTTATATCCACATTCAAAAGGAATACTGCTATTTGGTTTTCTTGTGATATCACTGGTTTTGGTATCTGGGTAATACTGGCCTCATACAAAAAACAGCTGGGAAGTCCACCTTCCTGTTTTTTTCTTTAAAAATCTGTTAAGAATTGGTATTATTTAATTTTTCTTTAATTCCTCTTTAAATAAATGTTTATCAATTTTGTCGATGTTTTCAAAGAACCAGATTTTGATTTCTTTGATTTCCTCTATTGTTTTCTATTACCTGTTTCATTAATTTCTGCTCTAATCTTTATTGTTTCCTTCTTTCTGTTTGCTGTAGGTTTAGTCTGCTCCTCTTTCCACTGTCTTATGTGGGAAGGCTAGAGTACTGAGTACTCTAGTACTAAGTACTTTGTTCTTAGTACAGGCTAAGCTATAAATTTATAGTACAGCTATAAGTTTCCCTATAAGCACTACCTCAGCAGCATCCCACACATTTTGATATGTTGTATCTTTTCATTCATCTCAAAGTATTTTCTGATTTCCCTTTTGATATCCTCTTTGACCCACTCATTATTTAGGAGTGTGTTGTTTAATTTCCACATACTGATGAATTTCTCAAATTTCTTGCTGGCATTGACCTCTAATATCATTCCATATGATCAGGAAATACAATCTGTATTATTTCTATCCTTTTAAATTTACTGAGGCTTGGGGTGCCTGGGTGGCTCAGTCGGTGGAGGATCCAGCTCTTGATTTTGGCTCAGGTCATGATCCTAGGGTCATGGGATCAAGCCCTGCATCAGGCTCCACACTGAGCATGGAGCCTACTTGGGATTCTCTCTCTCTCTGCCCCTCTCCCTTACTCATGCTCTCTCTCTCTCTCTAAAAACATAAAAAATAAATTAACTGGGGTTTGTTTTACCACCAGCAATAAGTTCTATCCTGGAGAAACCCATGTGCACTTAAGAATAATGTATATTCTGTCATTTGGTGAAATATTCTATAGATGTCTATCAGGTTTATTAATTGGCTTATAGCATTGTTCAAGTCTTCTATTTCCTTGTTTACCTTCTATCTAGTTGTCCTATACATTACGGAAAGGTTCTGAAGTTTTCCAATTATTATTTTCTCCTCTTTCCTCCCTGCTTCAGATGTCCTCATATGAAGGGGGATACTTGGAGCTGCTGCTGCCATTTTATAACCATAATGGGAAGGGAAGTGTAGACCTGCTAAACCCACCCTGGCATCACAGATTCCAGACTTCTTGTTAAATGAAATAATAACTGTCTGTGCAGTTTAAGCCCACGCTACTCAAAGGGTGGCCCTCAGGCCACTGCTAGTCTGCAAAGTGTGTGTTACCAGTCCACAACCACAATAAATGCGTGAGAGCAGGCATTCAAAAACTTTATAGTAATTTTATATTCCCACATTTGTATTGTATTTTAAAAATAAAATTCAGCAATGAATTGAAACTAACAAACAAAAAAACTGGTCCTTCACCACGTAGTGGGAAAACATTTGTTTAAGCCACTTTTAATTGGGTATTAAGTTACTTGCAGCCAAAAACATCCATGAACTCAGCAACATCCAAAAGAAAGTAGTCTACGCAAGTCCTCTTATAGACTGACACATTTATTTAAGAGTAACCATTCTGCACATAACATACCAGGTAAACTTAAAAACAGAAATGAGTATCATTGGAGACTAGCATTCTTGTCTCTCATGCAATCATTCATTTCTAAGGATCCCAGAGCACTACGGAAAAGGGAAAAAGGAAGACATGTAAGAAAATTCAATGTATATACAATCCAATGACATGAAAAAAATAAACTCTAAAAGAATAAAAGCACAGATGATTGAATCATTATGCATGCCTACTCAAAGAATAATTCACATTCTATAATCAGTAGTTAAAAGAGCTTGTCCAGAAATTACAGTTACAGTTAACAAACATCTTAACTGCCTAGTGAGATTAACTCTAATTGAATAAGTGCTCAACTACTAAACAAGACAACCCTATTTTTTTTGACCAAAGAAAAAAAATGCGTCTATGGTATACTTATGGAACCTGCATCTTACACCAAATAAAGTTCTCCTATCTAAATAGAAACAACACTGGGGCACTTAGGTGGCTCAGTCGGTTAAGGGTCCAACCTTGGTTCAGGTCACGCACGCATAGTCTCTTGGTTCACAGGCTCAAGCCTCAGGTTGGGCTCTGTGCTGACAGTGCAGAACCTGATGCCTGCTTCGGATTCTGTGTCTCCCTCTTTCTCTGCCCCTCCCCTGTTTGAGCTCTGTCTCAGTCTCACAAAAATAAATGAATGTTAAAAGAAATGTTTTTAAATAAATAAATAGAAACTAAAGAGCAATTTTATATTCAAATTGCCTTGGACTTGAAATATGCCACAGATAAGATTATCAGGAAATACAACTGAAGGTGAGTTTTTTTTCTTTTTATCACAAGTTTATTCCCAACACCAGAAGTCCCAATTTGACTATGTCTTCTTCGTAATACACATTAGGGTTACTTAACATGTTTAAAAGGTACATATTTCTTTTAACAATCTTGATATAGAGCAAATGCTTTAGTTGGTACAAAGTACTAATGATTTTTATTTTAAAGAAAAAAGTTATGATGATTACATATTTAATATAAAATTCTTACACATGCCAAAAACACTAAACACATTACTTTTAAACTAAGAAGCGCACCTCTGATGTACTTTTACAAAAGAATTACTTCCATTACTCTGCAATTTCATGCTTCCAAATCCAAGAACAAGATTTATATCTAGAATGACATTAAATTTTTTTTTAATGTTTATTTTTGAGAGAGAGAGAACACACACAGGCAGGAGACGGGCAGAGACAGAGGGAGACCGAGAATCCGAAGCAGGCTCCACGCTGTCCAAGCAAAGCCCAATGAGGGGCTCGAACCCACCAACCACCCACTAACTGTGAAATCATGACCTGAGCCAAAGTCAGATGCTCAACCGACTGAGCCATCAGGGCTCTAGAATGACATTTAAAAGAAAAGGGGCTTGTTTCACCAAATCACCACACTTCCTACTTCATTAAAACACTCCTTATGCTTTCTAATTTCTTTGATTGAATAAGTTACCAGTTTAAGGAACAGAAGCATGATGTACAACCAAGAGTTTCTTGATTATAACATCCATAACATGGAATCTTACTTGTACCACATACATGGATATTCATATGCATATATACTAAGCCATCTTAAGTTATTTTAAGGCAATGGCTTTACTGACTGAAAATGTGCTGAACCTAGAACTGCTCTAAAATACAGTCTTCCAAAAAAAATTTTGTTTTGAAAACTGAAAACATTTGCTCAGCTGTTCTGCTCAAAATTATACATTTCCCCCCTTTTTCTTTCTTTCTTTTTTTTCTTAAACAAATAAACCATATGCCCTTTTAAAGAAGTAATCTCGGGGCACGGGGTGGCTCAGTCAGTTAAGCATCTGACTTCGGCTCAGGTCATGATCTCATGGTTCATGGGTTCTAGCCCCACGTTGGGCTCTGGACAGTTCAGAGCCTGGAGCCTGCTTCAAATTCTGTGTGTCTCTCTCTATCCCTCCACTCACACTCTCTTGTCTCTCTTTCAAAATAAATAAATAAACATTAAAAAAAAAAAAAATGTGGGGCACCTGGGTGGCTCAGTCGGTTAAGCATCCGACTTCAGCTCAGGTCATTATCCCACAGTTCGTGAGTTTGAGCCCCGCGTCAAGCTCTGTGCTGACAGCTCAGAGCCTGGAGCCTGTTTCAGATTCTGTGTCTCCCTCTTTTTCTGCTCCTCCCCCACCCGTGCTCACTCTCTATCTCTCTCTCTCTCAAATAAACATTAAAAAATTTTCAAAAAAAAAGCAATCTCAAGGAAGTTGTTCTCAACACTGGAGCCATTACTCAAAAACAATGTCAGACTTCTTCAAAACTGTCTTCAGATCTACATTTATAAACCAAAAGAAGGAATTAACATATGGTCAATTACAAAGTCAATTACTAACCAAGCATGGAGACTCTTCACTTATTCTTCATACCAATCCTACAATGTGAATATCTCAGCTTTAGAAATAAGGAAACCAAGGTCAGACAAGACCTGTGGCTGCAAAGTCCCTGGATATACCTCTGGCTCCTCTCATTGTTACAATAGAGACCTTAAGTATTCAACTTAATAGTCAGCAACTCTCTTTCCAATCTTGTCTCTAAAAACATTTGTTATCATACTCCACCCCCTAAAGACATATCAAAGCTCCAAGAAATGATGGGCCACCATAAAAAGCGGTTAGAACAATGTTCTTCAGCACCTGAAGACAGACCCAAGAAAGAGATGTCAAGACATTCTGAGTAATGATGGGACTGCTGGAATAATTAAAGAAGCTGAAAGCAAGAGTTCTGAAAAACAATCATGTGGATGTCTGTTTTAGAAGGCTTGTAAAAACAAGGATTTACTTGTATCCCAGAAGTGGAATTTGAAGGTGGAAGGAAAACAAAGATGTAGTCAAAATTCCTTCCCAAAAATTCATGCATGGATTTGGAAACTACTACTATCTGGCAAGAACTGAAGTGAAAGAGCCATAATAAATATTCTCCATGCAACAGCAGTTTGAGGAACCCACTGATAATTTGTTTCTTCATTCACAACTCTCAGCAAAGTGCTGAGTGACATCACTGCATACTTGAATGACTACTATTTAATTTGCCTATTGAAAATCTTGCCTTCCCAATTAATATTTAGAGTAGCAGACAAATGGTACCGATGAGAGACTTTTTTCACAGGTATCTTGTTCTACAGCCTAAGGCCACACTGGAATTTTATTCTAGCAATCTCTCAAAGGATATGCAACCTTAACGTGTGCAATATTTTTGTGAATCAAGACACACTTCATTAGGAGTGCCTGGGTGGCTCAGTCGGTTAAGCATCCGACTTTGGCTCAGGTCATGATGTCACTGCTTGTGAGTTTGAGCCCCGCGTCAGGCTCTGTGCTGACAGCTCAGAGCCTGGAGCCTGCTTCGGATTCTGTGTCCTGCTCTCTCTCTGCCCCTACCTCGTTCATGCTCTGTCTGTCTGTCTGTCTAAGAATAAAACATTTAAAAAAAAATTTTTAAAAAGATACGCTTCATTTTCAACCACTTATAAAGCCCTGATTGATCCCAAACAATATCAAAACTATACCAAACAACCTCCCACTTTTATGTGATCAGATTCAAAATTAACCTCCATTACAAGAGCTACACATACACCAGAGCTTTTTCTACCTATACAAGTTCTTAAGGACCTGGAGTTCTTGGTCATCCAAATCTTCTAGATGATGACTGTAACCTTTAGAACCTCTAGCTCAAGGTTCCTAGGCCTGGAAAACCTCCAGAACATCATGAACTACTTGGGTGGGTGGGGATAGAGAAAGTAGACAATAAAAGGGATATAGAATAGATTTCTAAAGGCTTAGCTATTTAAGAACATTTGGCAAACTAAACTCATTTGTAATCTATTTTCCATACTGTCAATAGCCAAAAAAGAGACAGAGAGAGAGAGAGAGAGAGAGAGAGAGAGAGAGAGAGAGAGAGGCAGGCAGGCAGACACACACACAGGAAAGGTGGGGAGGGACAGACAAATTAAGAACAGAAAAAATGCAATGTTAATGCTCTTCACAGTGACAAAAAAACCTGCTGGTACCAAGGGATAAAATTATCCTAAGATGCACTCACCCCCCATACATGCTTTGTCCACTACTTATACTATTTGTGACTCAAATTATTGATTTATTAACTAGGACTGTAAGAAGTTTTAAATAAAAACATGGACTCGATAGTGCTAGCGAAACAGTAAACAACGACTGGAATATCCTAATAAGCAGGAGTAAATGTTTATGGGGGTAAAAAATTTCTCCCAGAGTCCCACAGTGATCAAATATAAAGATACACAGGGGATTTCTGAGAAGAAATCCCAAAAGAACTGGCCAACTAGTCCCTGTTCGTTCTTCATCTTTTTTTAAGTGACAATGTTTTTTTTTAAGGTTTTATTATTTTTAAGTAATCTCTACATCCAACGTGGGGCTCAAACTCACAACCCCGAAATCAAGAGTTGCATACACCACCAACTGAGCCAGCCAGGTACCCCGCTTTATTCTTCATCTTTATGTAAAGTCCAGCCTAAGAACTGGGCTGATCTAGTCCTGGCCCTCATCTCTAATGTCAAAAAGGAGAATAAAGATGTAAACTCTCCATACTAAACAAAAGGAGATGGGGTTGGTGCACAGACCAGTGAGGTTCGGATTCTCTGGATTATGCAGGAGTTACACTCATGTCTGCTTTTCTCCTCCAGTAGACAAGTAGAGCAGCAGAGACTGACCACTAGCACCGGAAAACACACCTTCGAATGCAATGCTTCATTCAAGCACCAGAGGAACCCAAGGCCTGGGAGCCCTACCCTTAAGTATCCCATCCTTGGACAAAGGGAGAAGGAAGAGAATAAGAGGATTATATCAACATTCTGGTTTATCACTGCCCAGCCAGCCACCACCACCACCAAACAAAACCAGAAAAGACTAAGGTTAAGTGTTTACCGGCTACTCTATACTGGTAAGAGAGGAAACAAGAAACCACTGCTAATCTAAACAACTTTAAAAATTTTTACTTAATTCAGCATAGTTAACCCAAGGCCACTGTTGCTCCTTTGTATTTCAGAAGGGGTTGTATTACTTTAATGACAGACACAAAGAGTAATATTTTTGTTAACACTGGCCCTAAAGTAAAATCCCCTTCCACCAGCCCCATATCCAGGGACCTAACCACACAAGTGCCCTGTCATTGAAAATCACCCTAATGTCACAGCTATCTCTGCACTAATCATGTTTTAGAGAAACTGGAAAATTCAACATTGGGAACATTCTGCTGCAACACGAGTGAAATTAAATTGGCTATTAGGTAGTAAAAAGAACAAAACTGTCCTCACACAAACCACCTGCTAAGCTCTGTACCCCAGTGACCTGTAGTCCTCATATGATTATATGGGAATCTTTTTGAACCTCTTATACTTTTTAGCCATATACTAGCATCCAGAGGAATTTATTTTTTTAACTACATTTGTTAAAATTCTAAATATAAACAGTCTTCAACTCCACTTCTGCCTCAACCCCCATCCCTCTCCCAATACCAAATCTTTCCATTGGAACCCTAAGCAGCTAGGAACAAAAATCTCTATGAAGGTTCCCAAAGACTTAAAATTCTTGTTTCTACCACTTAGTGGTCTATTGCTATTCAAAACCCTGTACAGCAGGTACCTTTTAGCTAAGGAGATCAGAAAACACCAAAGCCCCAGCAGCCCAACTGTTTTCTTTTCTAATTATTGAAAGGGGAACCTGTGGAGGGATTAAAGATTTAGCCTTACCCCAGAGCTAAAAGCCTCTCTCCACCAGCAATCCTATCTCTTGCTAGCCTAAGCAGAAAGACAGAACAGGGAATCAAATCTAGTCTCTAGCATCACTTTATAGGACATTAATAATGACAGTCTGTCCAGCCACCCAACAGCTCTTTAATTTAAAGGTCAGCATAATCCCAAACCTTCCCTTATAGACTATCTTCTGTGATGTACTGGCATACAACAGTGGGGTATTTAACAATAAACTTCTCCAATCACATATAATGGGACAGTAATTTATGATCAAGAACTATATACCTTGTTTTAATTTTTTTTAATGTTTTATCTATTTTTGAGAGAGACAGAGACAGATAGAGCACGAGTGGGGAGGGGCAGAGAGAGACGGACAGAATCTGAAGCAGGCTCCAGACTCCGAGCTGTCCACACAGAGCCCTACGCAGGGCTCGAACTCACTCTGAGATCGTGACCTAGAGCCAAAGTTAGACACTTAACTGAATGAGCCACCCAGGCACCCCAAACTAGATACCTTTTTAAAAAAAAAAAAAAACCACTTTCCATATTAAATGTACCCTTCATGGAAGATGTTTATAAAGAATAAAACATAGCTGAAAAACTAAATTGATTCAACGATTTTAGGTAATATTTTCTCAAAACTTGTAATATAGACTTTTTAATTCCTTTAAAAAATTTTTAGTTCAGAAGGGCTATCTCATCCTGGAGGATTTTGCCAGCTTGATCTTCAATTCCAAGTACTTCATTCAAGTCAACTCTGGAACATCTCTAGTGAAAAGATTCTCACTGAACTCCCTTAGCAAGTTATTCCATTGTCTGACTGACCTCACTGTCAGGTAAAATTTTAGCAGGAGATTAGAACATTTTTCTTTTTCAGTTCCACAACAGAGTAGTTTTTAGATCAAAAAGAATTGCTGCAGCATCCCTGCTGACACAATAGGATAAAGCAAAGAAAAAAAGCACTGGTTAATACCATTCAGCTACTGTAGAGTTTATTTCTAAAGCTGTGAATATAGTTTTGAAATATGAAGCTTAAAGTAACATGGACAGCCAAAGCTGTATGGTTTTTGTTGCTTCATTTTTTAAAATTAAATCCTTTAATGGCTATTTCGTCCATTCACCTTTCTTTTAATACCAAGAAAGGCGAAAAGAAAAACATTTCATGTTAGTAAATGCTTTATTGACCTAACTCTTATCTGAACAAAAATGACCCATATCTCACAACCTCTAAAAGCTTGTAGATTTAAGCCAAATATACAAAACATCACATGCAAAGATTTTGCTTTTAATCCTTAAAGTACAGCCAGGCAGCTAGCACTAAATGGTCTGCGCCCATGCATATAGCCTATTACACAATCCCTCAAAAAGTTCCCAACCGACAACTTTCAGCTATCCTAAAAATACTACAATATTTAATTCTTTTGAATATGTGGTTATATGTGCTAGTTACCTTTTCATACCCAGATTCACATTCTTAAGGGATCTATATATAACAAGCAAGATCTGTTCTACCAATAATGAATTTCCTATCATCCATATTAAGATAAAAAGCATGTTCATTTATCCATTGCATTCAGTTATTTGAATACTCTTAAACTATTCACTAATAACAGGCAAAACAAAGCTTCAGATCCACACACTTAGGTACCCTTGATTATGCAGTTAACTCATTTAGTTGGGTTCTGGTACATGGACATACCTATATATTTGTTAGTTACACAAAGGAAAAAACTCCTTTTAATGGCCACAGGAAATAATCACCCCAGTATGCAAATCTACAAAATCAAAGATAATAAAGGTGGTTCCATTCAGTACTCCCACTTTCTAAAATCAATCCCACCACCTGCACCTCCTCCCAAAAAACCTCTTCTGCATTTGGAATGAATATTAGAGATAGAGCAGAAGCCTGTTTCTGCTCAACCAAAGATCTATGAAGCATCCTACCACACATAAAGTAATTTTGAGCAAAGTAGTCCCAACATGTTCTCTGCCATCCTATCCCACTCACCATTTTAATTCCTCTAAGGTGTACCTTGTTAGAAACATGCAAGCCAGCAATTACACAGGTCACAGGGGTTTGAATGAAGAACAGCAAGTTTACTTGGGCTGGTAGTCAACTACACATGGGTTGGGCATGATGGGTTTCCCTCTGAAGTTTGTAACCCCAACTATGACCAACAAGGATCCTGCTCCAGGCACAACAACGCTAAATCAATCCAATCAAACCCTGTCTGTAGGATCAGTTGAAAGGGTCAAGCTGTTATCTGGAGAAGTTAGCTGGTCCTAAAGCAAAAAGGGAGACACCTTCCTAGCTATTTAAGAACCACATCAGGGGAATTGGGGATTGAGTACTACCTAGGCAGTGAATGAAGCAAATTTCCTTTTGTACCTCTTACTCCATTCTTGTTATCATGTGTCTCTTCCTCATCACTGAGAAACCTGACCAACCAGATCAGTACAAATTCTTTTCCGAAAGTAAACTAATTCCCAAACCTAACAGCTTGAAGTTGCTTGCTTTCTCTTATTCAGTTTCAAAAAAATCTATACAGCCAGGAACCAAGGAAATAATGCATTTCCATGTAATCTGAGATTCATATGAAATATCTACAGAATAATAAAAGAGAATGCTACACTAAGAAATTTTCCCCTCAAAGTACCAAAAGAAGAAATGTTTCCAAATGAAAAGTGGTATGATCATCCATCCTCAGGATAAACAATGAAAATCACCACCTTCTTTATGCCCATCGAAGAAATGATGATACATTATCCAGAATATCTTTAAGGGGCACCTGGCAGCTGAGTCGAAAGAACATGGACTCCTGATTTTACGGTCATGAGTTCAAGCCCCTAGTTGGGTGCAGAGGTTACTAAAAATAAGTAAGTAAATAAACTAAAAAAAAAAAAAAAAAAAAAAGTCTTTAAAATAGATTATTTAACACTCATACAAAACTCTACAGCTCTTCTTTCACATGCATAAAGTGCTTGCTTGCATAAATATACAAACATTAAAACCCAGGATCCATGTGTCACTCAAGGAAATGATTGCTGCAGGCATAGAATTAATTAATACATTCCCAGAGTTTCCACAATAGAGCAGGAATACTTTCAAAGCAATTTAATAAATATGTATAAAAAACAGCTAAACATCTAAAATAACTAACTTGGGGCGCCTGGGTGGCTCAGTCAGTTAAGCCTCCGACTTTAGCTCAGGTCCCATCTCACAGTTCATGGGTTTGAGCCCCACCAGAGCTTGCTTCAAATTCTGTCTCCATCCCTCTTCTGCCCCTACCATGCTCACACTCTCTCTCAAAAATAAATAAAATGTAAAAAAATAAAAAATAACTAAACATCTAAAATAACTAATTTGGGGCACCTGGGTGGCTCAGTTGGTTCAGCATCCAACTCTTGATTTCACCTCAGGTCATGACCCCAAGGTAATGGGATTGAGCCCTGTGCTGGGCTCTGCAGTGAGCATGGAGCCTGCTTGGTATATTCTCTCATTCTCTTTCTCTCTCCTCTCTCTCTCTACCGCCTCACTCATGATCTAAAATGTAAAAAATAATTTTAATAAGCCAATTTATATGTGTGTGTATTTTAACTCAGACACAAGACAAAAAAAGGATGCAATGGCCATCCCGTTCAAAGCCAAAAGAGACACAGCTCTACACAATATCCTCATATCAATATGTGATATGAGATAAGAGACTCATAAAAGAGACTCACTGCTCTTTCTACCACACTCCAAAATGCCCACTGCTTCTATATTAATAAGACACATACCATAACTGACTACTGTTCTTTACAGACCTTTAAGTGTTGGTATGACTGACCAGAATTAAAACTATCTCATTGCCTCCTCAAAAGAACCACAGATCATTTCAACTACATGAACAAATGTAAGAACTGCTGCACAAAGAACATATTCCAAAAATATAGCCTTTAATATACAAGAGGGACAGGATCCTTCCTGTTCTGTATTTTCTTCTATACACTATTAGCATTGTCAAGAAGTATCTCTTTTAAATCCTTTCTATGCTTGCTTGTTTTGCTGTAATGCTGACAGTGATACCTTCTCTTACCACTAATACACAAGAAGTTCTTTCACCCGTTCAGGAGCTAGTAGTAACTCTACTTAGCTTATACCAAGAAATAATAAAGCATGGCATATCTACTGAAGTTGAAGGTAGAAACAAAGTACCCATAGGGTTCTAAATGTTGCTAGGGAAATAAAAAACAAAACTTGGATAAGTAGTAACTTGAAATGATTTCATTTCTGCTGTGCCTTCCTCATCAGTATATTAACCCAAATTAAAATAACCAATTTCCTTTATCTCCTGCCTCACCTTTTCCATTAGGTTATATATGCTAAATGAGCAGTTTCCCAAATTGTCAAGTAGTAAAAAACTTCCTTTCAAATGAAATCTTACAAAGAGCATGAATATAAAATTGAAAGTAAGTGTTCTACAGTAAATAAATTTTTAAAGTTCAAGCGTAAAGCTTTCACTTATTATAAGGCCAGTTACCAAAAATACAAGGTTAATTTGATTAAAATACACTGAAATCAAGGATTATAGATAAAAATCCTACATGCAGGGGTGCCTGGGTGGCTCAGTCGGTTGTATGTCTGACTTCGGCTCAGGTCATGATCTCAGTTTGTGAGTTCAAACCCTGAGTCCCACTCTGTGCTGACAGCTGAGAGCCTGGAGCCTGCTTCGGATTCTGTGTCTCCCTCTCTGCCCTTCTCCCTTGCGCGCATGCATGCTCTTTCTCTCAAAAATAAACATTTAAAAGAAATGAAAAAGAATCCTATATGCAAAGTAAATATTATACTAAGAAGAACTGATACATAGATGGCAATCAAGAAAATCCTGATTCACACATATACACTGCTAACAATGATGCTCTTTAAACAGAGAGCAAAAAAAATTTTTTTTGGAGATCTACACAAAAATTACTATAATAGCAACAACTAAAGCATTAGTGGTAACTCGTATATTAAAATTGAGTTTACTTTTAAAAATAAAAAATTTTTTTAACATTTTATTTTTTAAATAATCTCTAAGTGGGTGCTCGAACTCAAAACCCTGATATCAAGAGTTGCATGCTCCTCTAACTGAAGTAGCCAGGCACCCTAAAATAATTTTTTGTTTGTTTGTTTTGGGTTTCTTGTTGTTTTGTGGGGGTTTTTTTGATAGCTTGTTTATTGGTAACCTCTTTTTCCTATATTTTTCTTTTTAAATCTAAGCTTAGGAGTAGATGGTTTCAGGAGTAGAATTCAGTGATTAATCACTTACATATAACACCCAGTGCTCATCCCAAACAAGCGTCCTCCTTAATGCCCATCAACCACTTAGCCCATCCAGCAACCCTCACTTTATTCTCTGTATTTAGAAGTCTCTCATGGCTTGCCTCCCTCTCTTTTTATATTATTTTTCCTTCCCTTCCCCTATGTTCGTCTGTTTTGTTTCTTAAATTCCACGTATAAATGAAATCATATATTTGTCTTTCTTTGACCAATTTATTTTCCTAAGAATACATTCTTATTCTTAGTTCCACCAATGTTGTTGCAAATGGCAAAATTTCATTCTTTTTGATCACCAAGTAACATTCCATAAAATTCTTAATAAATGTTTATGAAAGCCTTAAAAGCAATTCTACTGAACACTGAGCAACTACTTCAAATCACTAATCTAAGCCAGTTTTTACTACATTATAACATTATAATTCTAACCCACCTCCCAGGAACATCTCCAATTAGGCTTGGTGGCGGGGGAGGGGGGGATCTATTCTTTCTAAATTATAAACAGAGTAATGGTTATTTGAGCCTGAAATCTAAATATCTCTGGTAAATCAATATAAACTCTTGTCCCTCATATTCAAAAATGAAACTGATGACTGTTCCTCTAGTGAATCTCAAGAGTCCACAAGATTAGCCATCTCACCTAAAGATGCACCTAGCATCATTTGGGAGCTGGTAAATCCTACAGTTATCATCTCTGCCCTAATCCGTAAGTCAAGTGCTACAAAGTGCACCAAGCTGGCCAAGTCCAGGCCATCCCACCTGATTTTTAATGATCAAAAGCTAATAATGATGTTATGGGCACATCTGGGTGGCTCAGCCAGTTAAGCATCTGACTATTTTGGTTCAGATCATGGTCTCACAGTTCGTGAGATGGAGCCCTGAGTTAGGCTCTGTGCTGACAACAAGGAGACTGCTTAGGAAGAATCTCAAGCAGGGATTCTCTCCCTCCCCCACTCGTGTGTGTGTGTGTGTGTGTGTGTGTGTGTGTGTGTGTGTACGCACGCACGCACATGCATTCCCTCTCAAAACAAATAAACTTTATTTAAAAAAAAAAAATGAGGGGCGCCTGGGTGGCGCAGTCGGTTAAGCGTCCGACTTCAGCCAGGTCACGATCTCGCGGTCCGGGAGTTCGAGCCCCGCGTCGGGCTCTGGGCTGATGGCTCGGAGCCTGGAACCTGTTTCCGATTCTGTGTCTCCCTCTCTCTCTGCCCCTCCCCCGTTCATGCTCTGTCTCTCTCTATCCCAAAAATAAATAAACGTTGAAAAAAAAAAAATGAGTATTATATATTGAACTGTGCCTCCCACCCCCAAACAAAAAAGTATTTTGAAGTTCTAACCCCCAATATCTCAGAATGTGACCTAATTTGGACATACAGGATCTTTACAGAGGTAATCAAATTAAAATGAGATGGTGACAGTGAGCACTAATCCAGTATGACTAGGAAAATTGTACTCAAAGACAGACACATACAGAGGGAAGACAATGCAGAGACACAAAGATGGCCACTTACAAGCCTAGAAGAAAGGCTGCAATAGATCACTCCCTTACTAAGAAAGAAAGAACCAACACTACCAACAACTTGATTTCTGACTTCTAGCCTCCAGAACCCTGATGCAGTAAGTTTGTTATTTAAGCCACTCAGTTTGTGGTACTTGCTTATAGCAGCCCCAGCAGACCAATACAAGTGGTTTTTACCTTGCAAGTGATTGAAAAAAAAAATCAAAAAATATTATTTTGTAGCATGTAAAAAATTATATGAATTCACGTTTCAGTGTTGATAAATAGTATGTAATAATAACTATTCATATATGTATTGTCTGTGATTGCTTTTGTGCTGCAATGGCAAAACCAAGTAGCTGCAACACAAGTCCCTAAAAATATTTACTATCTAGTCCTTTACAAAAAAGTTTCCTAATCTTAGAATAACTATTTTGCCACAAAGCATCACCACAAGGTGAAGATGGACCCCAAGGTCAATCTCTTAGCATTTTCTGTTACCACATTCTTTCAGCTGCTCTTCTATATCCTGCTTTTAGCTTTATCATATCTAATTTTTCCAAGATTACTGTATACATTAAGTAAGTACCAAATATAAATGCCTCATTAAGCTATAAAATATAAAAGTTATACAATTCCATCCACACAGAACATAAATAAGTTATAACAAACAACTTTAAGGACAACAACTGATATACTCCTGGACCATGAACCTGATGGCCTACTAATGTTAGCAAAACTTATGTACTGATAAAACTAGATAAAATAACTCATATGAGTGTCAATGACAGATCCAAGAATTATAACCACATAAATGATTCCACTAAATTCAGTAAGCCTGAGCAAACAAGCAAACACATGTTATATATGAATTAAGGCTGTGTTTACCTTGTATTATCAAACTACCAATTCGTCAATCAAACACTAAGGGGCTAGCACATGGTAAGAATGATGAATTGTGTTTGTAATAACTCTTTGATTTCAATTTCCTAAAACCTAATATTTGTTCATTAAAAAAACAATTAGGTACCACTTTGGTCAATTGTTTGGCCAATACCTACTGCAGCTGAACAAAAGGGTCACACCCATGACCCAGTAATTCAATTACTCAATATATACCCAATAGAAGTGAATACACATGTACACCAAAAGACTTACAGAAGAATGTTCAAGCAGCACTTCTGTAATAGGCCCAAAATGGAAATAATCCAAATACCCACTTACAATAGAAGGGACAAATGAATTATAGTAAATTCATAAAATGAAATGCTTTTCAACAATGAGAATAAACTACTCCCACACCTGACATGGAATAATCTCACAAACATAAAAATAGACACCAGACAAAAAGCAAAATACATGAATTATCAGTTATACAAAGTTCAATAACAGGCAAAATTAATCTATGGCACTAGAAGATAGGAGACTGACAACTTTGGAGAAGCAGGTAGGTGCAGTGATTGGGTAGGGATACAAAAGGTGCTTCTGAGGTGCTGGTAATGTTCTGTTTCTCTAAGTCATGTTCAATTTGTAATAGGATACTGAGCTGTAGAGTTACAATTGGTGCACTGTGTGTGTGTGTGTCTGTGATATATCATACTTCAATAAAATGGTTAAACAAAATATTAAGTTCCAAACCCAAGAGCTGCTTCCTAAGATTACTGGAGGTGGAACATAATGTGTTCTTATTGGACCAACTGTCACAAAGATATAAACCATAAACTCTGGACAAAATTAAAAAGTAACTACCGGAAGACAATGAAAAGCAATCAAAAGCAGAAAAGACACTATAGAGGAGTTCCTGGGAAAAGGAATAGCACTGGGGAATTTTTTTTTTCTTTTTTAATGGCTTTCTGCCTGAAGGCAGGTCCAGTTAAGCATTATTAGGTAATAGAATTTGGACAGAAACCATACTCTTACACTGGCATGAAGAACCAGAGAACAGAGTTCTGAATGACTCCACCAGGAGGGAATTGAGGGATAAAACCAAAGAAAAATCAGCCACAACGGGATAGGTCCAAAGTCTGTAGCTGATCCCTGAAATAGGCATAAGTGAAAGAGACAAGGATCCAAGATAAGACTAAAAACTGAATACAGATTTAAACTGCTGACCACAGGGGAAAATGATCTGGAACTTGAGCCTATCCTTACTGAAACAATTAAATAAAGTAAAACAAATGAGTCAATATTCTTTGGAGGTACACAAAAGATCCAAAATCTCTATAACGAATGGTTCATAATGTCCAAGATTCAATTCCAAATTACTAAACATTCAAACAGGAAAAGGTGGTCCACAGAAAAGACAACCAAAAGAAACCAACACCAAGACAATCTGGATGTTGTTATTAGTAGAGGAGGGCTTTTAACCTTCACTAAGGTTTCTCTAATGTTAACATTTTAGATAACCCCCATAGAGCTATAGAAACCAGGAAATTAATTAATGATAAAATACTATCAACTACTTTACAAACCTTATGTAAACTCTGTCAATCAATTCACTAATATCCTTTTTCTGGCCCAACTTCCAATCCAAGATCCCACACTGCACTTAGTTGTCATGTGTTGCTAGTCTCCTCCAACCTGAATATAGTTCCTCAGTATTTACAGACAAGATTTTTTTTTTTTTTTTTTTTGACAGAGAGCAAGCACAGAGGGGCAGAGGGAAAGAGAATCTTAAGCAGTTTCCACATCAGCAAGGAGCCTGACACAGGGCCTGATCTCAAGACCCTAGGATTATGACCTGAGCTGAAATCAAAAGATAGATGCCCAAGCAAACCACCCAGACACTCCCAGACTAGAATTTTAAAAGCTGTTACTTATAACCATACTCAAGGATTGAGGAAAATATGCTCGTAATAAATAGGAAATATCATCAGAGAAACAGAAACTATAAAAAAGAACCAAATGGAAATTCTAGATTGAAAAATACAATATATCTAGGGGCGCCTGGGTAGCTCAGTCGGTGAAGCTGTGCTGACAGCTCAGAGCCTGGAACCTGCTTCAGATTCTTTGTCTCCCTCGCTCTCTGCCCCTCCCCCACTCATGCTCTGTCTCTCTCTCTCTCAAAAATAAACGTTTAAAAAATTTTTTAAGAAAAATACAATACCCAAAATAAAAACATCTACTGAACGCAGACTAACAATGGCCGAAGTGTTGTAAAACGATCTATCACAGCTGCCAACTCAGGAAACAAACAGATAAGTTCTGGTGCACTTCCTCAGCCTAGTGTTCGATCCTGGGGAATCCTGACAGAGCTGAACAAACCAAAAGCGTAGTTCCTGGCTCCATCTGCCAACAATGTCGTGAAACAAACCCGAATAAACTCATCCCAAGAGAAGTCTATAACTCAAGAGAGGAGGGTTTAGAAAAGAGAAAGGGAGAAATTTATTTTGATGCTGGCAGCCAGGAGATGTGGCAGGCTCAGGCCCTAACAACCAACCTTTCTGCCCACAAGAAGGACACCCAGAGTTTTACCGAAGAGGTTCTGGGCGGAGAGGGACGGAGGGGGAAGGGGGGAGAGGGTGGGTACACGCAAGGTACATGAACATGAGTGGGATCACTATGTGTATCATGGATAGGGAAGCATAGGGTGTGTTTGGTCTGGGCATTCTATTGCTACCAGGGCTTTTCTGGTCTGGGGGCTGGAATGTTCTGGGTCACTGCAAAACTTCTCATCAATGCCTCAAAAAAGTGCAGTAAGAAATAAACACAGTGGGTTTACTCACAAGAGTGAGTTACACAGTCTTGCCTATTTCTGGCTTTAACTTTTGAGGTTTACAGTTGAGCAAGAAGGCTTGCTAACAGAGTCAATACACTTGAAGATCAGTGGCTATTATCCAATCCAAACAAGAGAGGAAAAAACAATTAGAAAACTGAAGAGTAATATGTGACATGCGGTACACTATCAAAAGTCTAAACAACTGTGTAAGAATAATTGGAGTCCTATAATCAGAAGTGAGAAAAAAATGGAACAGAAAAAAACTTTGAAGAAATAATGGCTGAAATTTTCCCAAATGTAGTAGAAGTTGGAAATCTGCAGATTCTGGGAGCTCAGTGAACCACAAGAAGGACAAATACAAAGAAAACACCTAAGCACATCCCAAACTGCCAACAACCAAAAATAAAGAGAAAATTACTAAAAGAAACAGAAAAAAGTGACATATCACATATAAGAAAACAATAATATAAATGATCAGTGACTTCTCAAAAAAAATAATGGAGGTCAAAAGACAGCAGAAGGACATTTTTTAAGTGCTAAAAGAAAAAACCTCTTGACAACCCAGAATTCTACCTTCAGCAAAAATATCCTTCAAGAATGAAGACAAAATAAAAGTATTTTCAGGGGTGCCTGAAATAGTTGAGCGTCTGACTCTTGATTTCAGCTCAGGTCATGATCCCAGGGTAGTGGGACCAAGCCCCACATGAGGCTCCACACTCAGCAAGGATTCTCTCTCTCCCTCCCTCTACCCCTCTCCCCTGCTCAAAAACACTCTAAAATTAAAAAAATAAAGCAACTTTTTTTCAGAAAAATAAAAGCTAAGCGACCCATCATCAGCAAACCTACACTATAAGAAATGCTAAAGGAAGCTTACTTAGCAGAAGAGAAATGATGTAAGATGGAAATTCTGATTTAAAAAAACGAAAAACAGAAAATGTTAATTATGTGGGTAAATAGAAAACACTGTTTTTTCTCTTAAATTCTTTAAATATGTATGACTTTTTAAAAAACTTAATAGCACATTCCTAATAACCAATAAGTCAGAGAAGAATTCACACACACACACACACAAAATTAAAAATACATTGAGATGAATGAAAATGAAAACCTATCATAAGTTCTGAGATACAGCTGGATCAATTCTCAAAGGAAAACAGGTAACTGTAAATGACTACATTAAAAAAGGTGAAAGATCAGGGGCTCCTGGGTGGATCAGCAGGTTAAGCATCTGACTTCGGCTCAGGTCATGACCTCACAGTTCAGGAGTTAGAGCCCTTAGCTGGGGTCTGTGCTGACAGCTTGGAGCCTGGACCCTGCTTCGGATTCTGTGTCTCTAGCTCTCTCTGCCCTTCCCCCCACTTGTGCTGTCTCTCTCAAAAATAAATAAACATTTTTAAAAAAAAGAATGACTATGCCCAACAAATTAGGTAATCTAGATCAAATGGACCAACTCATATAAAGACACAAATTACCCAGGGGCGCCTGGGTGGCTCAGTCAGTTAAGTGTCCAACTTCGGCTCAGGTCATGATCTCGCAGTTTGCGAGTTTGAGCCCCGCATCAGGCTATGTGCTGACAGCTTAGAGCCTGGAGCCTGCTTCGGGTTCTGTGTCTCCCTCTCTCTCTGCTCTCCCCTGCTTATGCTCTGTCTCTCTCTGTCTCAAAAATAAATAAAACATTTAAAAAAAAAGACACAAATTACCCAAACCAACACCAGAAGAAAGAAAAAAATCTAAAATACATACACAAGTAAAAAGATAAAATTCTTTCACACAGAGAAAAGCCAGGCTCAAGTGGCTTCACTGGTGAATTCTACCAAACATTTAAAAAATAATACCAATTCTTCACAAACTTCCCCCCCACACACACACCAAAAAAAAAAAAAGGAAGAGAAGGGAACATATCCCAACTCATGCTATGTGGCCAGTGTTACCCTGAGACCAAAACTATGTAAAGACATCACAACAAAAGAAAACTGCAGCACAGTATCCTTATGACAAAAAATACAAAAATCTTCAATAAATACTGGCAAGCCAAATCCACCAAAAAAGCATCATACACTGTGACAAGGTGGGATTTATCCCAGGACAGCAACATTTATCACCTCAAAATAAACTCATGTAAATACACCATATTAATAGACTAAAGGACAAAAGCCATATGATCATCTTAATAGACAAAGGGAAAATTTCTAACAAAATCCAACACTCTTTCATGATAAAAACTCAACAAAAGTAAATGTAGAAAGGAACTTCCCCACTCTGATAAAGGGCATCTGTAAAAAACCCACAGCTAACATCACACTTAATGTTAAAGTACTAAATACTTTCTCCCTCAGATCAGGAACTATGGTAGGATAAAGCAAGATTACCCCAAAATATCCAATTCCTAATCCCCAGAATCTGCGAACATGTTAAAATGAAACCTGCAGATATGATCAAGGATCTTGAGATGAGCAGACTATCTGGGTCAGCCCAATATAATCGTCAAGAGTCCTTATCAATGGGAGGCAAGAGAGCTCAAACACAGAGAAGGCAAAATAAGGACAGAAACCGAAATAGTGTGTGGTGCGCTTTGCCAACGTTAGAAATGGCCACAAGTCAAGGAATGTAGACAGTCTCCGGAAGCTGGAAAAGGCAGGAAACAGATTCTTCTCTAGACACTCCAGAAGGAGCCAATCTGGCCAATACCCTGATTTTAGCCCCATAACATGCATTTCAGACTCTGACCTCCAAAACTGTAGGAGAATAAATCTGTGTTGAAGTCACTAAATTTGTGACAATTTGTTGCAGTAGCAACAGGTAACTAAAACAGGATCAAGGGGCACCAGGGCAGCTCAGCCAGTTAAGTGTCTGACTCTTCATTTTGGCTCAGGTCATGATCTTGTGGTTTGTGAGATGGATTCTCTATCTCGCTCTCTGCCCCTCCCCGACTCACTCTTTCAAAACAAACACTTTAAAAAATAAACAGGATCAAAACAAAGACGTCCACTCTCATTTCAATTTGTACTAAAGGGTCTAAACAAGGCAATCAGATAAGAAAAAAAAAGTATCCAGACTGGAAAAGATGTAAAGCAATCTGTATTTGCTGATGATATGATCTTGCATACAGTAAATCCTAAGACTTACTAAAATACTATTAAAACTAAAAAATTCAGCAAGGTTGCACGACAAAATTGACATACAATAAATGTATAGCTGACCCTGCAACAACGTGGGTGTTAGGATTACCCCCACCCCACGCAATGAAAAATCTACGTATGACTTTTGATTCCCCAACAACTTAAACTACTAATTGCCTCCTGTTGACTAAAAGCCTTAGTGATAACAAAAACTCATTCAACATATATTTTGGATATGTTCTATACTGTATTCTTACAATAATCTAAAGAAAATATGAAACACCTGGGTGGTCATGATGATACAGTTTCATGGGTTCAAGTTCTATATCAGACTCTGAGCTGACCACATGGAGCCTGCTTGGGATTCTGCCTTCTCTGCCCCTCTCCCACTCATGCTCATTCTGTCTCTCTCAAAACAATTAAAAAAAAAAAAATCAATAATCTAAAGAAAATGTTAAGAAAAAGGAGAAAATACATTTGCAGTACTATACTGTATTTATTGAAAAAATCTACGTTTCAGCAGACCCACGCAGTTCAATCCCATCTGGCTCAGGGGGTCAACTGTTTTTCTACATACTAGTAATAAATAGAAAATGAAATTATGAACATCAAGATGAATAAAACATTTGGGTATAAATTTAATAAAAGAAAGTGCTAAGACTTGTACAGTGAAACTATAAAACATCACAGAAAGAAACTAAAGAACTAAATAAATGACACTGGAAGATAATATTGCTAAGAAGGCAAAACTCTCCAAACTAATTTACAGATTCAATGCAATTCTTATCAAAATCTGACAGTCTTTCTGAAGAAATTGATAAGCTGATCCTAAAACTCATTTCAAGATTCAAGGGACCTCGGACAGACAACAAAAACAATCTTGAAAAAAAATAGTATGACTCACATCTCCTGATTTCAAAATATACTATAAAGCTACAATGATTAAGACAGTATGGTCATAGCAGATAGATATATGGATCAATGGAACAGAACTGAGAATCCAAAATTAACCTGCTCATTTATGTTCAATTAATCAAGACAATTCAGGGGCGCCTGGGTGGCGCAGTCGGTTAAGCCTCTGACTTCAGCCAGGTCACGATCTCGCAGTCCGTGAGTTCGAGCCCCGCGTCGGGCTCTGGGCTGATGGCTCAGAGCCTGGAGCCTGTTTCCGATTCTGTGTCTCCCTCTCTCTCTGCCCCTCCCCCGTTCATGCTCTGTCTCTCTCTGTCCCAAAAATAAATAAAAAACGTTGAAAAAAAAAATTAAAAAAAAAAATCAAGACAATTCAACATTTGTTTTTTCAATAAATGGCACTGGGATAACTGTATATCCACACACAAAAAATAAAGTTGAAACTTCACACCCACCCAAAAAAACTCACAAAATTAATCCTAGACCTACCTATATAAAAGGCAATATAACTCTTAGAAAACAGAAGTAGAAATTCTTATGACCTTGGATCAAGCAATGATTTCTTTACATATGGCATCAAAAAGCAGAAGCGACAAAAAAATTAGACTACATTAAAATTTAAAACCTTTATGCTACATGCTATCAATACAGCTAAAAGACAACCCATGGAATGAGAAAAAATACCAGAAATTATGTATCTGCTAAGTGACTTGTATCTAGAATATATTAAAACTCTTACAACTCAGTAACAAAATAATCCAATTTAAAAATGGATAAAGAATTTGAATAGACATTCCTAAAAATACACATACACACACACACACACATACACACACACACACAAATGGCAAATAAGCATATGAAAAGATGTTCAACATATAGTCATTAATGCAAATCAAAACCACAGTGAGATACCATTATATACCTACTAGGATGGCTATAATTACAAAGACAAGGGATGGTAAGGATGTGGAGAATCCGGAATCTTCATACATTGCTGGTTGAAGTGAAAAATTATGCAGCCACTTTGGAAAACAGTTTGGCAGTTCCTCTAAAAGTTAAGCACAGAGTTGCCATACGACCCAGCAATTCCACTACTAGGTATATTTGCACATGAAATGAAAACACACATCCACACAAATACTTGTATACAAATATTCACAGCAGCATTAATTATAATAACCAAAAAAAAAACCTGATACATGATAAAACATAGCGTAACCACACAATGGAATATTATTCTACAACAAAAAGCAGTGAGTACTAACATATGTCTCAACATGGCTAATCCTTAAAACCATTCTGTCCAGTGAAAGCAGCCAGGTGTAAAAGACCATATATTTTATGATTCCATTTATATGAAATGTCCACAATAGGCAAATCTATAGGTAGAAATCAGATCAGTGGTTACTTACAGCACAGGCAGGGGGATTGGAAGAAATGGGGAATGACCACAAATAGGTACCTAATTTCTTTTAGGAGTGACAAATGTTCTAAAAAGGTGACAAAAGTGTTCTAAAATTAGATTTTTGTGATGGCTATACTAACCCACTGAATATATTAAAAAAAAAACTGCACTGTACACTTTAAATGAGTGAATTATATGGTATGTGAGTTTTATCTCCAAAAAAATTGTTAAAAGAAAATGAAAAGACATACAACAAAAATGCCAAAATGTTCAATTACCGCCCCCCCCAAAACAGGAAAATGTGAACAAACAAAAAAGAGATGGGACAAACAAAACAAATACTAAAATAATAGACCTAAATCCAACATATCAATAATTACATTAAATGTTAGTGAACTAATTTAAGCACTCCAATTAAAAGGCAGACAATGTGAGAATGAATTTTTAAAAATAAAAAAAGTATACTGTCTATAAGAGACATACTTTAAATATAAAGAATCTGAAAGGTTGAAAATAAAATAATGCAAAAGGACATACCTAGCAGGAAGTAAGAAGCATAAAAAGGCTAGGGGGCCTATATTCATAACAGAGGAAGCAGACTTTATTAGAGAGAAAGAGGGCTATTCCATAATGATAAAAGGGTCAATATATCAGGAAAAATAACAATAATAAATGTATATAAGCCTAATGTTAAGGCTGCAAAATACATGAACCAAAAATTTCCAGAGTGTTAATGACAGAAAGACAAGTCCACATAGTTAGAGATGTTAATACTCTCCTCTCAGCAATTAATAAAACTAGATTTACAAAATCAGTAACAATACAGAAGGTCCAAAAACACTCTACCAATCACCTTCAACTAACTGACACTTACAGAACACTACACTCAGGGCCCCCAGGTGGCTCAGCAGGTTGAGTGTCTGACTTCAGTTCAGGTTACAATCTCACAGTTTGTGAGTTCAAGCCCGATGTCAGGCTCTGTGCTGACAGCTCAGAGCCTGAAACCTGCTTCAGATCCTGTCTATTGTCTCTCGTCTCTCTCTGCCCCTCCCCTGCTCACATACCATCTGTCTGTCTGTCTCTCTCTCAAATATAAACATTAAAAAAAAGAACACTATATTCAACAACTGTAGAAAACATTCTTTTCATCAAGACCAACACACTTCTAAATAACCTATAGATCAAAGAAAAAAAATCACAAATGAAATTAGCGAATGTTTTGAACTTAATCAAAATAAAAATACAACATACACAAATTTGTGGAATACAGCTAAAGAAGTACTGAAAGAAAAATGTATGTTTTTAAATGACAATATTTGAAAAGAAAGTTATCTAATGTCCTAAGAGTCTGCCCCAAGAAGCAAAATAAAACAACAACAACAAAAAAAGCAAAGAAAACCCAGATTAGAAAGGAAATAAAAATAGGAGCAGGGGTGCCTGGCTGGCTCAATCAGGTAAAGCATGAAACTCTTGATCCTGGGGTTCTGAGTTCAAGCCCTACATCTGGCACAGAGATTACAATAAATAAATAGACAGTAAACTAAAATAGCAAAAATCAACATAACAGAAAATTAGACAAGGGCACCATACAGACAATAAATAAACAAACAGTAAATTAATTAAAACAGAAGCAAAAATCAGTGTAATAGAAAACAGACAGGGGCACCTGGGTGGCTCAGTAGGTTAAGCATCTGACTCTCGATTTCCTCTCAGGTCATGATCTCACGGTTTGTGAGATCAAACCCCACATCAGACTCTGCACTGACAGCATGGAGCCTGTTGGTACTCCCTTTCTCTCTCCCTCTCCACGTCTCTGTTGCTCGTGCGTGCCCTCTCTCTCAAAATAAATATTAAAAAAAAAAAAAAATAGACAGTAGAGAAAATGAATAAAAGAAAAAGGTTTTCTCTAAAGATTAACAAAATTGATAAACACCTATTAACAATATTGGAAACAGGTACTATCACTACAGACCCTACACTGTGTTACATGAATAATAAATGAATACAATGAACAACTTTATGCCAATAAATTCAACAACTTAGATGACAGGGACAAATTCGGTGAGAAATACAACTGTAAAAAACTGATATAACACAGACTAAAATATCCTAATGACCCTAACTCTACTAAAAATAATAATGAAATCCTAATCAAATGAATTCTCACAAAGAAAACTACCAGGCAAGATAGTTTCACTGGCTAATTCCCTCAAACATTTAAAGAACAACTAACGCCAGGTGAACACAAACTCTTCCAGAAAAAAGAAAAAATAGTTACCAACTCACTTTGAAGCCAGCAAAACCTGATAAAGAAAACTACAGACTAACATTCTTCATGAGCATGTGAACAAAAATCCTTAATATACAAATGGAAGCCAGCAACAAATAAAAATTATGATGTCACAACCAAACAAGGTTTATCCCAGTAATACAAGGTTGTTTTAACATTAAATAACTCATCATCCACAATGCATCACTGCAGAAGAGATCTCTTTATTAAATAAATCTAATAACGTCCATTTCTCTTAGGTGGCTCCCCCATACCTACATACAAGACAGAAACCTTTTTACCATATGTTAACTAACTAGAATTTAAATAAAAACTTGAAGAAAAAAAAGACAGAAACCTTAACATAGCACAGAAAGGATCCTTTCATAACTCTGCCTCTGCACAGCACCCACACCTCTGCTACCAACCTCCAATACGCAGTCCATACTCCCGCTACAATGTCCACACCCTGTAAGATAAGACACTCCCCTCCTTCCTTCCACTCACAAATTTCAAATCCCCACCTGAGCTGAGTTCCTCTGAAAGCCTTCTGGACTTTGTCAAGTTGATTTCATTACTCCTCTCTCTACATTCCCACTGCATCTTTTGTAACCCTCGATTAGATTTTACCAGTATTTCTTTTTCTTTCTATTCAACTACCACTCCTACAGTTCAGGGGCCAGATCTTTTTACCACATTAACAGTGAAAGAAAAATCATATGATCTTTCAACAGGTGCAGAAAAATCATTTGTCAAAAGTCAATAAAATCTGTGGAGAAAAAAACTCTTAGGAAATTATGAATTAAAAGGAGCACCTGGGTGGTTCAGTCAGTTAAGCATCCAACTCTTGATTTTGGCTCCGGTCATGATCTCACGGGTTCGTGGGATCCAACCCCATGTCACAGGTTGGTGGGATCCAGCCCCACATCAGGCTCTGTGCTAACAATGCAGAGTCTGCTTGGGATTCCTTCTCTCTCCCTCTCTCTGTCCCTTACATGCACATGTTCTCTCTCTCTCTCTCAAAATAAATAAATGTAAAAAAATTAAAAACTAAAATAAATTTCCTCATTTTCTTCAAAGTCATATAAGAAAAGTCAACAAGTAACATCTTTTTTAACATCCAAGTAGCATTTATCTCAGTAACACTATTCAGCATTTATAAGTGCTTATTTATCTCTCACTGGTCCTCACAACAAACATGTTGAGAGGGAGGGAGGGAGGAGCTATTATTGTTTTGTTCCAACTGGTAGAAGAGTAACTCTGGGTCAGAAATATTAAATCATATGCCTAAGTAAGAGAGCCAGTACTAGAATCCAGGCTTTAACCTGAAGTACTTCTCCACTAGAGTATGCAGTCTCTCATCATCAGGCTCATTTCACAATAAACAATTCATCTCTCCCACAAAGCATACTTTGGTATTCTCGTCAAAGACTAGGTACTGGTCCCTGGTGTGGCAATTCTTAAAGTTTCTAGCAATGCCACTGGTTTAGAGAATTATAGCAAATAGTAAGATACTCAAACGATTATAGTTCATTAGTTGATAAAATAAAATAGGACAAGTAACACTAACCTGGAATAAATAATTCTAAAACCCACATTAAAAAGAACCTCAGGGGCACCTGGGTGGCTTAGTCAGGTAAGCATCTGACTTCGGCTCAGGTCATGATCTCGTGGTTCGTGGGTTCGAGCCTTGCGCTGACAGCTCAGAGCCTGGAGCCTGCTTCAGATTCTGTGTCTCCCTCCCTCTCTACCCCTCCCCTGCTCATGCTCTGTGTCTTTCCATCTCTCAATGATAAATGTAAAAAAAAAAATTAAAAAAAAAAAAAAAAAAAAGAACCTCAAATCAGGGTGCCTGCCTGGGCAGCTGGCTCAGTTGGTTAAGCATCTGACTTCGGCTCAGGTCATGATCTCCCAGTTTGTGAGTCTGAGCCCTGCATCGGGCTCTGTGCTGACAGTTCAGAGTCTGGAGCCTGCTTTGGATTCTGTGTCTCCCTCTCTCTCTCTGCTCCTCCCCTGCTCAAGCTCTTTCTCTGTCTCAAAAATAAACATTAAAAAACAATTTTTTTAAACAAAAAAAGAACCCCAAATCCCCCTTCCACAATCTGTCTGTAATCTTTTCCTTCATAGGTCTAAAATGCAAAAGATAAACAGATAATTCAAGGCCACATTTAAATTTGTACTCCAATCTGCACCTTATCAGCTGGAAGCTTAGGACCACAGCTCCTTAACAGAGAAACCAAAGTGCCGAGGCCACTTCTGAGTTTCTGATTCATATGAATTTTTCATGCAGGCAAATATGAATGCTGTCTTAACATCTTTCCATGTGTGATACATCCGCAACCAGCAAGTTCCACAATGAGGTTGGATTTGCTTCTTTACTGCACAACATGCACTTCACTTCAAAGCACACAGGGAAATCCAACTCTCTTGAAATAATCTATTAACAGAACTACCAAAAAAAAAAAAAAAAAAAAAAAAAGGAAAGATGTTTCTTTAAAGTAGTTTTGCCAACCAGCCGCCTAGAGACCAGTCACTTCTATGCATTCTCTTTTGTGTTTTTGTGTTCTCTAAAAGTGAACATTTGACTTTGAGTCATCACTTATCCAGGACAAAACATTAGACAAGTAAGATAAAATAAGCCTTCTCCATAAATACAGTTGTCTTCGGTGTGAACATCCCAGGCTCTTATGCAGGAACCCATATGTTCCATGATAACACAGTGCCCTTTCTACACAAGTTCCTAAAGGGTTTGGTGAATTTTTTATCTGACCTTACTGCTGCTGCAAGTCAGTGACCACAGAGGTATCTCTCACTGACATTTACAGTAACTGAAGTAAAAATAAGGACCTCTTTTCTTCAAGTGACACAGAAAACTCAAAGGTCACTGGATAATACACTACACCAAGGAAGAGTGCACCAGTATCTCAGATAAATAGCTTTCTCATGACTACTTTATGGATAAGCCAATAGTACAACTTCAAACTTCTCTTTAATTCCAAGAATTCAAAAATGTTTAGATGATGTCTTTAAAAATAAGAAGCCCTTTTTAAACTTAATTCTTTTCTTATTAATCACTAGGCAAAACAGGGAGTTATCAAAATAATTTAGAATTGCCTCAAGTACCACACCATGTACAATGTTAAGCAAACTACAGACCAAAATTCCTAACTTCACAATATCACCTTCAAGTCTAATTACAGGAAGAAATTGAAAATGTTCAAAGAATGATAATCTCAACCAATCACTTTATGACACACTTTTTTCTTTTCTTTTCTTTTCTTTTTTTTAAATCTTGCCTCTAGCTGAATAATTCCAAGTAACCTTCTCCCCATCAGCCTGGGGCTGGCACAGCTGCTGCTATCTCAAAGTTAAAGTCAGGAGTTGCCACCTTAAAAAGACAGAAGTTGCCACAAAAGATGTAGCACTGAGGCACACAGACCAAAAATTAAATAAATTGGGCAGAGATTCAGGTATACTGAAAGGTAAAAGCCCCACTCCCAGTTTCAGAATTTGAGGAAAGAAACTTTTTCACCCACTATTCTACCCCCAAGGCTGCCTATGGACCACATTCTGTGTGACCCACTCCTACTCAATCCAGCTCTCCATTCCCAAGAGCAACACCTTTCCCTCCTGCTTCCTCAGCACTATGAAGCTCTAAAAAATTGTCCTTTGTGTCCCTAGTCTGTAGCTGAACTCTGAGGCCAAATTATTTTCTCCACTCAAACTGCTCAAACCACATTCCCAACCCACAGTCACATTTCACATAAAATTTGTTCAAAGATCTAGCATTACAAATACTACAATGCATGTGAAATATACATTTCTAAATTTTCAACAAAAAATAAACTTCCTCAGTTAAAACAAGGCCAAGAAAATGCATAATTGCAATTAGAGATACTGCTTTATCTGAGCTTAAAAAGCATAATGACAACACAGAAAAAAATGATAAATATGTGCATGTTGACAAGCCTTTGTGTGTGTGTGTGTGTGTGTGTGTGTGTGTGTGTGTGTGTGTGTGTGTATTTGTATAATTTTCTTGAATTGGTCTTCATACAAAAAAGGCTATTCAACTGTTCTGCACTGTTGGTGGAAATGTAAACTGATGCAGCCACTATGGAAAACAGTATGGAGATTCCTCAGAACATTAAAAATAAAACTACCATATGATCAGCAATTCCACTTCTGAGTATTCATCTGAAGGAAATAAAATCACTATCTTGAAAAGAAATCAGCACCCCCAAGTTCTCTGCAGCATTACTTACAATAGCCAAGACATGGAAACAACCTAAGTGCCTATCAGCAGATGAATGGATACAGAAAATGCGTTATATATACACATTTATTATCATTCAGCCATGACAAGAGGGAAATCCTGCTATTGGAGACAACACAGATGGACCTTGAGGGCAGTATACTACGTGAAATGAGCCACACAGAAAAAAGACAAACACTGTATATAATCTCACATGTAGAATCTAAAGAAGGAGGGAAAAAACCCAACTCATAAATACAGAAAATAGGCTGGAGGTTGCCACAGGTGGGGGACAGAGAGGATGGGCAAAACAGATGACAGGGGACAAAAGGTACAAACCTCCAGTTTAAGATCAGTACATCGTGGGGATGTAATGTACCGCATGGTGACTAGAGTTAACAATAGTGTATTGTGTACTTGAAAAGCTGCTAAGAGGGGTGCCTGGGTGGCTCAGTTGGTTAAGCGTCCAATTCAGCTCAGGTCATGATCTCACGGTTCATGGGTTCAAGCCCCGCATCGGGCTCTGTGCTGACAGCTCAGAGCCTGGAGCCTGCTTCAGATTCTGTGTCTCCCTCTCTTTCTTCCCCTTTCCTGCTCACATTCTGTCTGTCTCTCAACAATAAATAAATGTTTAAAAAAAATTTTTTTTAAGAAAAACTGCTAAGAAAGTAGATCTTAAAAGTTCTCATCATAAGAAAAAAAATTTGTAACTATGTATGGTGATAGATAGTAAACATATTGTGGTATTCATTTCACAATGTATACATATATCAAATCACTATGCTGTACACCTAAAATGAGTACATTATATGTCAATTATATCTCAATTAAATTTCTAAAAGAGCTGTTCAAGAGATACGATACACTTGGACAATCTACTACATCTCATCTCCTAATCATTCCTCATTATGTCCCACAGGGAAGAATCTTGCAGGAAAACCTATAATCCTTCCCATGTAGAATTATGATAACTACTCAACATTTCTCGTATTTAAGAAATCATCACTTTGCTTATTTTGGATGCCCAGAAAATTGTGCAATTATGGAAAATGTTGTCTGGTAAAAACATAAAAGGCAAATGCCTATATATGTAAATGCAAAAAGAAATCATGATGAAGATCCAATTTAGGTCTCAAAGCCTAAATTTAATTTTTTATTTAAATTCAAAAGTGGAACTAAGTTGTCACTAATCTTAAAATTGATCAAAGTATGCTTCATCAGCTGCATTAACCTGGTAAGCATTTATCCTTAATCAATTGGGAAAGTTTAAGACTCTCTACCTCAATCCTCAGTAATCCAGGGAGTCTCCTGCCCTCAGTGAGTTTAGTGTATGTTACCAACCTACTAGCTGTCCTAGCCTTGGCTAGGCAGTTGTTATAATCAAAGCTGTGACTGCTTAGCCACTTGAAAATATGTCTGAGAAATAATTTTGGTTAAACTTCATGGAAAAATTCTGTGAAAGCTAAAACTTTCAATAACAACACCAAAATAGATCATCAATACAAATCAAAGATTCAAAGTATAACTTAAGAAATAAATTAAAATCACACGAAATTTTCTTATGCCATTCCCTCAAGTGCATTTTTTAAAAAATTATTCTGGGGCCAGATCCAGACTCAACAAGAAAAAGTGCTGTGGGCCAATTATCCTATTTCCACCAGTAGCACTGGTGGGGAAAGGGGGTGTACAGAAACAGAACACATACATGTTTTCTATCCCTACTACCTTTCAGCAAGGCCTAAAACAGTAAAATATTAGAATAAAGCTCCAGTTACCTATACCTAATGCCTAGGAAAAAATATTTCTAAAATAAAGTTAGAGGCTGAAAAACAATACAGTATAATACCTATGCCCCATGGCCCTCTCTATAAGGGATCTTTAGTTACAGCCAGAGAAGCAAAGACTTCATCTGTACCCTTTCTATACAACATAAAATCCTATTTAACCCCTATAAATCTTACTTACTTCATCTTTGAAATGTACAGAGCCACACCACACCAGAAGATTAACATGAAGATTAAATCAAGTAAGTATGTGAAGCTCCTAACACAGTGGTTTTCACTGTACCCTAAATAAATGACACTAATACCCTACTTACGCATTTTGTCATGATGTCCCCTCTGCCTAGAATGCCTGTCCTTCACTTCTCCCCTTCTGCCTATCCAAACCACTTCCATTCTTCAGTCTTTTTCAAGTCACTCTTAATGCCTCCTGCCTTATCTACAACACCACAATGGCCTTTTTCAGCTTTAATATCCAATTGTTTACCATCTGTAACATTCATCGTGCTATTTAACAAGACATTGCTCTGAGTTTACCTAATATTTCACTGGCATATAGAACAGATCTCAAGCAGAGGAGAAGCTCAAAACCTTCACGGAGTATCATCTCATCCTTCCATGTCTACTTCAACACCTATCAGTGCTTTACAGAAACTAAAACAACATTCAGTAAATAAATGTCGTATGAGTGAATGACCAAATGGAGGCACAGAAATTACAAGCTGTTCTGTTTGGATAAAAAATGTGTGTAAAAGGTAGCTCATGAGAAGGCTCTTGAGAATCCAGAAGAGTAAATGCATGACACATGCTATAACTGAAATCTAGTTTACTTTTAAAACAAAAACAACAAAAACAAAACAAAAAAAAACGCTAAATAAATATCCTCTTTGCATTAAATACCACTTCACAGAAGTTACAAACAAGAAAAGGCATAATGCAATCAATTCCTTACTCAAATTGACACCTCCTATAACATTAAGCACTTCTATAGAGAATATAAAATTTGATAGACATTCTTGGCTCAAAATTAGGATTCTTTTCTCTAATCCATTGTATTTCTAAAGAGACAGCCAGCAGGGGGAGCACAAGCTCACGTACACCAGAATCACAAAATATGTAAGGCTAACAAATTTCTGAAATTCTGAATTTTTTTTCAAGTTAAACTCCTGAACATTAACCATAAAAAGTTAATGGAGCCCATGTGTTTATAAATTATATTTTATAATATTATTTCTAAATCATATAAATACTCCATAAACTGTCACTTCTTACCTCAAGTTCTTTTGTGATATAGGTACATTCCAAAAATTAAATTTGAACATACATCCTTTTTACAGACATAAAGAGAAATCCAAATGACAATGGAGAAAAGCTGCTACTTTCTAAAAGGTTACCCAAACTAAAGTACAAGTCCAGTCTCCTAAGCCCAGCACCCATTCATCAATGCAGTCTTCATCCATTGTTCTTCCCAAAGCCTCATTTGCTGGTCTCCAGGCTGCTATTACGCCCCTCCCCAGAAAGCAAACCTCATTTTTAGTCTGTGACTGTAAGATTTCTCAGAAAATAGTTAAGACCCTGGAAATTCTGAGATACAATTTAGGAAGAGTATTCTCTGTTGACAACTACAAACAAGCATGGCTACAAATGGTATGGAGGAGGGGGTATAACTTGTGGAACAATAGGAAATCCTAATTACCTAAGGCAGAATACTCAGATAAAATTACTCTAAGCAAAAGTTAGTCATGATTGTCTGTTTTCAATAAGAGAAACTGATGGATAGAACCTAAATGTAATACTGAAATTTTCTCTGCTCTGCTTAAAAAGTACTTCTATAGGGGCACCTGGGTGACTGAGTCAGTTAAGCATCTGACTCTTGATATCCGCTCAGGTCACGATCTCTCACTTTGTGAGTTCAAGGCTCCACGTCGGCCTGTGCGTTGACAGCACGGAACCTGCTTGGAAGTCTCTCTCCCTCTCTCTCTGCCCGCCCCTCCTTCTCCCTCACTCTCAAACTTAAAAAACAAAACAAAAGTATTTCTATATACATTACCATATTTGATCCTTACAACAACCCTTCTGAAAAGCAGGTAACATGCCCATATTTTTTAAGTTTATTTATTTTGAGAGACAGAGTGTGCACGAGGGAGGGGCAGAGGGAGAGGGAGGGAGGGAGGGAGGGAGGGAGGGAGGGAGGGAGAGAATCCCAAGTAGACTTCCCACTGTCAGCCGCAGATCCTAACAAGGGCTCAAACCCACGAACCGCAAGATCATGACCTGAGCTGAAATCAAGAGTAATACACTCAACCAACTGAGCCACCCAGGCACCCTAGTAACATGCCCATTTTAAAGTTAAGGGAACTGAGATGCAAAGAGATGGTCTCAGTCAAGATAACAAAGCTATTCAAGATAATAAGCGATAGGAAGAAGATGTCAACTTGGGCTTTCTGACTCCAAAGCCAAAGCTCTTTGCATCACAAATTGTCTTCCTAAAACAAGGACTAGAACACATGTACTGGAAATATGGCTCACCTGGTCACAAAGGCACAAAAACTCTTTTTTCAATAGGTATATAAACAATTATATTCTAACAAATTGGACACCTTAGAAGAAGGAAATGAACAAGTGGGACTACATGAAACCAGAAAGCTTCTGCACAGGTAAGAAAACCATCAACAAAATGAAACACAACCTACAAATGGAAATATTTACAAAACAAAATTGCAACTGCAAATCAAAACCACAATGAGATATTACCTCATATCTGTTAGAATGGCTATCATCAAAAAGACAAGATGTAACAAGTGCTGGCCACAATGTGGAAAAAGGTGAACCTTTCTGCACTACTGATAGGAATATAAATTGGTACAGCCACTACAGAAAATAGTATGGAGGCTCCTCAAAAAATTAAAAATAGAACTACCTTATGATCCAGCAATCCCATTTCTAGATATACATCCAAACAAAATGAAAACAGGATTATCATAAAGATACCTGCTCTCCCATGTTCACATAGCATTATTCACAATAGCCAAAATACAGAAACAACCTTAATGTCCATCAACGGACAAATGGATAAAGAAGATGTGGAATATATACACAAGATGATGTGCATTACTATTCAGCCTTGAGAAAGAAAGAAATTCTGTCATTTGTGACAACATGGATGGAACCCCCAGGGACATTACACTAAATGAAGTAAGCCAAACAAAGGCAAATACTGCATGTTACCACTTTTTGTAGAATCTTAAAACTTTAAAAGAAACAAACAGGGGTGCCTGGATGGCTCAGTTGGTTAAGGGTCCAGCTCTTGATTTCGGCTCAGGTCATGATCTGGCAGTTCGTGGGTATGAGCCCCGTGTCGAGCTCCACACTGACAGTGTGGGGCCTGCCAGGGTTTCTCTCCCCCCCCCGTCCCTCCCCAACTCATGCTTTCTCAAAATAAACTGTAAAACAAGCAAACTCACAGAAACAGAGTGGATGCCAGGGACTTGGTCAGGGCCGGTGTGGTTGGGGGGGGGGGGGGTAAAAGGGTACATCATCATCATGATCACAGATAGATACATGACTACAAGTCAATGAAACATGCCCAACGTTGGCCCTGGTAGCAAGCATATCTGTTCTTTTTGCTCTTCCAGTCCAAAGAAATGACAGTGCCATCACTGGCACACTCAAAAATTGTATTTGTAGTCAAACACTGTGAACACGAAAGAGCCAATTATGCACTAATAGCTCTTCAAGGAGCAAACACATTGGTCTTGAAAGCACTACACAAAAGACAATTCTAAAACGACAGCTTCACCTTTTATACTTTTTCTTTAACTGGTTTAACAAATAGGTTTCACTCATACCCAGCAAATACTAAATACACAGTGCTAGAAAAGCTGGAGAGCAATATGTGACATTAAAGTTCAAACGGACAAATATAAATATATAATAGGATGTGTTTTACAATCAATGACCCCGCTTTTCAGTCATCTAGGTGGGAAATGTAGGCTTTTGTTATATATGTACAAATTAAATTTTTTTAAGAAAAAACTACCCTCTTCTTCCATGAACCTAAAACCTCCAGAAGGACAGGTTTCAAAGTCTTAACACTCCACAATCTATTCAAATGTTGGTTTGTTTTGTTTCAAATATTATTCAAACCTTTGTGCACTTCAAGTTTAACTCTTCCCCCTACATCTTGACATTTCTATCAGAAGTCTAGAAAGCCCTCACTACAACTTACCATCATCCTCCCCAGGAAAAGTGTCCCAAGAGGTCTTTCCGGCATAAAGTTCCCTGTGTCTATCAGCGAAGATGACCCTACTATTTTAGTTGTGTCAGATTAAATCAGGAATTGGTGTTCCAGCCTAAAGCTGCTGTGAACTGAATGGACACGTAGGGTCAAACCCGGCCCAGGGTTAACTGCACATGGGATGGTGACATATCTATCCAAAAAGACCCTCCATATACACTAGGGCACAGAGAAGGCAGGTCACTAGAGTTCAGGCGGTACCCCCAAGTTATTCTAAACTCTCCATGAGGATTACTCCATATTCTCTAGCCTGGGAAATACTAGGGTCCTGAGTGAATGTGCAACTAACAAGCAAATAATACCCTATACTACGGCACACTCCTCTCAATTAAGCCCCATGCCCGAAGGGAGATCTCCTCTGCACAAACCTAAAAAAAAGTCTATCTAACACAATTGATGTACTTCTCTAGACATAGCAACACATTCACACATCCCACACATGGACCTGGTCACTGGACAGCCGTGCCTTCACATAAACACTATACTCCTCTGGCAGCAAGGGCAGGTAAAGTTGAGGAGAGACCCTTTCCATTACATAAAATTCTCTCTCATCACAATCAACCATCATAATCCTGAGCTGCCTGACAACTCACCTCCTTCACGAAGACTTCTCCAACTGATCCAAGTGACATTAAATTATTCCATGACCCCTCAATATATTTAGTTTGTTCTCTAAATCACACACTTCAGTTAACTTTTGAGATTCAGTCCAACCTATAGTAACACAGAAATTAACCTCATGCTAAACATTATTTTAAATTTGCTGGGTTACAATTTTTGTTTTATAAAGACCTTTATTCCCCCATGATTTAACCGGTATATTCATTTATACTGTATCCACAGTATGGTGTTCTTCAGAATCTTTTATAAACAGTATTTGTCTCCCCAATGTAAAAACTAAAGTCTTGGGGCGTCTGAGCGGCTCAGTTGGTTAAACGTCCGACTTCGGCTCAGGTCATGATCTCGCGGTCTGTGAGTTCGAGCCCCGCGTCAGGCTCTGTGCTGACAGCTCAGAGCCTGGAGCCTGTTTCGGATTCTGTGTCTCCCTTTGTCTCTGACCCTCTCCCGTTCATGCTCTGTCTCTCTCTGTCTCAAAAATAAATAAATGTTTTAAAAAAAATTAAAAAAAAAAACAACTAAAGACTGTATCATGACTATTCTTTTACACGTTTCCACAAAACCCAGCAGTATTTTACCCTTACCAAATGAACAATTTCCTTAATAAACACAATATTCATCCTTAAACACACTATTCTAAAGGACTTTTGAAAATGGGATATTTTTATTATTTCACTATTCTGGATTTTCTAATACAGTTACAGAAACAAGTAAAAAGGACAGTTATAACCATGGACTGTATTTTAGATACAGTATTTACCGTGTTAATATATTAAATATATCCTCACAAAATTGTTGCATATAAACAAATTACAAATATGTATATTTCATTATTGACAAAGCACAAAGTATTAGGCAGTGAACATAGTGCACGACTATCAAAAGAACAAAATCAGATTGTGCCCTAAGGAATTCAAAACAACCTATCTACAAACAGTATGCATGCGGGAGTGAAGGATGTCCCTGACAAAAAGAACAAACAGATAAGGGAAGGTAAAAAGTAGTGTTTGCTTCACTGAACAGGTGGAGTTTTGAGTATGACCTGAAGCAGAGAAAAAAACTAAATATGTTGAATATTGAAAGAAGCAGGTATCTGGCACAGCCAGAAATGGAATATCAGGTGCACAGTAACATGGATCCAAAAGAATGCTTCTACATGGAACCATGCAAGGGAGCTGAGAGAAGAAGAGAAGAGAAGAGAAGAGAAGAGAAGAGAAGAGAAGAGAAGAGAAGAGAAGAGAAGAGAAGAGAAGAGAAGAGAAGAGAAAAAAGAAAAGAAAAAGAAAAAGAAAAAGAAAAAGAAAAAGAAAAAGAAAAAGAAAAAGAAAAAGAAAAAGAAAAGGACCAGACCAAGGTTTACACGGGAAAAGACCAGATCTAAAAGAGAAAGAGAGGAAATGATAGCAGGTTATGGATCAGCCTGTGTGCAATGTCAGGAATTCAGAAGACTATAATGCAGTATTATGCCTGTATATGAACAATGTCATTATTTTTACAAAGTTTCTATCCAGAAAGAAAAATCTTCTTAGTTATTTCTCAAAGAGTAAGGCAACAATAATTAGAAAATACATTAACTGTGTATATTCACATTACATAAAGTTTCACATATACTGTCTCATTTCAAAATGCAACCCAGGGGCGCCTGAGTGGCGCAGTCAGTTAAGCGTCCGACTTCAGCCAGGTCACGATCTCGCGGTCCGTGAGTTCGAGCCCCGCATCAGGCTCTGGGCTGATGGCTCGGAGCCTGGAGCCTGTTTCCGATTCTGTGTCTCCCTCTCTCTCTGCCCCTCCCCCATTCATGCTCTGTCTCTCTCTGTCCCCAAAATAAATAAAAAACGTTGAAAAAAAATTAAAAAAAAAAAATGCAACCCAGATTTTACATTCACTAAGTCATTGCAGCCACCCAAAAATGAAAGAAAAGGTGTTGCTTTTCACTTGACTAACAAAATCAAATAGTGTACTTGCTCTCTCCTCTCTTCAAACTTTAACCCTTGAAGGTATCCCTATTAACAACAACAACAACAAAAAAATCCCCTAACATCAAAACTAAATTCCATTCCTCTTTCATTAGATTCAAGTCACTATCAAAAAATTAGTATGACCAAAAAAGAAAATCAACAATCAAACTAAATTATGGACACAAATTTCAATGGTCACAGAATCTAAAGTAACTCCCTCAGTGCAATCTTCCAAAAAGCAGGACTTCAGATGGTTGTTATCAGAGTGGGTCACCCAGAGATTGGAAAAGAGAAGAGATATGAATAAGCATCCATATCATAAGCCAGCAAGATTCCAAATGTCTCACCACAGAACAATTATACTTTGTGAACTTCAGACTTCAAATATTTTGCCTTCTGAACTGCACTTATAACAAATTTTATTGCCTTTAGCTTTTTTAGACTAAAATAGAAGTAAATGCCAAAGCTCATCAGCATAAACAACCATAATTAAGTAATACAGTTTAAGGCCAACCTAGTCCTCACACACTGGAAGAATAAAAATAAAATTTTTAAAAAACTTGACGGTTTACCCCATATAGTCTCATTAATATAATTGAGAATATTCTGGAATCAAACACACCTGGTACAATCCTGACTGTCTGATCTTCGGCAAAGAACTTAAATCTGAGTCTGTTTCCTCATTCATAAAATATAGATGCTACTAAAACCTATCTCATAGAGCTGTTAAGGCTAAAAGGAGACATGGCATGCAATACCATTTGAACTGTGCCTGGCAAACAGAAAATGTTCAATAAATGTTTTAATCACCATTAATGTTTTTTAAAATCGATTATCATAATCTAGGGTCCTCTATTACTACCTTCAAGAACCTCCAAAAAGTAGAGGGACCTGAGATTTTATAATCATGTCCTATATGTCCTCCACTACATTTTGATATTAAATCAATAATATGCTTCTTAACTGAATTCATGCCTTCCTAAAGATGGAATATTCAAGAAAATGTTTTATCTGTTGTTTTCTCTCTGCCTGGTAGACTTATGGTGGGTTAGCCCACTAAAAAAAATAGGGCAAAGGCCTTATTTTGTGTGTTTGAGTTTTCTGTCCTGAACATATATTACTTTTGTAATCCGAAAATGCAATAGATGTTGTAAGATTAGTTTTTCCTCTCAATAATTTATTTTGGCAGTCAGGAATTCTTATGCAATACACTTATTTTTTTCAAGTGCCTAATAAAACAGTTTAGATTCTTAGAGGTTTTAGCGTTTTCTTCTTACTTCTTATAGCTATTACATTGCTCATGAGCTAAGGCTTGGAAACAAACTTACTAAATCATATTATATAAGTAATATATGTTCCCCTTTAGAATACAATCTGTTTTTAATTAACTTGTTTGGAACTCAGGCCTCATTTTCCCTTAATGTTGTAAGTATGGTTAAACTTCCTACATTAACCAAAGAAGATTATTTAGCCAAACTATTACTGAATTCTACTAGTAAGAGTTATTGACCTAGGTTCTAAAATCCAGGGTCAAGCCACACACTTTCTACTGCCCTGTAGAAAACTTGCCCTTTAAATAAAAGATGGACATCAGACATCCCTGGGGGAATAGGGGAGTTAGAAAATATCCACATGTTGTCACAAGGGTATCAATTAGATTCCCTTGTGAGGCCCTACAATCCCTACAAGGGATTTACAAAGGTGTGGTCTCAGAAGCAGCATCAGCACCACATCACTGGGGAACCTGTTAGAAATGCAAGTTATTGATGAATGCATAAAGATGTGATGTGTGTACACACGCGCGCGCGCACACACACACACACACACACACACACTGGAATGTTACTCAGCAATCAAAAAGAATGAAATCTTGCCATTTGTAGCAACATGGATGGAACTAGAGTATATTATGCTATGCTAAGCTAAATTAGAGAAAGACAAATATCATGACTTCACTCATATGTGGAATTTAAGATACCAAACAGATGAACATAAGGGAAGGGAAGTAAAAATAATATACAAACAGGGATGGGGACAAAACATAAGAGACTCTAAAACAAAGAGAACAAACTGAGAGTTGCTGGAGGGGTTGTGGGTGGGGGAATGGGCTAAATGGGCAAGGGGGGCATTTAGGAAGACACTTGTTGGGATGAGCACTGGGCGTTATATGTAGGGGATGAATTGCTGGATTGTACTCCTGAAATCATTATTGCACTATATGCTAACTAACTTGGATGTAAGTTAAAAACAAATAAAAATTAATAAAAATTAATTTAAAAAAAGAAAGAAACACAAATTATTTGTTCCCATTCTAGAAATGGGGCCCAGCAATCTGTGTTTCGAAAAGCCTTCCAGGTAATTGTGATGTAATCTAAAGTTGGAGAACCACTACAAGAGAAAAACTTGGCTATTATTAAGGTCCTCAGAGTCCCCCTAAAAACAGGTTTTTGGATTTTGTTCTTGGATTAACTTGAGATTTCCCTGTATTCTTGAATACCTAGAATAGCA
>NW_024412394.1:4593355-4677450 GCF_014898765.1 Herpailurus yagouaroundi | reverse complement strand
TGGATTAACTTGAGATTTCCCTGTATTCTTGAATACCTAGAATAGCACCTGACACAGAGTGCCTGACTCAATAAATAAAATAAAACTCCCTCTTACTAAACTAGCTGTAATGAAACTATTTCTTATAACCAAAGTAATCTTAATTAGGAAATGAGTATGTGAAGTGTGGGCAGAGAACACAGAAGACAGCCTGAGTCATTCTGAGGTAGTCCATGGGACCTTAGAGAGCTGGGACATTGTTTGGAGAAGGAAGAGCTAAGAAACATACCCTGTTCAAAAAAGAAAAAATGAAAGATTTTCAAGGGGCAAAAATGAGAATTTAACAACAAGGTCAAGGAAATTGCAGGTTTAAGAAACTGTGATTTGACCTTGTACAAGGCTCTGAGGCCAAAGCAGAAAATCATCATGCTTTCTCTAGGGCCTAAGAAGTTAATAAAGACGTTGACCTCTGCCTCAATGAAGAGTGATAAAAGTCTACATACCTAATGATTTGCCTGATTTGTATGTAATTTGTACCTTAAGATTCCATCATACCATGGAAATAATTTATGCCTTTCAACTCTGTTATAGCAGACAAAACCTTGAAAAATAAGAGCAGACTAAATTCAGAGAGCTTAGAAATTCTACCATGATCCCTGTCCCTTGATACCAAATATTGACATAAGAAATTTACTACATAAAAGGCAAAAGAATAAAACAAATGAAAACTTTTTTTGCGGGGGGGGGTTGCCTCTATTGTCAAATCCCTTAATTCCAATTCCCTGTATCTCATAGAAAGATTCTCCTTCTCAAATAACGTAATAACAATACTGCAGCCCTTCAGTGGTCTCATAAATCATATTTAAAACTACTCACTATGGCCTTTTTTTTAAGGCGGGCATTATTCCACTTCTTAGACTATTTCCCACTATACCCCCACCTATGCCCTCTGCTGCATTAAGTGTCACCCTCACGTAGGCTACATGAGGGCAGGGACTTGTTCTTGTACCCCCAGTGCCTAGAACCATGCCAGGCACAAAGTAAACAGTAGAATATTTGTTGATTGATTGACTGCCACTCCCATTCCTAGTCCCAGTTTTTAAAAAAAAATTTTTAATTTTTTGTTCGCTTGTTTTTGCTTTTTGAGAGAGAGACAGAGAGCATGAGCAGGGGAGCACAGAGAGAAAGGAAGATACAGAATCCAAAGCAGACTCCAGGGTCTGAACTGCACACAGAGCCCAATGCGGGGTTCAAACTCACAAAGATCATGACCTGAGCAGAAGTCAGATGCTTAACTGACTGTGCCACCCAGGCTCTCCTAGTCCCAGTTTTTTAAATCCCTTTATTAATCTCAGTCTATCCTTTCTCAGATTGAAAACCTCACCTCTTTCAAAAAAGCCTCTTCTGACTGGCTCCAAAGAGTTTCAGCTGAAAGAAAACCATCTTGCTTATGTTAACACTTATGTACAACTATCACTGATTGTATGTCTCAGTCATCTATGCTTTTTTCTTGTCTATCTTCCATTTTAGACAGGCCACTCAAGGGCTAGAAAAAGCCCCTATTCAAGTAGTAAAACCTAACTGGGGCCATGTCCAGGGTGAATGATCCCCATTGATCCCCTGCTCAACTTGTTGAATAGATACAACATAGCCATTTTACAGGTACCTTCAGCAGGCAAAAATGGCAGCAGCAAAGGGGAGCAGAAGGCAGCAGAGAGGAAGGGATATGGCAGAGAAAGAGAAACCTAGATAAGACTATGGGAAAGGAGGGGAGAGGACAACCAAACTCACAAAGTCTCACTCATTTGCTTACTCAGGACCATCATAATGCCTCCCACAAGGCACTGAAATCAAATTATAAGTCCAAAAGCTATCCTTCAGAACATTCTCCTACTATTATTACAACTCTGTTTCATCAAAAAGAGTAAATTTTAAATAAAATCAAAATAGTAATGACATAAGCACAAACCATTAAATGAGACAAATCATCTGGGGGAAATAGGTTTTTATAAATTACTTACCACCCGCCTCCTCCAGAAAAGGGGTTGGTGAGAAAGACAAAAAAAAAAAAAAAAAAAAGGAAGAAAAAGAAATAGTACAAAGCAACTCTAAAAGGAGAGCTCTGCTGGGGCGCCTGGTTGGCTCAGTTAGAAGAGCGAAAGAACCTGAGACTCTTGGTCTTGGGGTCATGAGTTCAATCCCAACATAGGGTGTACAGACTATTTAAATAAAACTCTTTATTTTTTTAATTTTAAATAAAACTCTTTAAAAGAGAGAGAGAGTGAGTTCTGGCTCTCGGATGTGGTAGATCTGTACTTACCACCCCTTTTCCCCATCTCCTCCATCCTCTATCTTCACTGCAACTTTCTGGCCATCTGCTGCTACTGCTGAAGGGCAGCAGGAATGTGAAATCTGAGCCAATTCATCTCAATTTGCAAGGCAGTTCATTTTAATTACACAAATAATTACAACACTATTGGTCGATATGCCTTAAGACTTCTGTTAAACTTTGATTTTTTTTTAAGATCTATTTTTTTATGTTTATTTATGGGGGGCGGGGGATAAAGAGAGGGAGACACAGAATCCCAAGCAGGCTCCAGGCTCTGAGCTATCAGCACAGAGCTCGACGTGGGCTCAAACTCATGAAATGTGAGATCAAGACCTGAGCCCAAGTCAGAAGCCACCCAGGTGCCCCTACTTTTTTTAGGTAGGCTTCATGTACCCAGAGTGGAGCCCAACACGGAGCTTGAACTCACAACCCTGAGATCAAGACCTGAGCGGAGATCAAGAGATGGACACTTAACAGACTGAGCCACCCACATGCCCCAAGATCTACTTCTACAGGAAAACATGATGTTGAAGAACCTCACTTGTCAAAACTAGATCAAAGGTATACAAAATATAAATTTAAAGGAAGAAGCCAACAGCTTTCTCCTTCTTATCTTTCAGCTTCATACAAAACTACAGCATTAAGGAAGAAAACACATCCCTCCCGTTTTCTCAAGTCTTCATTGATAAACTGTTACGTTCTAAGCTACACAGCTCCCTCTCCAGTTTAAAAGTTCCATGGCTAGTTTAAGTTATGACAACCCAAGCAGTTCTATTTCTGCATTTCCTAATTAAAAACTTACCAGAGAAAGGATCTTTAACTGAAGCCAGAAAGAGGTTAGCAGAGAGTAATTTATGATGAGGCTACAGAGACAAAGGGAATATTCCACAGAGGCAGACTATACAGTCTCCTTATTCAGAGCTGCAGCTCCAGGAATCTAATGATTCTTCATCTATTCAAAAATGAAAATGATAATAAAATTCCCTAGTGTTGGCAGCAAGTGATTCTTAACTTCGCTGCTGCCTGACAGGCACCTACAGGCTTTACCTGGCCTCAATCTGTCCAGTTTGGAACTGCCAATTAGTAGCTTCTCAGAAGCAAATCTCAATGTAAGCCATTAAAAAAAAGTGCTTTTCAAAGTGTCAAATACAATGGATTAGTCAAACTCAGCACGTTAGAACAAAATAAAACCTGGGTGCCCAATTCAGGTTTCAACTGTCAAAGCCAAGTGACAAAGAATATCAATTCCAGAGCAAAAAAAAAAAAAAAAAAGGATCAAATTCTCAAAACTGTTGTGATACACACAGTCCCCTTAAATACAAAGAACGCTGCAGCGGTCTAACAGGTGTCTTTCCAGAAGTCTTAGCCTTTCTCAATCAAGGTTCCACAGGAGAGAATTAAGCACTAGTACCCTAAGGCAGAAGTTGGCAAACCTTTTCTGTCAATATTTCAGGCTTTTCAGACCATGTGGTCTCTGTCACAACTACCCAATTCTGCCACTGGAGCTCAAAAGCCGCTGTCAACAGTTAAGTAAATGAATGAGAGTAGCTAGTGTTGCAATGAAACTATTTGAGGACACTGAGATTTGAATTTCATAGAATTTTCACAGAAATGTTTTTTTCAACAATTTAAAAAGATAAAACTGTTCTTATTTCATAAAAAAAAAAAAGGGTCATAAGTTCTTTGGATAGATTTGGTTCTGAGCAGTTTACAGAGCAATTCCCTAAGGCATCTTTTGCATATAATAGATTGACCTCTCTCTTCTTCATCCAGAATGGTACTAATGGTACTAATTATGTGTTGTACTACAGAAAATTGAGAAAACAGTCACTCAAATCATTTTCTGTGTGTCTACAGTACTCTAACAGAATACTATGTAGCGTGAAGCTAACTGGTGAGATTTTATTAACATTTGTTAACTTGCACAAGAAAATACACAAGCTATTTTTTTAAGTTTCAAAATATTAAAAATTATAAAAAGGAACTTCTATATCCAATATATTGCCAATGGATGATATAAATCAAGATGTTTCAAATTAAATCTCTGGTTAATGTATCACTAGAAACAGTAAAGAAATTCTTATAGTAAAGTCAAGAATTCAATTACCATCTTTCAATGTATATATTCAGACATTGTTTCTTCTTAAAACAGAATCTACCTTGAATAAAAATCAAAAATATAAATTACAGAATTGCCTCAGACCATTATATACTAGATCTGAGTTCCAGCTCTACCTCTTTCTAGGTGAGTGAGCTTGAGCAAGTTCCAGACTCTCTTACTCATCTGTTAAGGAGAGGAAATACCTGCAACCCTCCAATAGTAGTCAGAAGTGTACAATTAAACTTAAGTGAAAGAGTTTGTATACTATACAGTGCTACAGAAATATCAGTTGCCATTATTAGTATCTGATATGCCTTCTTCATAATATAATTTTCTGCTTTTGAATAACACTAGTTTCCGCTAAGCCTTGGTTTTAGTGGAATACTGTGCACCTACGAGTATATTCCACTCAACACATTTAATTTAAGCAAAGCCTAGGGGCGCCTGGGTGGCTCAGTGGGTTTGGCTCAGGTCATGATCTCACGGGTTTGCGAGTTTAAGCCCTGTGTTGGGCTGACAGTGCAGAGCCTGCTTGGGATTCTCTCCCCCCACCCCTTCTCCACCCATGCACATGCCCTCTCTCTCTCAAAATAAATAAATACACTATAATAAAATAAATAATTTAAGCAAAGCATAAGGTGAGGCACTGTGGAGGAAATAAAGATGACTGAGATGGGGGCGCCTGAGTGGGTCAGTTGGTTAAGCGCCTGACTCCGGTTCAGGTCATGATCTCGAGGTTCACAAGTTTCAGCCCCGCCATCAGGGCTCTGTGTTGTCAGCTCAGAGCCTGGAGCCTGCTTCAGATTCTGTGTCTCTCCCTCTCTTTCTGAACCGCCCCCCCTCCTCCCCCCAGGCTCTGGCACACGTGTGCCCTCTTTCTCAAAAACAAACAAACAAACAAAAAAAACATGACGGAGATGGGCTTGGCACTCAAACAGCTAACAATGATCTCAAACATGTACACAATAAGTCAGTGCTTTAAGAGAAGCAACTGACAACCAACATGAATGTACTGTGGAATCAGAAAAAAATTCACAGGTATTTATAATAAGGGTCTGGGTATATGATGGGAGACAAACAATTAGGGAACAGCAAAAGGTGAGAGAACACTCCACACACCCCAGAATGCAGGGCAGTTCAAGTTCTACAACAAATTCCCAAAAGGGGAGTTTCACTTTTAAAATCTAATCAGGAAAAGAAAAACCTCAACCATTAGTCTTTAAACCTCTGAAAGGTACACACCTTAAAAGACAAGCAGGGGCCCATTTTAAGCAAAAGAATTAGGAAAATTATGAACCATGCTGGTTTCAACCCATTTCATCATTTCCCAAAGCACTTAACTGACATTATCTAAAAGAATATGTTCAGAGGGGACTGCGTTAAGAGGAAGGGACAAGTCTGGCCTAGCAAGCTCTTAAGGAGTGAAGACTGACATACTCTGCTTTTTTTGATGACACATGCAATTCATCAACCTGCTTCAAAACCAATTTCTTAAATTCTGCAAATTATCACAATTTACTGTAAGAAAAAGCAACGTCACAAGTTAGTTCTTGTAAGAATAAGCTATTTATGCTTCCTTGGGAGGAAGGAGACTAGGAAATCTGTCATTCTTCTAGAGTTTATTTTCTTGTCTACATCATTAAAAACCTCTTCCATACCCAAATTTTATTCCTGTTTACCCCTTTGCCAATAACAATAACAAAATATGTTTACCTTGGAACTCTGCCTGGGCATGGTAAATTTTAACCCAGAAGAAAATTTCTTTAAAAAAAAAAAAATAGTAATAATGAATAAGAAGGGTATTCTGTAATTCAGTTACCTACCCCTCCCAACACTGCCAATGCACCAGTGAAAGATTAAAGATGGCCCCAAACTGCTACTCCACTCTTTGACAGATGGAGTCCAATTTCCCTCCCCCTGAATCTGGGCAGGTTCTCTAACAGCTTTGACCAGTAGAATATGGCAGAATAAGCTATGCCAGTTTCCAGCTGAGCCTGTCAACTAACTGTGAGAAGTGATACTAAGTTGTTTTTTAAGACTCTGAGATTTGGAGTGATTTGTTAAGAAGCAACAGGTAATTAGCACAGCCACCAGACACAGTTCAAGCTTTCACGACTTTAAACACACCAACAGCCAAAACGTAAAAGGAAATAAAAACTCGGGAGTTACAATTTGGGGGAATAGAATATGCTGTCGACTAGCTCAGAGCATAAAAAAGAAGACCACAGTATCCTAATTCCTCCTAAGAGATGCAAACTGCCAAAAAATAAAGTCAGTCCGGTTCTATCAGGAAAGGTTATAAAAATAAAACTCCTTGAGTATACCAAAGTGATGCATATATTCTTTAGACTAAAAAAAACTCTTTGGTCTGGACGGTTACATACCAAATAGCAGTCACCTCTGGAAAGTAGTATTTGTGAAGGAGGGAAAGAAACAACTTTATGCTTTATACAATTCTGAATCACTTTAAATAAGCATGTAATGCTTCAAAAAATGTTTTAAGTTATTTCCTCTGAAAAAAAGCAAACCACTATATCCCTAACAACTTTTAAATGTCTTTTTGGTACATTAAGAATGATAGCAGGGGCGCCTGGGTGGATAAGCGTGTAACCACAGCTCAGTTCATGATCTCACAGTTCATGAGTTCGAGCCCCCCACTGGGCTAGCTGCTGTCAGCGCAGAGACGGCTTCAGATCCTCGGTCTCCCTCTCTCTCTGCTCCTCCCCACCCCCTCACTCTCTCGCAAAAATAAATAAAGATTTAAAAAAAAAAATGTTAAAGGCATTTAACTCAGACTCAGTCAAGTGTCTGACTTTGGCTCAGGTCACGATCTCACATTTCAGAAGCTGAGGCCCTGCATCGGGCTCTCTGCTATCAGCGCAGAGCCCACATCAGATCCTCTCTCCCCCTCCATCTCTGCCCCTCCCCCACTCACAGTGTGCGCTCTCTCTCTCTCTCTCTCTCAAAATAAACTTAAAAAAAATTGTTTTAAAGAAAGTAAGAGTGATAGCAAATGCCACTCTTAATTATGCTTTCAGAGAATAAAGGATGGTGTCAGCCCCTAAATGGGCACCTATTTTTAACAATGAGTTTAGGGGCACCTGTGTGACTCAGTCCGTTAAGCGTCCAACTCTTGATTTTGGCTCAGGTTATGATCTCAGGGTCGTGAGATCAAGCCCCACGAGGAGCCCTGAGATGAGCTCTGCATCAAGTGTGGAGTCACTCTCCACACTCTCTCCCAAGGTTCTCTCTCCCTCTCTCTCTCTCAAAAGGGGCACCTGTTGGGATGAGCACTGGGTGTTGTTATGGAAACCAATTTGACAATAAATTTCATATTAAAAAAAAAGACTTCTAGACAGAACTAAAGGCCAATAAATACTGTACTATAAATGCAAAATTAATACATGATGATTAACATAAGTAATCTTAGATAGAGAAGTTTTCACATGATTGTATACCGTCATCCTAAACTTAAGTATAGCATCCTTAGTGAGTTATTCATACTTTAATTTTTGCCAAAAAGCTCATGTTTCATGGAGTTTATTACCATATAATAAGAAGATTAAAAATTAGGTATCATGGTAAATTCTCTCAGAACCTGAAACTGTGTACAAAACTACAGTCCACATTAAAAATAATAACCAAAAGCTAAAAACAGGAGTTATTGAGCAAAATGGTTTTGTGCTCTACAGAACAGTAGTGACCCTATCACCTAATCAACATAGGCCAGTAGCATTCCTCAATAATCATGAGGGGAAAAAAGATGGTTTCCATACTTCCAAAATCCTCCAGAGAAACCGCACTGGGAATATTTACCTGAATTTTGGATTAGTGTTATTTACATGTCTTCCCTCTCACATTATCTGTTATATCCTAAAATTTTTCTTTTTTCTAAACATATGAGTTCTTCTGATAAAAGTTTTCTCAGTCACAAAGCCTTAAATCCCCAATTTTGCACAGTTCTTTGAAAACTAATTTTTGAAGATTCAATTAATGTTGAATGTGAAATATTTCTAATATCAACATGTAACATTTATCATTTTTATTACAAGATATTGTTACCAATTTGTTATTTTTATCACTAGACTTCCTTTTATTTTTTAATTACTCAATTCTTCAAGTTTTACATATTGGGCACATTTTCTTCTATACTTTCAATAAATGCATTTTTGTCTATAAATTATAATTTGCTGGGTTTTAATTTTGTTATCTTAGTGTCTCATGCACATGTATGTGGGCATACGTAAAAGAAAGATGGTTCATGCATGTCATTAAATCCTTGTAAAGAATTAAATAAAATTTCCAGCTGATATTATAAACTAAATATTTTAATTGACGTATAGTTGACATACAACATTATATTTGTCACATTATGTTATTAAACATAATTATTCAATATTTGCATATAGTGTGAAATGATTGCCCCAATAAGTATAGTTAACACCCATCATCATACATACTTCGATTTTTTTCTTGTGGTAAGAATTTTTTTTTTTTTTTTGGTAAGAAATTTTAAGATCTACTTTCTTAGCAACTTGCAGATAGGCAAGATGGTATTACGAACTATACTTGCCATGCTGTATATTACATTCTCATGATATTTATTTTATAACCAAAAGTTTGTTATCTTTTGGCTCCCTTTACCTCTTTTGCCTACCCCACACTCACCACCAATCTGCTATACTCTATATCTATGGACTTGATTTTTTTATTCTTTCTTTTCTTCTTCTGTTTCTCAGATTCCACATATAAGTGAAGTCACTATTTCACTTAGCATAATGTCATCAAAATCTACCCATATTATCAGAAATGGCAAAATGTCATTCTTTTTTATGACTGAATAATATTCCTGTGTGTGTGTGTGTGTGTGTGTGTGTGTGTGTGTGTGTGTGTGTTTTGCATTTTCTTTATCCATTCATCTGCTGATGGACACTTGGGTTGTTTCCATATCTTGCTATTGTAAATAATGCTGCAATAAACATGGAGTTGCATAAAAAAAAAAAATCTCTGTTCACCCCCCACACCCCCTCCCCACAGGCTCATGGGGCACACGCTCTCTCTCATTCACTCTCTCTAAAACAGGAGGAGGAGGAGGAGGAGGAGGAGGAGGCGGAGGAGGAGGAGGAGGAAGAGGAGGGGAAGGAGAAGAAAACGAGTTCAGCCTATGTTCCCTCCACCTTGTATCTCTTTCTTATCCCTCTAGCCACATGCTGCAAAATGGGGCACTCCCAGTTAGCACAGTGCCCAAAAAAGGGGTGGAGGACTGTGAAACTGCTTTGTCTTCCTTCTTTCAAGCTTTGAAGAGTACTAGGTAAGATAAAAACAATTTTAGAACTTCCCTCCACACCTCCAGCAATTCTGTCAAGGCATCTTGCAAACCGTTTCCCAGGGTTTTTGTTCTCAGGGCCTCTGCCACACTCCCAACCCCAAGAAAACTGGCAAGATGATCGGATTTATATGAAAGAGTGTGGAAGCAAATCAAATCACAAAGATGCAGAGCAGAAAAGAAAATAATTCCTCCCTTGAGTATCTTTAAGTTTTCATAAACTATCCGTATCTCTAACCTGTTCTCTTTAAACCAATTCCTTCCTCCTAAGAAATTCCATCAGGAGACAGGTAAGGAAAAGATAAAATTCAGAATACTTTGCTCTGCTTCTGGTAATTAACATCAAGTAAAGTACCAAAGTGGAAAGGAAATCACCACAAGGAAAGCTACAAGGTTTTGAAATTATCACAGGGTTTTGTTTAGGCTTTTCTGCCATGTATCATTAAATGTTGAGAACTCACTGTTATCTATAAGTGCTTCCAGGGAGCCCTTCCCAACCCTCAGCTTATCAGATTTCCTAAAAGGACAGAAACACGAGTGTTCAGCAAGTTTAACTATCAAAGTTTATTACAAAACATCATTTATTAGAGTCCTATAATCTCAGATTCAGGTTTTTCTCTTTACTAAACCCTAATACTCCAATTTCGCTTACATCCCTCATAAGAAAATAGAGATAAACAGAGATACAAAATGAACTGATATAAAACTAGGTAAATATAGAAAAATATTAAGTACGGGTTAGTAAATTTAGAAATAACACATAAAACAGATTAGTGAAAATGACCAAAGGATCACCCTTGTGTCACGTGCCTATTAATAATAGACAGCAACTTGAAGGGCAGGAGATGAAGAAGAGAGAATTATTTTCAAAGCAATATAATACATGCAAAGTTAAGAAATAATCTTACTGGGGCGCCTGGATGGCTCAGTCAGTTAAGCGTCCAACTTTAGCTCAGGTCATGACCTCACAGTTCGTGGGTTCAAGCCCATGTCGAGCTCAGGGCCTAGAGCCTGCTTTGGATTGTGTCTCCCTCGCTCTCTGCCCCTCCCCCACTCATGCTCTGTCTGTCTCTCTCTCTCAAAAATAAAAGCATTAAAAAAAAGAAATAATCTTATTATATTAAACATTAGTTAGAATCTTTTAACTTTTATTGTATGTTCCAATCACTTTCAGGGAGAGGAGAGATGGAAGAAACACTGATGACAGAAAAATTATCAGAGGTCTGGAAATGTTAAGGGAACATGAGACAGTTATCTGATTTACCGATGATTGTGAGGAATAGAGATTTTTAAATTGGAAAATGTTGATTAATTGCAAAAAACAGGCTCAAACATCAAGTCATTAAGCTAACACTGGTCTCTAAAACAGGAATACAGCAGGCCACATATTAGGCCACATAAACTCTCATATTAGTTCTTAGTACTGTCTTTGGTTTCAGGGAGAAGGGTACGATTTTACAAAACTGGATCACAAGACAGGCACACTTCATCTTCAAAAACAATAATAATTAATCACCTTAATAGGGCACAGTGACCTAAATGCATTAAGATTTTTAAAATCATCCCCTAGTAGAAATCAATTCATAATGGATGAGATGGTTTGGAACTGGGGTGCTCATGAGGCTAGGGCATCTCCAAAACTATACCTAAAATCAAATCAAGGGAACTAGAAAAAGCAAAGCTGGAATATAAAGGGTTTTTCTTAAGAAAACTACAATCTATTCTAGTCTATTTCCTGATGTCATGCTTGCTGGTAATTGATTTTTGTATTGTTGTTATTTAAAAAGCAAATTAGGGTGTCTATAAACAGAATAGACAAAATGGTGGTACAGTCACATAGTGGAATGCTATTTAAAGTTATGCAATAATAAAAAGGAACAAACTACTGCTACATACAACAGTGACCTATACCAAAAACACTACACTGAGTCAAAGACCCTTTAGCAGAAAGAGTACATACCATATGATTCCATTTACATGACTTGAAAAACAGGTAAAGCTAATCCACAGTGGAGGATTAAAAAAAAATTAATGGGGCACCTGGGTGTCTCAGTCGGTTCAGCGTCCGACTTCAGCTCAGGTCATGATCTCACAGTTCGTGAGTTCGAGCCCCACATCGGGCTCTGTGCTGACAGCTTAGAGCCTGGAGCCTGCTTCAAATTCTATGTCTCCCTCCCTCTCTGCTCCTCCCCCGCTCATGCTCTCTCTCTCTCTTTCAAAAATAAATAAAAACATTTTAAAAAAATTAAAACAGTGACTGCCTGAGGAAGGAAACAGAAAGGGGGGTTGGGAGGACAGACTGACTGGAGAGGGACATGAGGAAGCTTTCTGAAGTCTGAGCAACATGTAATATGGTATAATCCAGCTAAAATATGTATATATCCTGATAGAGATTTGGGTTACACAGGTATATGCATTTGTCAAAACTCATGTTAATATACTCAAGATTTATGTTTTTCAATGTATATTGTACTTCAAAATAAAAAGGAAATGTTAAACTCTAGTTAATAATATGCATGTCATAGTGCTTGAAGGTAAAGTACCGTCTACACTTTACTTGGAAAATAAAAAAATCAAATGGATTAATAGACGGATAGAGGGATAGAAAGCAAATAAAGCAAAATGTTAACACACTATAGATAGCAGTGATGGTTGCACAACTTTGTGAGTATACTAAATTTCACTAAATTGTACACTTAATGAATTTTACGGTGTGTGAACTGTGTCTCAATTAAAAAAAAATTGATGAGGAACAAAGCAATTGAAACTTACTTTTTCCACTCAATAATACATAAGACCATGTCCAAAAGTTTTCAATCCCAAGGTTTCAGCTAAAACAAATAGCAGTACAAGTAGCACTTCAAAGATGCATCTAATTCTGAGCCAGGAGCCCAAGCACCAACTTTCTAATCTTTCTGGGTTAAAATACAGCAAATTGTCCTCATTTGCTGATTCAGCCACTGCCCATATTGCAGCCCTGGGCCTTCCTATGTGTCTCCATGTTGTAAAACACCAAGGAGTCAAAACAGCATCAACCTCACCCTCCTGACCTGGGATAGTCTAAAATGAATCAATGGTAAGCTGCCAGTATACTTATTAAAATATTTACCATTAACACAATGGTGTACACAACTGTACCTTAATAATAAGAGTTCATCTATAAATTCAAATGATCCAACTGTCTTTGATCACAGTTTAAATGTTCAAAAGCTTAAAATTCCTTAAAGTCATTAATACAGTAGTCATATAGCTAAATAAACTAAAGACTTTGCAGAAAATAACAGGCAGCAAAATAATATTTTCATAGTATCAATCTGACCTTACCTCTCAATCACACTATGCGTGGACTAATATGTCCTTCTTGTGTCAATACTGACACATACAACCCATAATCATGAATGAAATGGTATAAATCAGTATCAGCCAGGAAATTTACCTGCCCCCTCAATTTTACTTCATACCTCAGCTGATTTTTCCTAAATATATATTTAGCTTAATTTTCAAGAAATAGATTTCATCACCTCCCTTATGACTGGTTTCATTCTACCTCACCCTAACCTATACCCGCTTGAAGAAAAGAGTGGAAGAGGAAAGGAGGAAGAATAAAGTGTTTTTTCAGTGACACAGAGGTACTTCAAAAAGACATCACATTCAACTGGAACACTTTAAAAGATATCTGAATATTTACAAGGATGAAAGTCTGGACTAAATAAAAGAGACTTCTTCATAGAAAAACAGAAGCTTACACAAGAAGATTAAATCTATAAAACTAAGTAAAATATCAAGACAGATGAGGTGAGTGCAACCTTTCCCACCAGAACTTAGAGGTTATAAAGTATTTCTTCAAACCTAAATTGGTAGTTCAAGTTTTGTTTTTAAATCTAACATAAAATCTTAAGTAATCTGTTACTGTAAAATAATCAACAGAAACGAAAATTGTAAACAGATCCCAGAAAAGTTTCTTAATTCCTGATTATCAGATTCTTGGATCATTAACAGAAGTTGTTAATTTCTGGTACATGTGGGATGTAATTATGGCGATTTTTCACAAAAGGTATCTTGGTACCACGCTCAGCCAGAACACTGCTGAGATGCACATGTCTAAAAAAGTATTATTTAAATCCTTAGCACTTTAGGGGCACCTGGGTGGCACAGTCGGTTAAGCGTCCGACTTCAGCCAGGTCACGATCTCGCAGTCCGTGAGTTCGAGCCCCGCGTCGGGCTCTGGGCTGATGGCTCAGAGCCTGGAGCCTGTTTCCGATTCTGTGTCTCCCTCTCTCTCTGCCCCTCCCCCGTTCATGCTCTGTCTCTCTCTGTCCCAAAAATAAATAAACGTTGAAAAAAAAAAAAAATTTAAATCCTTAGCACTTTAAAGCAGCAGAGAAGTCTCAATCATCATCTTACTTGGCCACTCTTTGCAGCACGACCCGACTGCCACTTCTGCACTGAACTATCCCTTTGGTTTTGGTAACCCCACACTCACCTGATTTCAATCTCTCCATCCATCTCCATCTCAAACTCCTCTTATTCTACTTGTATTTACCAAGGTTCCATCCTCAACTATCTTCTCACCCTACACAACTGGATCTTAAATGAAAGTTACACACAGGAGCAGTAACCAAAGGACGGAAGAAAAAAGGCAAGATTGCCCAGATCCCACCTTGGACACACTAAATTGGAGCTGGGGGAAGCAGCAGTAATGTGTTCTAGAAAGGTTACTAAAGTGATTCTGACAACCCCATCTCTACTCCAGAGGGAACCACTGGTCTAACAACACTTTCTAGGTGACCCTAACTGGCTTCAGCTATGACCTATGTACCCATGTCACCCTAAATGGTGCAGCCATGGTTCACCTTCCCTCCCAAACTTCAGACACCTAAGTTACTTCACATTTAGATGGTCCATAAGCCCTACAATTCAACATACCCTATTACCATTTTTTGTAGCATAGTAATAATAATGACAACCACCATCAAGTATTGACTAGAAAATCTGGTTAAATTTTAGTTTATGCACCTATTGGGATACCGTGCTGCCATTTAAAAGAAGGTAGAAATGTATATGCTAACTTGAAAAGAACTCTAAAATACAGTTTAAAAAAAAAGCAAGTTACAAAATAAGGTGTAATGTGCTACTACTTGTGTTAGAAAAAAGAATAATGTGATATATGCACAGGAAACTTCTGGAAGGATACTCAAGAAACTTAGCTATGATTCTCACTAGAAAGTGGAACTCTCAGTATGGTGTAGAAGGGAGTATACCCATATACAAATGAATATATACTGTATACCATTTCTGTTATTTGAATTTTCTATTATATGAATGCATTCCTTTTGTAATTTAAAAAAAGAAATTCAAAGATATTGCAAAACTATATAAGAAAATGTACGTGCTATCTGAAAAAGGACTTGTATCCAGAATAAAGAATTCCTAAAAATGAATTTAAAGAACCAGACAACCCAAGAGAAAAATAAGCAAAAGGTTTGAATAAATGCCTCTCACGGACGTTTAGCCAAATCGCCAACAAAGAAAGTTGCTCAATTTCATTAGTCATCAAGGAAATGCAAATTAAAAACCATAATGTAATAACCCTACACACAACTAAAATGAAAGACACAGTCAGTATCAAGTACTAAGGAACATGTGGAATAACCATAACTCTTATATACTGGTGGTGGGAGTGTAAATTGATAAAAATGCTTTAGAAAACTAGCGATATCTACTAAATCTAAACACATATACATACACTTTATAATCCAAAAATTCTTCTGCTGGGTATATACCCAAAGAGAAATGAGTGCTTATGTCCACCAAAAGGCACATGCAAAAACGTTCACAGCCACATTATTAATAATACCCCAAACCAAAAAGCTCCAAAAAGTGGAATGGGTAAATTATGCTATCATATAATGGAATACCACAAACCAATGAAAAATCATTACCTCTCTACACAAATGTAGATGAATCTCATAGTCATAACGCCGAGAAGGAAAAAGTCATACATAAAATAGAAATACTATATATTCCCATTACATAAAATTCAAAAACAGGCAAAACTAACCTATAGTGACAAAGGTCAGATATGGTTGGGGGAATCACCTGAGGTAGGGAACAAGGAGACTCCTGCTGGGATATTGGAAACGTACTATTTGTCAATTTGAGTAGGTGGTGGTTATATACTTGTATACATATGAAAACAATCATCAAGCTATACATAAAAATCACCAAACTTAAGAAAATGAGAATACAACCGGGAGAAAAATTTTCCAAAAGAGGTACCTGATAATCAGAGGACTGCATCCAATATGCACAAAGAACTCTTAAAACACAATGAGAAAACAAACCCAATGAAAAAAAAAGGAAGAAGACCTAAACAGATATCTCACCAAGACCTGAACAGATACCTCACCAAAGAAGATGTACAGATGGCAAAATAAACATCACTTATTACAAGGGAATTGCAAATTAAAATAAGATACCACTACACATCTATTAGAATGGCCAAAATTTGGGGCACCTAGGTGGCTCAATCAGTTAAGCATTTGACTCTTGGTTTTGGCCCGGGTCATGATCTCAGTGGTGAGATCATACCCCACATCGGGCTCCCCAATGGACACACTCGCTTTCTCTTCTCTCACTCTCAAAAAAAACAAAACAAAACAAAAAGCCAAAATGCAAAACACTGACAACACCAAATGCTGATAAGCATGTGGAGCAACAGAAACTCATTCACTGCTCTTGCTGGGAATGCAAAATGATACAATCACTTTGGAAAATAGTTTGGTAGTTTCTTATAAAACTAAACACACTCTTATCATAATCCAGCCATCACATTCCTTGGTATGTACCAAGCTGACAACTATGTCCACAAAAAAGCTTGAACATGAATGTTTAGGGCTGCTTTATTCATAACGGCCAAAACTTGGAAGCAATCAAGATGTCCTTTAGTAGGTGAATAAATAAACTGTGGCACATCCGAATAATGGAAAATCATTTAGTGCTAGAGAGAAATGAGCTATGACTTATGAGGGCGCTGCACTTATGAATGGGATTAGTGCCCTTATAAAAAAAGGTTGAAGAGATCCCTTATCCCTTCTGCTACCTGAAGAGTATAGTGAGAAGACAGCATCATCAATGAGGAAGCTGACTCTCCCCAGACTTAGAATCTGCCAGTGCTTTGATCTTGGTATTCCAGCCTCCAGAACTATGAAAAATAAATTTTTATTGTTTATCAGCCACCCAGTCTGTGGTATTTTGTTATAATCCCCTGAATGGACTAAAATACTCAGATTTCAGCCTAGATTCATTCTTAGCTCTCCTACTACAGCATTCACTCAGTTGCTTTATCTTGGGTCCACAGACCCCACAGTCTGTGGATAGAAGTGCATTTAGATCTAATTGGGTTCCTTCATAATCACAGGTGTTTTATTTTATGTATTATTCTGAGAAGAGATCCATGGTCTCCATCCAATTATAAAAAAGGATCCATGGCCCAAAAAGGTTTCAATGCTTTAACTGGACTCTGCTTCAATGCGTATGCCCTCCAATTCTCCACACTGCTGCCAGTTATTTTCTGAAACATAAATACCATGTCATCACCCTTAAAATCCTTAAATGGTCCCAACTGCTTCCAGGATAAAATCTAAACTCAACTGCATGACAATCAAGAATGTTCATAACTGGCTCCTGCTTATCTCCTCAGCTTCACATATACTGCAGCTAAAATACTGAGCTGTATCTACAATTCTCTCAATTCTGCATGCTTTCTCACTTTTCTCTGCCTTTGCACAAGCTGTTCCTCCAGCATTTTATACCCAGCTTAAGCACCATCTCCTCAGAGAAGCCCTCCTGGCCATCCTCCACTCCCAGTCTCAACAGGATGCCCTATCAATGCTCACATCACTTTGTGATGATCCCCCAAAGCACTTTCCTCATGGTATTTGGTCAGTTTATCGGTCTGCGTCCCCTTCTAGACTATGAGCTTTTTTAGGGCAGAAGCCAGAGCAGAGTATATCATGCCTCTAGACCCACAATAAGAGCACTCAACAAATGCTTACTGAACAAGAGATTGGCCTTGGAAAATAGCCAAACTGGCCAAAGGCTGGTCAGAAACCTCATCAACTAACTAGGTAACACTGATCTGGAGCCTGCCACTAATGCAAATGCTCAGTTAAGCAAGATAGTTCTGCCTCTACTAATCTACCACCAATGTTCCTTCATTCAAGGCTGGGAAGTTAGCCTTTAATAAATGTAATTACCACAGTCAGGCACTGTGCCAAGGGCTTGACAGGCATTAGAGCTCACTAAACCTCAAAGCAACTCTAAGGTAGTCTGTTTGTTTGTTTTGGGTTTTTTTTTTTAAGTTAAAAAGGCAGAGAGGTAAACTACCCAAAGTCAAGCAGAAAGTTTCAAAGTCAGGTTTTAAACTCAGGATTCTAATTCCAAAGCCCATGCCTGCTGAACTCAGTTGGTTTTCTGGAGATAACAGATCAGCATGCCCTTGGAAGAGCCTGGATTGGATAAGAGAGTACATTTCATTAGCCATTCAGCAAATGAGAAAGGTCTTATTCCCCAGGCAGCACTACTAGTAAATTCTTTAACATTTAATGTAACCTCCCCCATAAGTACTAGCTGCAAAATCTTTTTAAAGAGACAGGCTCAATGAGAGTTGTTTTTCCAAGAACAGCAAGTAAAGATGGGTGAGACTTTGCTGAACTCTCCATCAGGCTTGGGGATTGAGAAGGGAAAAGAACAATCAGTCTCAAGAGATGGAGTTGGTTGTGACAATACCAGTAAAGGAATGGAGAAGGTAGATGGAATCTCCATGGCCTGCTGCAAAGAAATACCATGAAGCACTATCCTTTAACAGGCTGAAAAGGTGTCTTTAAGCTTAAAAAAAGAAAGAGCCCATGAGGTTCTAACAGACGGAACACCAATTTGCCAAAAGCTGCTGCTGTTTCCACTAAACTTTAGCCCGGAATTTGCACCACAGCTCTTACCCTCTGATCTTTAACGCTTCCCTGCAAGACCCCAGGGGACTCACACCCTGCACTTCAAGGGAAGACAGAATGTTTTCTTTAATCCTACCCACCACCTGTTCACATTAGTTTCTCTAGCCTTTACAGATGCGACCACCTCTCATATTTTGAGTAGAAAATAGTGACCACAGAACATCTTCATTCCTAATGACCACCACTCCACTTCCATTCACATTCCCCCATCATCATCCCCCTCACATTGCAGTCTTCCTCTTAACCACCTTCTGTGTCCTTCCTGCTCCAACTCAGCCCCAAATCTATTGTGATACATATCTATCCAGTGACTTTTAAAAACAAAACAAACACAGTCCATTCTTCCTAGTCCCTAGCTCCAACCAAAACAACATACCATGTAAGTAATGAAAACTATTCAGGTAAACCCAGGGGGCTTTCCACTAAGATCAGAATACCAAATCACTAAATAGTTGAAAACCAAGGGTGAGAGAATGCAGTCTGTAGGGACATATACTTCCACTGAGCAGACTGTACATGGTTATCATTTTCTAAACTAATCCATACTGACACTGAGATCATAAACGCCTAAAGAGACTCACATATATACCATCCAATCTCCATACTTTCATTCGAGACCGTATTTTTATCATTTAAATCACAGCAACAGTTTCTTGATTAGATCCCACCCAATATGCACTGAAGAAAAATATTAGCCTTACCAAAAAAAAAAAAAAAAAATACATGGTTTGAGTACCTCTCACTGGCAGTGGGGGGTGGAGAAGAGGGGTGACATGGAGACAGGGAGAGCCAATTAATAGTGACTTACCCACAGAAACAAGGAATATAGGCCTCAAAGATTACATGAACACATCCCCCCAATCAACAAAAGTTCCCCTAACCAAACATTTCTGTGGATCAACATCAAGAACATTCCTTTATTTTTAAAGGTGAGTAGCACGGCTTTGTATTATTTCAAAAGACAAACTACATAAAACTATGTAAAGTCATAAACTATGAGGATTTTATATACACGTGCAAAGTTTCACATGCAAACACACAAAGACTTGAAAAACCTGGTTTTCTGGATTTCAGTGGCATCTAAAGAAGAAAACAAATAATACCATCCATGCCTCCCCAAGGACAGAAACCTAGAAATAACAAAACTAGAAACAGTTCACGCTGAAATATACCACACCTGGGGCTCCTGGGTGGCTCAGTCAGTTAAGCATCTGACTTCGGCTCGGGGTCATGATCTCTTCGTTTGTGGGTTCAAGCCCCACGTTGGGCTCTGCACTGACAGTGCAGAGCCTGCTTGGGATGCTGTCTCCCTCCCTCCCTGTCCCCTGCTTGCTCTCCATCTTTCTTTCTCAAAAATAAATAAAAAAACATTAATTTTTTAAAAATGAAATATACCAGGGCGCCTGGGTGGCGCAGTCGGTTAAGCGTCCAACTTCAGCCAGGTCACGATCTCGCGGTCCGTGAGTTCGAGCCCCGCGTCGGGCTCTGGGCTGATGGCTCAGAGCCTGGAGCCTGTTTTCGATTCTGTGTCTCCCTCTCTCTCTGCCCCTCCCCCGTTCATGCTCTGTCTCTCTCTGTCCCAAAAATAAATAAACGTTTGAAAAAAAAAATTTTTTTTAATAAAAATAAATAAAACGTTGAAAAAAAAATGAAATATACCACACCTTCTCCCACCTCCAGTTTGTTTTTTATTATTTTTTGCCAGTTAATATACTTCTGGCCAGTTTAAGAATGACTATTATTCAACCCACTTTGTATCTCACTCATTACATTAAAAAAAATTCTTTCAGGCTATAACTTGCCAGCACATCTATTCATATACGGCACCATAGAAATGGCTGAAAATTGAAAAAACAATAACCTGAATGAAATAGGCAGACTTTGAAAGCACAAATATGCTCAGCAAAGCCCTCCACCCCCACTGTGTTCTCCAAATTCCTGCCCCCACTCTTCCAGCTAGGTACTATAAGCTACAGAAACTTCACACTATGTTCAGAAATTCTACCAACATAAGCATGCGAGAGAAAATCAAATGCCTGGCATAAGAACCTGACTACAGAAAGAATATTTGTGATACTTTTGAATGGTCAGAATACTTCTCCTTCCAAGAAGTGTGGCTGAGAGTGGTTATTTTATATAAAGGCACTTCAACTTACCAATGTGTAAGAGTCCAAGAAATAGGTAAGACATCAACAATTGTTACTCCACACCATTCCACTTGAACAGAAAGAAATGAGAAAAGGCACTCCCCCCAAAGGTCCCAAGTGCATCACCAACCTCACTCTTTGCCAGGTCATTAATGAGGCGGCAATGCAGCTAACTAGAGCCTGTCCACAAATTAGAAACACAAAATGCTGTGGCGTGGTCTGCTCCTATCCCCCTCACCCACCAATCACCCACAGCCAGGTGATAGCAAACTCCATTAATGACCTCTCCCAGGACATTCTTCTGCCTTAATCACACCTGCCTATGATACAGGACATCTGGTACAGTTGAAGGAATTGATGCAATTAGTAGCCAGTACTGCACCTTCTTCCTACTGTATTCTTCCTTCCTCTGGGTAACAACTGCAGTCACAACTTCAGATGTCCGGCACTGCTTGCAATTCAGTCCCCTGGCCTCAAGGATGACAAGGCATTTTCATTCATCTTGTACCATTTGCTTAGCCTGGTTTTGCCCAATGTTGCTGGATATTCCAATACATTCCAAGTTTTTCTATACGTGGGAACTTGAATTTACCAGAAAATCCAATGCACTTATTCCCAATCACATTTCAAAAACTGCCATATGAGGGGCGCCTGGGTGGCACAGTCGGTTAAGTGTCCGACTTCAGCCAGGTCACGATCTCGCGGTCCGTGAGTTCGAGCCCCGCGTCGGCCTCTGGGCTGATGGCTCAGAGCCTGGAGCCTGTTTCCGATTCTGTGTCTCCCTCTCTCTCTGCCCCTCCCCCGTTCATGCTCTGTCTCTCTCTGTCCCAAAAATAAATAAACGTTGAAAAAAAAAAATTAAAAAAAAAAAAAGATACCGCCAACTTGCAGACAGATGCCGGGTTCCTTTAAAAAAAAAAAAACAAAAAAAACAAAAACTGCCATATGAGATTTACATTTGTAAAAATAAATATTCCTCCACAAAAGTCAGAGTCCAAGGTGAATACCTTCAAAAAGTCTCTCACTAAAAAGAAAAAAATATTGATTCTCTATTAGCCCAACACTTCCCTGTATGGGTCTCTGAGGTTCCCAGTTTAATAGTGCTAAGAAAAGAGCAAAGATGATTGACTCAAAAGCTAACATGAAAAAAAAAATGTTCAAATTATGGACTAACTTGTACTGACATCTTAATTCCCAAAACTGAGCAAAGGAGCACTTCCCAGTAATCTGAATTAACAATAGCATTGCTTCCCCCAACGAAAATAAAATGTTAGAGCTGGAAAGCAACTTAGAGCTAAATTAGACAAGTCCCTCATTTTCAGAAGACAAGAAAACAGGGGTCTGGAGAACTCACAAAATAAGCTTGAATGTCAATTATAGCTCAACAAAACTGAGGAGGAAAAACAAATAGGCTTGAAAATCCTGGCTGGCTGTCAGGTCAATGTTCTAGATGAGCACTGTCCAAAAGAACTTTCTGGGAGTTTGAAGTGTTCTATATATGTGTTTCCCAATAGGGTAGCCACTAGCTACTGAGCTAGTTAAATGCTACTTAAAAAGTAGCTACTGCAACTGAAGAACCGAAATTTTATTTAATTTTAATTAGTATGAATTTAAATTGCTATATGTAACTAGTAGCTACTGTATTGCACAGCACAATTCTAGAAGTTGTTCTCAGATTCTGGTTTTTAAAACTTCAAATGAAGCTGTTTAACCTCTCTTCTGCATTTAACACATACAGAAAATTTCTTCTTTGTATCTAAAATATTTCATTCAGCAGCATAATCTTGTTATGTGGAGACCCAGCCCAGAGCAAGATCAGCCTGTTTCTCAAAGCCCCTAGCAGAACTGAGTGACATTAGTGTCATCCACCCAGTTGGACTGAAGTCCCTCTTTCACCAACCATTCACACAAGTCCCACAAGCCTGACACTACCCAACAAGCCTGAATCTGGAAGATTTTTCAAGTGCCTCATTAAAATTACACAAGTGTTGGAGTGTGACCAGTCACTTCCTACATGTGGCATTGTTGAGATACCAAACTTTACCTTTCTTCAAAAAAAAAAAAAAGGAATTTTTAACGTCAATCTTTATCTATGATTACTGTAGGATTCCAAAACTTCCCTTTAGTTTGCACACAACCTTTTTAGGATTTAATAAAAATCCAAATCATAGGGGTGCCCAGGTGGCTCAGTTGGTTAGGACTTGGACTTCAGCTCAGGTCATTATCTCATGGTTCATGAGTTCGAGCCCCACGTCAGGGCTCTGTGCTGACAGCTCAGAGCCTAGAGCCTGCTTCAGATTCTGTGTCTCCCCCTCTGTCTGCCCCTCCCCTGCTCATTCTCTGTTTCTCTCTCCCTCAAAAATAAACATTAAAAAAAAAACAAGATTTAAAAAAAATCCAAATCCTATTAGTTCTCACTGTCTTAGTACTCTGCTCTCAGTAAATACTAAATATGCTTGAGTGTTTTTTTTTAAGGACTTTATTCAGGGGCACCTGGGTGGCTCCGTCGGTTGAGCATCCAACTCTTGATTTCAGCACAGGTCATGATCTCACAGTTTGTGAAATCAAACCCCACACTGGGCTCTATGCCGATAGCGCAGAGTCTGCTTGGGATTCTCTATCTCTCTCTCTGCCTCTCCCTTCCCCAAAATAAATTAACAAAAATTAAAAAAAAAAAAAGATTTTATTCATTTCAAAAGATCCTTAGCCTTCTGATTTTTCTACCTAGGAAAAGGTTAGTCTGTGAAAATTAATGTTAACTTTAATACTATGAAGGATTAAGAAGAATTTTAGTCAAAACTTTTCAGTAGAACGTAAACTACTGGATTCTCCTTTTTAGGAGGAGGAGGGTGAATGGGAGAAGAGGATGATACCAAAAGAGCAGTATGTCCTATATGTTAACTGAATCTAACTTTAAAAAGCTATTGCTTCAAACCAAAGTAAACAAAGACCATGTTTTCCTTAACAAAAAAATAAATAAACTCCCTGTGTTCCGTCAAATCAAAGGGACAATTTCATGTTTTCTGAATACCCAAATATAATCAGGAAAATGGGGCAAGTAGACAAATGCACAGTGAATACTTCATTACATCACACTGCATCTTCAGGTGCACATAATACTGAAAGACACAAAGTAAAACTGCACAAATGAGCTGTTTTGTTTTTAAGGTAACGTTTAAGGGAATTTTATAATCGAGGGATAATTAGTGACATCACTGAAATAATCATTCTACTGATTAACTAGTAACTCATGCTGTGTTCACATGAACTTGAAAGCCCTGGTTAAGCTGGTTGAAGCGTGGCAACATGTTCTAAATTGGGAGACTGAGACTGAAGAACCAAGGGCCACACACTGTTCAGAACCAGGCACACTAGCCAGATGACTCACAAAGTGACAGAAACAGGGTTCTACATCAATTCCCCAGCCTGGGATCGGGGTGGGGCGGGGGGGGGGGGGGGAGGAGAAAGAGACAGATTTTATTCAACTAACTAGTCACACCTTGTTATTCCCAAAAGTGAAATGGAATAGAACAAATCATCTTTTATGATGATTTCTACTAGTAACCTCTTCAGAAATGGAATATAGTTTGTGAGAGTACTCTTCATCTCTGCCTAACCCCATCTTTATTTAAAATACATTATTATCTAGCAGATCTAGTTGGTGAAATAAAATGCTTCAACAGATCACAAAAATAAAATCCTAATAAAATCTATTTCCCTAAAGAAAATTCATCCATGTAACATTTATTTTATGGCATGGTTCGTTAAGAAGAGCTTATTTTTTATGAAAAACAATGAATAGTTTACCAAATAAAACTCACATTTATTTTTATTTTTTTTAATGTTTATTTATTTTGGACAGAGAGAGAGAGAGAGAGAGAGAGAGCGAGAGCGAGCATGAGCGGGGGAGGGGCAGAGAGAGACAGAGACACAGAATCCGAAGCAGACTCCAGGCTCTGAGCTGTCAGCACAGAGCCCGATGTGGGGCTTGAATTCACAGACCACGAGATCATGACCTGAGCCGAAGTTGGATGCTCAACCGACTGAGCCACCCAGGTGCCCCTAAAACCCACATTTAAATGTTCCATTATTCCCAAAGAACAAGACTGAACATTTGTCAACTATACTTTAAACTAATTTATGAAAGAAATAGTAGTTCCCAAAGTTTCCATAATATTACAACAGATTGTCTCCAATTGTAAAAGCAAAATATCAGTACTTGATTTTTATACTTAGTAAGTAAAATTTGAAAAAAGTCCATTTTTTCTTATCTAATTATCTTTTTTTCTTATCCTATAATATAGTCAGTACATTAGTGTCTTAAGTCTTCTCCCTCTCTCTTTTTTTAAAGTTTATTTTATTTATTTTGAGGGAGAGAGAGTCAGCAGGGTGGGGGCAGAGGGAGAGAGAGAGAGGGAGAATCCCAAGCAGGCTCCTCACTGTCAGCACAAAGCCTGACTCAGGGCTCAATCCCACAAACTGCAAGATCATGACCTGAGATGAAATCAAGAGTTGGGCACTACAGAGCCACCCAGGCACCCCTCTTCTTCCTCTCTTTTTTAGAATATTTCTTTTTTTTTTTTTCCAACGTTTATTTATTTTTGGGACAGAGAGAGACAGAGCATGAACGGGGGAGGGGCAGAGAGAGAGGGAGACACAGAATCGGAAACAGGCTCCAGGCTCTGAGCCATCAGCCCAGAGCCTGACGCGGGGCTTGAACTCACGGACCGCGAGATCGTGACCTGGCTGAAGTCGGACACTTAACCGACTGTGCCACCCAGGCGCCCCTAGAATATTTCTAAGTCTGTTCTTTCAACACTGTTTGAAAATGCCTGTAAAGAATCTACGCGTTTCGGTACATTTTAAACGTCTAAACAACTTAAAATGCAACTTCAACTAGTAACACTTATACCCATATCATTTAAAAGTGCTTTTGTGTATGTATATATTTCTAAAATACTATTTCTAAAATAATATTTTTATTATTTTAAAATACTATTTCATTTCAGGTTTATTACAAACTAGTATGTTTTCCGCAGGACTACGGAATGCCTAAAAATTAGCCAAGAAAATACTCATATTTCACTAAAAGTTTTAAGTACATACCTCAGGGAAAAAAACGGTTTATGATCATTAACTCTAAAAACATTGTACACACCACACAATTTTCAACTTTTGTAAAGAGGTAAATCTTCAACAATTTCCAAGGTAGCAAAGTTTCCCAGTGGAGAGATGGTCTCTCCGTAGAACAGTAACTTAATTCCATGCCCACAATTAAACAACATAAACCAAGAGAGAGAGAAGTAGAAACTTTCATTATTCCAAATACTCACACATTTGCATTGTGTGCTGCTCTTGTCACTCTACTTTCTAACTGTTGCATTCCCACAAAAAAGACCTCACAGCTCTCTTGTTTAAGCAAGCCCCACTGACTGGTGTCCTGACTGGACAATGCCAGGCAGCAAGTCTGGCAGCCTAAGTAACTAAAGAGCAATCTTAAAGGAACTGCCTTTAGTCTACTGGTGCCAGAACATTCTGCTAAGAGGCTCCTCTGCAAAGGACTGTGGCTAGCTGACTTTACAGACCTATGGCTTCCACAGAATGCAATGCTGACTTAAGTTTTCAGGTAACACACTCACCTTCATTTTCATGAAAGAAAAAGGCACAAGATACCTACTGCATGGCTCTCACAGCTTTCTACTTTTCTCCATTCTGTCTAGCTACCACACAGGTGCAGGCCCCAATCATCCCTGGTCTGGATTACTCCTCCTGATAAGACTTCTGTACCTCTAGTAATACCCCACGAACATAAAAACACCACATTCATATACACACACACACCCAGACCCCTCTCAACATCATCCAATCTTTCACGTTAAAGAAAATCACGCCACTACGTGTTCAAAGTTCTTCAATAGTTCCTGAGTGAACTCAAGATAAAAGTCCAAAGACCTAGGCATTACCTACAGAGCCCTACATCACCAACTGCTCTCACCATCTCACCCTCATCTCTAGCAAATTGCCCTTCACAATCTACCAGTCAACTCCAATGAACTTTTAAGTTCCTCAAATGTGGGGTGCTTTCTCTCACATCCAGGACTTCACCCATGCTATCCCCTCCACCTGAAAGAAACTCTTCTAATTCCATTCTCCCCTACCCTTCCTGCAGGCCTAGGCCGGTGTCACTTACTCCAGGCTACCTTCCTCTACCTCCACCTCAACTAGGTAAGCGCCCCTGCCATTACACCCTGTACCAATCCTAACATACTTTATTCTGACACTTTACTTCTGCTCCCAGAAGACGGGGCCAGTGCCCCCTTGTCCACCATATACCAGAGACACTCAATTATTCGTTGAATATATTCAAGGTTAATGAACATAGTATGAATGTGGCCCATACAGTAAGAAATACGTGTTCGGTTCGGAGTCAGTCATGATAAAACTCTGCAGCAATATCATTACACTTTGGTATAGAATGCAAACTACACAGGTACCTACAAACTCCTTTAGAAAAGGTTAAAACATTACACATTAAAAAGAACACTTTTCAACATAAAAATATTAGTTTTGTGCTCACAACTCCTATCAGGCAAACTGCAGTTCATTAAAAAGGGCCAGATTGAAAGTATCAAAAAAGCAGGACTGATTGCTTATAGGTCAAGTATGATACCAGTTTCACTAATCCTCCCTGCAACTATCAAACTTTCTTGGCATTATTCAGAACTCTGCAGCCTAAAAGTAAAAGGCTATTCCATTTCCTTAGTTTCTATGTCTTGACATAAGTCTTTCGATAAGGGTTCTGCTCAAGATAATGGTCCCAAGGACAAACTTGTTGCCAGGAAACAAGCCTCTCTCTGATACATCCTGGGCATTAGTTGCCATTGGCAGCTACTTTCTTTGAGCCACATGTCTTCTTATGAGTTACAATCAGAGGCTTGTGACACCAGATTTTTCCAGGGCAGCAGATTGATGTCATAAACGTGATGGTACTAAGCACTCTGACGAGCTCACCAGCTCCACCCTACACTCACTGCATACAAGGGGCAAGTTATCCACCTCTCAAAGCCTCAATTTCCTCATCTATAGTGGGATAATGGTTGTACCTCCTAAGATTCTGTGGGAATTACATTGTCCAGGAAAGCACTTAGCAGACAACCCAATTATTAGGAAGACTATAAAACCTAAAATATTTTCACATCTTCAAAACTTTTGCTAATACCATAACTTATTTTTGACTAACATCTTTCCACCAGGTATTTTTTTAAGAAAAGGCAGAAAAGAGGACAAAATGAGAACCTATTTCTGTCACGACCTTTCAATTTGACAAATTCCACAGAAATCTACATTAAGATCAACTTTCTTTCTCTTCACTCCCAAAAATCCCAGACTTAATCTGTACTTCAACCATTCCTAACATCTGGGGGATAGCAAAAATAAAATACTTAAATACATCTTTCCAAAATGTTCTCACCAGAAATAATCATTTCCTTACTGCCTCTATACACTATGAAATATACTTACTGCCTCTATACACTATGAAATATACTAGGTCTTTGGAAAATAGAGGAAAAAGGGATCAATCACAAAAGTCCTTCAAAGTCTCCCAATTCCCCTACAATTAGAGTCATAAGGTAGGATGGAGGCACCTGTTAGGTAAGAGGGATGGTAATCCATAAAACTCCAAGTGTTAACAAGGAGAATTTAAAATGTAACTGTAGGTGAAAAAGTTAATTTCCCACCTCACAGTTTTTCACCCTAACAGGATGGTCAAGTAATAACGCAGGCTGGCCAATGTAAATATTTTTATCATTAAAAAAAAAAAAAAAAAATGGAGAGAGATGAATTTGAGCCAATTGAGCAAACTGGCTCTCACGTTCCCAAGCCAGGTTGACTTGAGTTGGGTGTTTTGGGTTTTTGTTTTTTATTTTTTGGACAAGGAAATTTTACAGAACTACTGAAATGTGTTTTAAATAAAGGGGAGACCTCCATATTCTTATAACTTTACCCTAGACTCGGCTCTGGGCTCGATTTTTAAAGATGGGTGACGTGTGAACAGCTTCCTAAAAGCAAATAGGGCACTGGGATATAATTTAGGAAGTGATGATGCAAGTCTCTGGGGGACAAGGAGGGAGGGGGAGGTGAAAAAGTCAGAGGAAATACCCTCCTGGTGCCTGGGCACCAACTCATACCAAGGCAGGGAGGGAGGGCTGGCCTCCACATGCCAAGGGAAGGGGCACCCCAGCTTCACCCGGAGGTGCCAACACCGCCCCCTCATCCCTCTCCGCTGCCCTGCCCCCCCTCACCAGTGGCCCGGGCGGCCCCTGTTGGCCCAAAGCTCTGGCAGGAGAGTCCCAGAGGGTGGCAGTGCACCCGGGCCAGGGCCTTCTCTGCCCACCTCCAGCTCCCCACCCAGCGCCCCTCCCCGAGACTCGGCCCCTGCCCCCTCCCTGTAGGCCCGGCTAGGGCCCAGCCCCCAGGGTTCCGGCCACCCCCGGCCCCGAGGCCTGCCCGGGCAGCCCCCGCGCCAGCGCCCCCAGCCCCCGCCCCCACCCCCACCCGGCCGGGCACTTACCCCCAGAAGCCGCAGGGACAGCGAGGCGGCAGGCTGGGCGCTTTGCTGCGCTCGCTCCCGGCGTCTCCCATGGTGCTCGGCGGCGGCGGAGCTCGGCGGCGGCAGCGGTGGCGGCGGCTGGGCCTGGGCCCCGCTTGAAGGAGGCGGCGGCGACTACGGCGGCGGCGTCGGGGGGCTCGGGGCGGGGGGAGGGGGAGGGAGCGGGCGCGCGGGCGGGCGCGAGTCCGAGGCTCCGAGCCGGGATTCCAGGCCGGTCAGCTGGAGGCGGGCCGCACCACTCGGCCTGCAGAGATGGGGGGGCCGGGGGAGGCGCGGAGAGGGAGGGTAGCTGAGGAGGAGGGGCGTGCGGGTGAACCGAGGACCGCGGGGGAGGAGGGAAGACCCGGCGCCCTCGGCAGCTCCCACCGCCGCTCGCAGCCAGAGCGATGTCCCGCGCGGCGGCGCTGGGAAGGACCTGAGGCCCCCGCCGGCTCTGGCGTAGCAGCGGCGGCTGTGAAGCCCCGGGCCTCGCTCGCTCCGTCACGCTCCCCTCCCCCGAAGGCTGCGCTGACCGGACAATGGCCGCTCCGCCCCCTCCCCTCCTCACACACCCCTCCTAAGGAGTCACAATGGTCTCGCCCGGGGGAGCCGCCGCCAAAGCCCAGCAGCTGATCAGCTGGGATCCGGGCGTGCCACTTTGTTCAGCCCCTCAAAGGAAGAGTACGGGGCTGTGGGCAAAGCCGAGACCGTCGGGCTATCACCCGGCGACGGGCCTCTGAGGTTTTCATATTCTTGGAACTTTTAAAATCTGAGGCAAACTTACCTTCTCCCTGTCTGAAGAAGGGGAGCAGGTTTCTGAGTACCCTGGGGCACGTTGCCTCCCCCCAAACGCGAATGGTACGCCCCGAGCGGGAGGGGGAGGAGTAGATTAGTTGTTTAGGGTAAGTCGGGCCAGTCCCAGAGCGGCGGACGAGTGCTACGCATGCGCCCGGAGACCCCGTAACCGGGTACTGGGAGGGGCCAGAAGGGAGTGCTTCCAAATCCGGAAGTGGGTCTCTCTCTTCCCGGGGTAGCGGGGGTCTTTAGCTGCTGGGAGGTCTACCAACCGGCTGCTGCTCCCTGCTATGGGCGATGCCAGGGACCATTTCTCCACTAACTGCCAATCCCCTAGAAATCTGTCTTCCCAGTCCCCCCACACCCGACCCACTCTTCCAGTTCCACCCGGAGAACTGGTCTCTTCTTGGCAGTAATGAACTTAAGGGAAATGTCCCTCCCCTCCCCCGCCCCAGGAAGGGCGGGGTGCAGGAGGGTAGTGTCTCTGTGAAGTTCCTAGCTCCTCCTCCCCTTTCTGTGCCCCCAGCCTCAGAGACACAAATTCACTCCCGATACCCAGACTAAAAGAGCCTCTTTTTTTTTCTAGAGTGGACATGTTTAGTTTGGGGAGGAGACCTATGGCCGAATCAGTGATGAAAATTAACGTAAGCAAAGAAGTTCGAGCCACCAAAAAATAAGCCTTTAGCGCTTCTTGTCTTTCATCTTGAACTCATTCTGAGTTCCAGCCAATCGTGAGCAGAAGGCGATTGTAGATGGCAAATGTCAACGCGGAGGAAACTTCCACCATATCTACTGGAGAGGTGACTCCCACAGCTGAGACCCTTGTTGGCGAACTTCGAAGGTCACTGCTACTTCCGGAAGGTTTCCTGGCTCTTAGAAAAGGCAGCTGTGTACCCCTGATTCGGCAAGAATACGAGACCCTCAGAGGATATTACCTAGATTAATTTTATTGTCAAATGTTATTATTTCTATATCTACCATTATGTCTGTGCACGCTCTGTGGACTTGTTGACATTTATGTCGCTTCTTTTGGCCTCTAAAGAGCAAGGATCACATTTAGCTTAGCATCTTCTAAAAGATGCTGTGGATGATAAAGACAAATGATTGCAAAAATCAAGTTCTTTACAGCCAATGCACTTCCAAAAGTGAGTGCTGATTTTCGTAATATTTAGTTTCGACTTTGTGCATTTTCACAAGCCTTCAATGAGTAGTTATGTCAAAAGTCCATTGAGTGGATGAAGCCATACAGCCATACAGCTAGGTGCTTTCATTGGACTCACATTGCCCTTAAATCTTCACTTAAACTAACATAAAATTGCCACATTCTTAAAAGACTTATAGCTTTTGAGTTTAACAGACCAAGATTAAGTGGGACTGTCTCTCTATTGGCATTTTGATGGTCTTTTATATATGGAAAAAGAAAACCTAAAACCAAAAGGAAAATTTAATATAAACTGTGATTGTCATCTTACAAACTGCTTGCCTACCTGTCTGCTTGCCAGTTATTCATTTTAACAAGCATTGACTGACTACCAAGATGTGCACAAAATTTTCTAAGGCCTTATCCCTCCTGTTACCCTCTGCCCCACTGCTCTTCCTCTCTCTTGCCCAGGACACTACTCCTGCCCATTCAGGCATATGTTATCTCTTCAATGCCTTGCCTTTGCTAACAAGGCAGAATTACTCCCTCCTTCCTCTGCCCACATAATCTCCATTATAGGACCAAGAAATATACATGTTTGTCTCCTACCACAAAACCTAACTCCAAAAGGTTTGGCTGATAGAAATAGCTGCTAAGTACTCTCAACGCAGTGGGGATACAAGATGCTCAGAAGGTATCACCTAGATTAATTTTATTAGCAAATATTATTTCTATAAATGCCATTCTGTTTGTACATTATCTGTATGCTTGTAGGATCCACAAATCACCATGGGATTGAAGCCAACTCAATCCATGTTTACTGAATGGAAGAGCTTATTTGATAAGAAGCCACTCTTAGTCAAGCCTCTTGTATCTGCAAGGAACAGAAACCCACTGAAACTTTATGCAAAAATTAATTAATTGATTAATAGGGGCACCTGGGTGGCTCAGTGGTTGAGCTTCCAAATCTTGATTTTAGCTCAGGTCATGATCTCATGGTTTGTGGGTTCAAACCCACTCTGGATCCTCTCTCTCTGTCCCTCCCTTGCTCATGCTCTCTTTCTCTCTCTCAAAATAAAATAAACTTTTTAAAAAATTAATGAATTAATAATAATAATTTATTGAAGGAAATAATTTTTTTTTCTTTCAACGTTTATTTTTTTTTATTTTTTTTTTGGGGGGGGACAGAGAGAGAAGCATGAACGGGGGAGGGGCAGAGAGAGAGGGAGACACAGAATCGGAAACAGGCTCCAGGCTCTGAGCCATCAGCCCAGAGCCCAACGCGGGGCTCGAACTCACGGACCGCGAGATCGTGACCTGACCTGGCTGAAGTCAGACCGCGAGATCGTGACCTGACCTGGCTGAAGTCGGACGCTTAACCGACTGCGCCACCCAGGCGCCCCATTAATGTTTTTAATTTTTAAGTAAACATAAAAATAAATACCAAAAAAATAAAAAAAATTATTTTAAAAAAATTGTTTCAGGCCTAAAATTAAATGGCATTCCCTCAAAGAAGCTTTCATTGACCACCCCCTATCCCCACTTAAAATTATATTACCCTATTTTTATCTTCTGTGGCACCCTTTTCCTTTGTAGAACCTATCACAGTTTATAATTAAATATTTATTCATGTTTTCTCTCCAAAGATCGTGTCTGTCTTGTTCACCATTATTTATACAATGCCCGGGACACATTTGGTAGACATTAATAAATATTTGTTGACCAACAACAACAAAAAATAATATGAAACCCATATGTGAATTGGCACCCTATTCAGACTATCCTGGGGGAATGTGTACCACATACCTTCCCTACAAGACACTGAAACTCACTGCAAGCTTTTTCATCACACAAAATGAGACCCAGTGTTCATTTGCTCCCTCTTATGTTCCTAGCTGGCTAACTTTTCACCCTTCGTTCCCAAGGTTTCTATCGGAAAAGCCCTTGAACCAATTCCTATAACATGCCCACTTAGTTGGCTGAATGCTCAGAGAGAACATAAAATTTCAGGGCATCATCAAATTAGGGGACCAAAGTGTGGGGGTAATTGTCAGAAGTGCTTTTGTCATAATTGTCTTGACTATTTTCTAGTGTAGATTACGTTCCAGATGAGCCTGTGATGTGACTCTTGGGAGTAGTTTGCAATCACCATTGGCCTAAAAGGAGCCATCTACGTGCTCAGGAGGGTCTAGTAAAGGATAATATTAATGCTTCAGCAGCCAGAGCTCTTGAAGTAGCAACTGAGGTTGTATGGGAAAGAGCCAGGTATGACTCAAGGGCATGGGCTCACAAGGGCTGCTTTCTTAGTAATACTGAGTCCAAAGACCTTAACCCTGCGAGAGACAGCCAAAAAGGAGTCACTCGTGGAGACCTGAGAGAAAACAGATGGTCCTCTAACTCAGATTCTAATTCTTACCCCACAACTCTAACTCCCAGGGCCAACCCTTCCATCAGAATTCATTCTACCTTGGTATTAGCCCCAATGTCCATTCTACACTCTAGCCTCCGTCTTAATCCTAATCCTAACATGATCTGGAAAAATTAATCCTAGATTTCAGACCTAATCCCAACCTTAATTCTGTGATCTTAACAAAGGCTCCTTGCCTGTCACTGAGTTATTTTCCTCAGTTCCTCTCTCTTATGTCCCTTGACCCTGACCCACTCCTGGGAACAGAGAATCCTATAACACTCTGGCCCCCTAGGCAGAATGGGAGCCAGTTTTAATAATCCTAAAAAAAGAAAAGGGCCTTGGGCTGCTAAGAAAGAGAAAATGGGGCATTTCTCACCTGCACGGGAGGCAGCAACCATGCCCAGTCACAACATGTCCTGTTTGCCTAATTCAGACTGCCCAGCCCTCTGAAAGTCCAGAAAAGATGCAATCCGAGTTACCTGTGTAGACTTAGGAATGTGTGACATAGCTGGCCAAGAGAAGAAGATCTGAGACCTTTCTGCAAAATGATAGGGTTAGATTAGATGAATGTCTTTCAAACCACATTCTCAGCAAGAATTCTGGTTTCTGCGTTCCTCCCACACTTGGGTTTGGTTTTCCAAAAGGGGAAAAAAAACAACTTTTTTTTTTTAAAGTCACTGAACTAGACCCTCTCTAAGGTTTCTTCTGGCCCCGGAGTTTTCTGATATGCAGTTGATTCTTTTAGTCACTTACGGTCCACTTGGCATGGATAAACTCTCAGAGCCAGGGGAAAAGAAGAGCAACCAAGCATACCATCTTCAGCCCTTCTCAGGAAACTAAAAATAAATTAAATAAAATGAAGAGTGCAATGGAGAAGAGAGGGGAGGGGAGGGGAGGAGAAAACGCTGCCATTTCACGTCTCATGTTCCCATGTTCATGAAGCAATTGCTGATTTCCCTGCTGCTCACACCCATCTTGGTGTGAAATTTGATTTTACTGACTTTTAAATTTCTTTTCAAGAATGGAAATACTGTTTTTCCCTGAAATAGTTGACCCTTGTGAGGAAAGTTTTTCAAATAATAAGAACGCAAAAGCCCTCCCTAATATCACTTCCTAGAGAGACCCTTTGTTAACAGTTTGTTATGTAGCCCTCCAGGCTTTTCATTTATATATTGTTATATAAACGGGGTCATGTAACACAGTATACTCTAGCCGATTATTTTTAACTTAGAAATATGTCATGAACGGGGTACCTGGGTGGCTCAGTCGGTAAACGTCCAACTTTGGCTCAGGTCATGATCTCCCAGTTCACGACTTTGAGCCCCACATCGGGCTCTGTGCTGACAGCTCAGAGCCTGGAGCCTGTTTCTGATTCTGTGTCTCCCCCTCTCTGCCCCTTCCCCACTTGCTCTCTGTCTCTCTCTCTCTCTCTCTCTCTCTCTGTCTTTCTCTCAAAAATAAACATTAAAAATAAATAAATATATACATACATACATACATACATAAGAAAAACGTCCTGGACATCTTCCATATTCATGCATGTAGCTTGGCAGTATTGTCTTGTTGCTAATTATTAGGGTTCTCTGGATGATTAAGATATATATGAAACCATATACATGTATACATATACATATATATGTGTGTGTGTGTGTATATATTATATATATATAGAGAGAGAGAGAGAGAGAGAGAGAGAATACAGTGGACCCTGAACAACACAGATTTGAACTATGCAGGTCCACTTACATGAGGATTTTTAAAAATAACTATAAATGAGTTCTCTCTTCCTTATGATTTTCTTAACAGCATTTTCTTTTCTCTAGCTTACTTTATTGTAAGAATACAGTATATAATACATATAACATACAAAATATATTTTAACCAATTGTTTATGTTACTGGTAAGTCAATAGTATGCTACAAGTAGTTAAGTTTTGGGGGAGTCAAAATTTTTGACTCAGTGGAGGGTGGTCAGTGTTCCTAACCATCCCCCCCACGTTGTTCAAGGGTCACCTGCATAACCACGTATATGAGGTTTATTTCCATGTGTTTATAATATATATGAGTTTTATTATAAGGAATTGGCTCATGCAATTATGGAGGCTGAGAAGTCCCAAGAACTGCCGTTTGGTCTCCTGAGAACCAGGAGCCAATGGTTAGAAGTTCCAGCGTGAGTCTGAAGACAGGAGAAGACTGATGTTCAGCTAAAGACCATTAGGCAGAAAGCAAATTCTTGCTCAGCCTTTTGATCTACTCACGCCTTTAACAAGTTGGATGGGGCCGGCCTACACTGGGGAGGAAAATCTGCTTTACTCAGTCCACTGATTCAAATGTTAATTTCATCCAGAAAACCCCCTCCCAGACACACTCCGAATGTTTAACCAGATAGCTGGGCACTCCATGGCCTAATCAAGTTGGCACATAATATTAACCCATCACACTATAAATCATGGGCTCCAGAGTCAAAATGACTGTATTTGAATCTGGCTTTTACCACCTTCCAGCTCTGAGACTTTAGGGAAGTTACAGAGCCTATCTGTGCTTCAGTTTCCTCATCTGTTACAGGAGGCATCTGTAGTGGTCTGTGCTTATCATCTGCCCATTTTCTTTTTGGTGGCCCTACTTCTCCTGCTCCCAGGCCTCCTCAGAGATGTACGGATAACTAGCTTTAGTCAGGGAGTGCTATCTGGACTTTGCAGTTACATGGACCAATAAATTCCTTTTTTTTTCTTCCTAAGCTAATTTGGGTTAGGTTTCAGTATGCTTCAATTAGACGAAAAGTCCTGACTATGCATGATAGTATTTACCTATGTGATAAGTTTATTGTGAGTGTTAAATTATATAATCCATGAAGAAAATCATAGCATAGTATGTAGCTGACAGTACAAGCTCAATAAACATTCACTATTATTGTTCATTTATTTTTAATGGCTACTGACCACTCTGTTGTATGGATAAACCATTTAATGTATCTCCTTTTGATTAATTTATCCTATCATTCATTCATTTATTCATTCAGCAGATACTTTTGGAGCACCTACTATGTGTTAGGCACTGTTTTAGGCATTAAGGATACAGTGGTGAGTGAGACAGATAAGGTTCCCTACTTTAGTGGTACTTATCCTCTAGTGGTGGAGGCAGACAATTAAAAAGTTTTCGTGAATGTCTTAAAGTACAGTATTGTCCAGCTTTCCACATTTATAAAAAATCTTACAGTGAACATTTGCTTGTTTGTCCTTTTAGTGTCTTGGATACATTTTTTAGAAAAAGAATCAGGGGCACCTGGGTGGCTCAGTTGATTAAGCATCTGACTCTTGACCTCGGCTCAGGTCATGATCTCACTGTTCGTGGGATGAAGTCCCTTATTGGGCTTCGTGCTAACAGCACAGAGCCTGCTTGGGATCTCTCTCTCTCTCTCTCTCTCTCTCTCTCTCTCTCTCTCTCTCCTCCTCTCCCGCTCAGACACGCACTCTTATCTCTCTCTCAAAATTAATAAACATTAAAAAAAAAAAAGAAAACGAAAAAGAATTGCAATACCATTTGTTATGTATGGCCAAACTTTCCTCCAGAAAGGTTGTACGAATTTACAATCCCTTCACCAGTGAATGAGAAGGCTGTTTTCCCCACACCTCAGTAGCCTTGGGATACCATTACTCTTTTTAATCATTGCCTGAGTAAAAGGTAAAAAATAGCACCTAATGGATGTTTTAATTTGCATTTTTTGGTTAATAATGAGGTCCAGAGTGTGTGTGTGTGTGTGTGTGTGTGTGTGTGTATATTATATATTTTATATATATAATATATATTATTTATATATATATAATATATATTATTTATATATATATATATTGAGGGCACCTGGGTGGCTCAGTTCATTCAGCATCTGACCCTTGATTTCAACTCAGGTCATGATCTCTCAGTTCATGAGGTTGAGCCCCTTGTCAGGCTCTATGCTGACAGCACACAGCCTGCTTAGGATTTTCTGTCTCCCTTTCTCTCTCTGCCCCTCCTCTGCTTGCTCTCTCTCTCTCTCTCTCTCTCTCAAAATAAGTAAATATTTAAAAAAAAATTTTAAGAATATTAGCCTTTTGTCATATGTACCACAAATTGTTTCTTTGTTTATCTCTTAGCTGTATCTAGGCTTTTTTTTTTTTTTAATTTTTTTTAACGTTTATTTATTTTTGAGACAGAGAGAGACAGAGAATGAACAGGGGAGGGGCAGAGAGAGAGGGAGACACAGAATCTGAAACAGGCTCCAGGCTCTGAGCGGTCAGCACAGAGCCCAACGTGGGGCTCGAACTCACGGACTGTGAGATCATGACCTGGGCCGAAGTCGGACGCTTAACCGACCAAGCCACCCAGGCGCCCCTGTATCTAGGCTTTTGACTTTGAAGAGTCAAAGGGGAACTATGCAGGGGAACTATGTGAATTACCTCTCGCTAATGTTTGAATTGCCAACATGGCACTTTTTTGTTAAAGCCTGTAGGTTGCTACTTAAAGGTTAAAAAAAGAAGATGTGGGGCGCCTGGGTGGCGCAGTCGGTTGGGCGTCCGACTTCAGCCAGGTCACGATCTCGCGGTCCGTGAGTTCGAGCCCCGCGTCGGGCTCTGGGCTGATGGCTCAGAGCCTGGAGCCTGTTTCCGATTCTGTGTCTCCCTCTCTCTCTGCCCCTCCCCCGTTCATTCTCTGTCTCTCTCTGTCCCAAAAATAAAATAAAAAACGTTGAAAAAAAAATTAAAAAAAAAAAAAAAAAGAAGATGAGAGAAGTATAGGGGAAAACACAGGCAATTGCAGGAGATGGGGGCAAGCAGGGAGAGAACCCCATCCTCTCAGCCTACCCAACTCTGCCTCATCTCAGGCAGGCTCAGCTGTGAGGCAAATGGCCAAGGCCTCTATAGGTCAGCTCAGACCCTGGGCCAGGCCTGAGCTCCCTGGGGTGAATCACCCACAACATATATCTCAGCCTTCCTGATATTCTATGTATAAGTAGAAAGGCCACCAGAAGCTGTGGCCCTATAGTTCTGTCAGCCCCCAGGGACTGGCCTGAATTTCTCATCAAGTCACTTGCTCAGGTCTGCAGAGGTAATTTCTAGTAGTGAATGATACCACATGTGGCCAGGCTGGGCTTCGAGAACTGACCCAATGAGAAGAACTAAGGCTACATGAGGAAGGGGGAAAGTGGTTAGAAAAAAAGGGTTAGAATTCATGTTTAGGATGAAATTAGGGAGGGAGCCAGAGTTGGAAGAATTGGGCTAGGGAGTCAGAGGAAGCAGAATTGGTGGCTCAGGGACATGTTTGTGACTGGGCAAGAGGTTTAGCTGTCCAGGATAGGGCTGAAAGGCTAAGGCTGGTGTCTTCGTCTAGATCCTCCACCAGAAGCTGACCCTTAGAGATCAGGAGGTGGAAAGAATACTTGTAGGGATGGCAAGGTGGCCAATAAAGGGTGTGTCATCAAGCCATCTGTCCCTGGGAGTGACCAGAGCTCAGTGACTAGTCCTGTGAGTGCCGTGCAGAGTCACACCTCGAAGTTACCCCAGCTGAGGGATGAGGGAACTGAGTATTTATATATCTGCTTCTGTTCGTGGTTGATGGCTGCTCTCGGCACTTCAGCCCATCTTTTTCTGGCAGAGCAGCCTTCCCTGGTTTCAGAGAAAGCCCTCAGGCAGAGGGGTGCAGGGACAGGCCACTCGAAATTAGTGGGATCACTCTGAAGTGTTAAGGCCCCAGGGACTATGAATGAGACACCCACAGAGTCTGCTATACCTGGGAACAGTTTGGGGTGCGTACATATTTGGTATAAAATCATGCAGGGATTTCTTCCTAACGTTGTGATTAATTAAGGAAGGCTGAATGCCTTCTGATTAGTAGGAGCTAGGGAGGAGAGACAAGGTTAAAATTGAGATTAGAAGGTTAGGGTTCTGTTAAGGGCACTCAGAGAGGCTACTCATCCCTCCTGAAGTTACACAGCTAATAGGTGGTGAGCCGGGGCAGGATCGCAGCCTGGGCTGTGTTACTCCAAAGCCCGTTAAGAAGCAGAGTGCAGGATAGCCTGGGGAAGGGAGGGAGGTATCCACAGGATCCTTGCCGCCTGGGCTCCTTCCCCAGCAGCCAGGGAGTGGGGCTAGGAGGAGGCTGTGCAGATGCCATCTGTTCTCTTGGCTCCACTGCCTGGCAACTGCCCGCCTATGTCTGTTCTCTGCTCCGGAGGAGGATGCATTCCTCCATGGCCCATCGGGCGGGATGAGGAGCCGTGCCCTCGCCAGGGCTGTACCACATGATGGATTCAATGATTATGAGTTTCTGATGTGGAGGCTGCTCAGCCATGGAGCAGACCCAATCCCATCTGGTGTGTCTTTCTTGAAAGAGCTGCTAGAAGGAAAAATCTGCATACTACTCACGCTGTTAGGAGCGTATGCGTGTACACACAGGTACAGGTGGGCATACGCAGGTGTGAACTTCTGTGTGTGTATGCGCACACATGTGCGTGCACAGGTGTGATGTGGATATTTGGAGTGCAAAACCATTGTGGTTCTATTTCTCAGAGATCATTTAGCAAACAAGTCATTGATTAATAATGCTACCATTTTTGAGTACCCTCCATATGCCAGTAACTGTGGTGGGTGCTCTACACCCATTGGTTGTTGTAGTTAGCAGAAACTTTACAGCTGCCATGCAAGAGAAATTTTATCTTCCTCATCCTGCAGATGAAGAAACCAAAGTTCTCACGGCTAAATGAGCTGCCCAAGGACTTCTTTTTAGAGCCAGGATTTGAGACCATGTCTGTGATTTCAAAGTACATGGTATTTAAAAAAAATTTTAATGTTTATTTTTGAGAGAGAGAGAGAGAGAGAGACAAACAGCATGAGTGGGGGAGGGGGACAGAGAGAGAGGGAGACACAGAATCTGAAGCAGGCTCCAGGCCCTGTGCTGTCAGCACAGAGCCTGATGAGGGGCTTGAACCCACAAACTGTGAGACAATGACCTGAGCCAAAGTCAGACGCTCAACCAACTGAGCCACCCAGGTGCCCCAAAGTGCATATATTTAATTTCCATCTCCTCCCAAATCTCAGAATAAGAATGAACAAACTACTGCTATGTATGACAATAGGAATGATTCACGTAAAACTCCTGTTGAAAAAAAGAAGTCAGACACAAAACACCTACTACATAATTCCATTTCTGTCAAGTCCAGAAACAGACATAACTAATCAATGCTGTTGAGAGAAGAATGGTTACCACTGCAAGGCATAAGGAGTGGCTGGAAGGGGGCCCTGAAGAAACTCCTGGGGGGCTAGTAATATTTTATTTCTTGATTTCTGTGCTGGCCACATGGATGCATTCAGTTTGTGTGGGTTTATTAACTGTGAATGTATGATTTGAGCACTTTTCCATATGAATGTTTCACCTCAAAAAGAAGTTCAAAAAAATTTTTCAGGGTGTAGTGAGGTATTCAGAGAAAGGAAGCATCACTGAGCCTGCCTTTTGAGGGGGGCGCTCCTGTTCTAATCAGGACACAATTGTGGTGACACAATCTCAGACTCGGGAAGCTTCCAGGCTATGGAGTGGGGTGGGGGATTGAGGTTAGTGTACTTCAAGCTAAATGCTCCAGGGAGGCAGGGTGCCTGGGTGGCTCAGTCAGTTAAGCATCTGACTCTTGGTTTCAGCTCAGGTCATGATCTCAGAGTTTATGAGTTCAAGCCCCACATTGGGCTCTGTACTGAGAGTGCAGAGCATGCTTGGGACTCTCTCTCTCTCTCTCTCTCTCTCTCTCCCTCTATCTCTTTCTCTTTCTGTGTTCATCCCCTGCTTTCTCTCGTTTGCTCTCTCAAAATAAATAAAGAAAATTTTTTAAAATAAATGCTCCATGGGGGCTGGCTAAAAGGAGTGATAGGGCCTAGGGGAATTCACAATGGTACTGAGTCTAAAGACCACGACAAGAGAGAAGCTTCTTCTTCTTGGTCAATGTGTAGAGGCCAAGAGAATATTGTGACCTTTGAAGCCCAACAGACCTGGGTTAACCTGGCTTCCTCCTCCACCACCTGTGGGACCTAGTGAAAGCTATTTATCTTCTCAGAGTCTTGGCTACCTCCCCTGTGCAATGGCTCATTGCTAACAGAGGCTACTATAAGGATTAAATGGCACGATAGAGTCAGAGCACTTGGCACAGAGCATGCTACATGACTGGCATTCAGTAAAGGTATATTTGGAAGGTAGAAGTAAAGATACTCTGGAATCTGAGATCTCCCTCAAATATCAGAGGGGCTGGCAGGTGGAAGATGCCTCACACTCATTCTGGGTAGCTGTGGCCAGAACAAAGTGGTTTATTAACCATGCAGTGGGACCTGGACATAATGGGCAAGAAGGAGTAAAGTTAGTGGAGGCACCTGGGACTGACTGTCGGCTCTGTGATGAAGGTCCTAGTGAGACAGATCCCAGAAAGGGACCCCTAAAAAAAGGAGCCAGGCTTAGAGCAGCAGGGAAAGGTTTCTGGGTGAGCAGCTGAGCCAGAGAGCAACTTTTGGGGAGAACAGCCAACAACAGAAAGCTCATGGAACTGTGCACTGTGGGTGGGAGTTCTTCCTCTAGGAAAACATGTGGAGTCTACCCCTGAAATTTTTTCCACAACATACAGGGACTGATAGAATTTGTTCTAAAAACTGGTGACGGGACCAAGTTTGGCCAGACTGAGAGAGCATCCGCCTTCTTAAGACACAGTTGACAGATGAGATACCGAAGGAAGAACTGCCTGGCTGTCTCCTAACTTGACTGCCATCTACCCCAAGAAGCTTCATTCCACCGAGAATTCCGTATTTTCACTTTCATGCTCCTGCAGCATGCTATTCTCACTGCATGGCCCATTGGACATTCTGCCTGGAGAAGGGAGAGAGACTTGCATTCCATTATTTTTCTGATTATGACCTAAAATCCGAATGGCAGTGGCTTAACCACAATAGCAGCTTACTTCAGTTCCATTCAAGGGAAGTCCATCAAAATGTGTGTTTCGGAGGGTACCATCAAAAAAATGAAAAGTCACAGACTGGGAAACAATATTTGCAAATCACACACTTGACAAAGGACTGGTATCCCAAATTTAGAAATAATTCTGGAAACTCAATAACAAAAAGACAAATAATCCAGTTTAAAAATGGACAAACGACTTGAAATACACATTTCACCAAAGATACCTGAGTAGCTCATAAGCACATGGAAAGACGCCGACCACTGCTAGTCGTTAGGGAAATGCAAATCAAAACCACTTCACATCCAGTAGGATTACAACCAGAAAGACAATAACAAGTCTTGGTGAGGAGGTGGGAAATCTAGACCCATGTGTATTGCTGGAAGGGATGTAAAATGGCACAGACACTCTGAAAAGTAGTTTGGCGGTTTCTTACTAGGTGGACCGTAAGTTAACCGTACAACCCCACAATTCCACTTCTAGGTATGTACCCACCAAGAAAAACTAAAACATATGTATGTCTACAGAAAGACTTGCAGACAAACGTTCATAGCAACATTATTCATAATAGCCCAAAAGTGGGAACATCCCAAATATTCATCAACTAATGAGTGGCATACCCACACATTGGATTCTATTCGGCAATAAGAGGAGAGAGGCACATTTACATGCTGCAACAGGAATGAACCTCAAAAACAGGAATGAACCTCAAAATCATGATGCTCAGTGAAAGATCCAAAAGTCCATGCGTGATATGATTCCATTAATGTGACATGTCCAGAAAAGGCAGACCCATAAAGGCAGAAAGTAGATTTGCGGCGGCCATCATGGTGGCCAGGAGCTGAGTGAGAATAAGGGCAAAATGGGTACAGAGATTGTGGCAAGGGTTGTGCAGCTCTCTAACTTTATCAAGTTACTGCTGTTGTTCCTTAACTTCTGTTTGTTTTTATTGAGGTGTAACGTACATCCCAAATAAAGCATGCAAACCTTAAGTGTACAATTTAATTTACACACACGCACACACACCTGCATACCCACCACTCAGATCAAGATAGTGAACATCTCTGGCACCCCAGAAGGCCCCTCCTAGCCAGTCCCCTCACAAAAGTGACCACCATTCTGACTTCTGTCACCATAGAGGAATATCACCTGCTCTTAGCGCAGACCAGGCACTCAGTGGGAGTCACCCACCATTTTCTATTCTCACATGGCTCTTAATGTGTGCCCTGGGCTCCTTGGCTACTGTCTTCCTATTTCAACACTCCACCCTACATTGGACACCACCCCTCTTTCTTCATCCCTCTCAGAGTGCCAGTAACATATCATGACGGTGTTGATTTTTACTGAAGATTTGGAGTCATTTGGGAGTAATTGCAGCACAGGGCAGAAAACAACCTAAAGCTCCTTGTTAGGCATCACAAACTCCAGAATTACATGGGCCAATCTCTGGCTCTTGGAAGATCCCTCCCAGGTCCCCCCTCCACCAGGTGATTGCCCGCCTCCAGTAAAGACAACAAACCCCAAATCCTCCCTGGGACAGGGAAGTAACTAGCATTCATGGTCAAGTGGTTCTGTGATGAACTCCAGACTACAGGCCCCATAAAAGAAGGGCAGCAGCATTCAGCTCCAACCCAAAGTTGATAAGGCAGGAAGAGGAATGTGTTTTTAATAAAAGTGACCTGCATTTGACCAGTGTGCACTATCAGCTCCAGACCTCTCTGGTCTTTCTCTCCTTCCCTCTTTCTGGGCCTCTTACCTAACCTCCCCTACTTTGTTATACAAAGCAATTCAGTCCCATTAGCCTCAGGGCTCCCCACCCAGGCTAGGCCCACGGCACCTCCTCTTTCCCACCAAAATCACTTACCAGGACTCATCAAGGTATCTTCCCAAATGAAAGAACCAGAAGAATGTCTCAGCTTTTTAAAATAGCACTTTTGTTTTTCCTCCTGTGGTCTCATTTTAAAGATGAAGAAACTGAGACCCAGAGAAGTTAAATAACTTGCCCTGATCAAAAAATGCTTAAGCAGGGAAACTGGACATTGAGCCCAGACTCTAATGTCCACGAAGGTGGCTGGTCCATTTCTGTATCCTCAGAACTTAGAAAGTGTCAGGAATCAATTAATGCATGTTGTAGTTCGATCGAACGAAAGGGCGGGTGTGCAGAAGGGAGGCGTCCTAGGCCAGTGAGGAAGACTGGAGAGGAGAAAAGACAAATTGTTTAAGAAGTGGAGGGCAGTGAAGTGAGAAGGGGCTGGGCCCCTCCGACTTCTGGGAGTGGGCTGCCCCTCATGGCTTCCCCGCCTCCTGCCCAGCCTTCCAGGGAGACTGGTGCTCCCGGCAAAGGCTGCTGCCATCATTCATCAAGGCCTAGCAGCCTGAGGAAGCTCAAGGCCTATCCTGTAGGACACTTTCAATCAACTTTGGTTCAATTTATTCCCTCTAAATGACTCTGAAATGTAAATAAAATTAAATTAATCCTACTGTGTTTGTCTCTGGTTAGGGCTATAATGGGCTGCAGTAATGCTGCCCCTGAGATCAGCTGTGGAGAGAGAAGCCCAGACAATAGCAGCATGGCCAGTGTTGTACCCCTCCACACACACACCCCTATCCCCTGCTCTGGAGGGACAGGCTGCACTATCCAGATTCATCCATGTTGGGAGGTGGGGGGTGGGCATCATGGCACCTCCACTTTTCCTTCTTCCACCTCAGACCAAGCCAACCTGGACCACATAATTACTGTCCACTGGTGGCCCCATTTCCACTGCCCCCATCACTCTCGAATTTGGGGCAGAATGGCTTCTTCTTTGCCCACCAAGCCTAGAGCCACACATGGCTCCCGCACCAGGGCATGATCACTGCGACCACTCACCCCTCCACAGAAAGGGCTCTATTGCCCCAGATCAGGGTTTCTCAATCTCAGCACTATGGACATTCTGGGCTGGATAATTATTTGTTGTGGGAGACTGTCCCATGCATTGTAGGATGTTGAACAGCATCTCTAGTGTCCACCACCAGATGCCAGTAGCATCCACTCCCCTGGTTGTGTTAACCAGAAATGTCACCAGACGTTGTCAAATGCTCCTGTTGTGGACAATCACCTGTAGTTGGGAAGCTCCGCCCTAGAGGAGGGGAGTGGGGGACCAGAGAAAGGGGGAAGTCTGAGGGAGGGGTGGACTATGTGGTGCACATGTGTCTTTCACTCCTTGCCAGTCTCATCTACCCTGCTCTCAATACAGTTTCTTAAAACCATGGGGCGTGTAGGTGGCTCAGTCAGTTAAGTGTCTGGCTTCGGCTCAGGTCACGATCTTGTAGTTTGTGAGTTTGAGCCCCACATCAGGCTCTGTGCTGACAGCTCAGAACCTGGAGCCTGCTTCAGATGCTGTGTCCCCCTCTCTCTTTGCCCCTTCCCCACTTGCACTCTCTCTCTCTCTCTCTCTCTCTCAAAAATAGATAAACATTAAAAAAAATTAAAACAGCAACAAAAACAACAACAAAAAAAAACCATACTAACATTGTTGTAACATAAATAATGGATGACCATCCAAACTTTGCACTAAAAACCAGGACCCTGACCTCTTCCATCCAGAAGCCTCACTCCACCCTCCATCACCCCAGTCCCCCAGTTTACCCAGCCCAACCAGAACCCAAAGGTTTTCCTTTAGGATTTCTCCATTGATAAAAATGCCCCCAAGTGAAGAGGTTCTCAATGGATTGGCATTCTCCATGGAGGGACAAATGTCCTGCCAAGAAGAGATTCCCAAGAGAAGGAAATTCCAAGTAGGAGGCAATTTTCCAACAGAAGTAGGCCCCAGCACTTTTTACAGACTGGGCTATCAGAATTCCCCCAAAAGCTTCCTAGTACCTTACTACTATAGTAGGTGGTGTAGGTTGGGGTCTGGCAGGAGCCTTTCCCAGGGTGCTGCCCAGCGGGGCCTGAGTCAGGAGAAAGCTGGAAAGGGAGAGAAGCATTATCCTACAGCATTCAGAGGTTCTGATACCAAAGGCAATAGCAATGAATTTGCCCTGGGGGAAGTGGGGGATGGGGGCAAAACCTCACTTCAGTGTGCGTTCCATGCCTCACTTCAGCTCTTTGATTTTACAGAACCAAACTATGGGGGAACAATCCGGGATTTTAACTCCATTTATAAATCTCCTAAAGCTTTCATGTGGTCCAGAGGAAGGTCTCGCCAGACCGGTCCAGCTTACGTAGAAAAGAAGTCAAAGAAAATGACTTATAATCACAGGACAAAGACTGAGCCCAGAAGCCCAAGAGCCTGGGAGGCTCCCTACCTCCCTGCTGGATTCATTACCATAAAAAGAATTAAAATCCCACCTCCCATCCTTGGATTTCATCATAATCTGATTTGTGTAAATGTGTTTGCTATATTTCTATCTCTTGCCAAAGTCTGTTCCTGGCAGAATTTCTGATTTCCATAGTCCAAAAAGTCCGTTCATAATCTGGAGAATGTCCATCAACCAGCTTTATGTTCATAGGATGTTTATTTGACTCATGGCTGCTAGGCTCACTGACTTATCAAAATGTGCTGATCTGGACTCAAATGTATTTGTGCTAAGCCTTTGTGCTGATTGGATGGCAGCTAATTCTGCCATGCGAGGAGACCCTAATGCAGATGATAAAGAAGCTACTGACAAGATGGAAGGGTGAACACTTCACACATCCTTGCATTGGTCTATCAGCATGGCAGTGACCTTGAGGTTCAGCCTCTGCTCCTTCCAGGCGTACAGAAGAGCTTCCTAGATCACTCCACACTGGAGACAGTGTGCACTACCCTCTTGAGGACAGGTGCAAAGGGGTGGGCTTCCAGTGGGGTGGGAAGGACTGGGGTTGCCCTGGTTCCTCCAGTTCCTCTACAGAGTCCCTCTTTGGAACGGACTCGTGGCTTCACTGGACCTCTGACTGCCTGCTCCCTCTGGCTACAGCCTCCCTGGGCTCCCATCTCTGGATGGAGCCTCATCTTCAGGGGCCAGGGGCAGGGCCTGCCTGGCAAACATGGGAATTTCATGGACCCTGTGTCTCACTATCAAGTTCTAGAGGTGGTTGGAAATTAGAAGTGGACTGGAAGGAATCCAGATCACTTTCCAGATCGTTCCTGGGGAGCTGAGGTTAAATCCATGACTCTTTCACTCCAAAGCCCATTCAGAACAAAGAGGATAAGGGAGATCCTGTCCACCAGGACACTGCCCTCCACTCTGTCTCCCCCAAACCCAGGTGTCCATGTCCCCCAGCCTCCTCTCCAACAGCTGCCTCCAGAATGAGGCATTAGCACTTTACTGATGGCACAGCACTTGGTCACGGTGCCAAGTTCCCCTTTTTGACTTTGATAGATGACGAGCAATTAGAATGACAAATGTGTGTGTACACGGGTTTGTGCTAAACAGATAGGGGTGGGGAGGCAGACAGAAACCGAAAGATAGGACAAGAACAGGAGGCAGAAGGAGAAGTCCAGATACAAAAGTTGACTGAGGAACAAAGGCAGGGGGTAGTTGGGAGGGGAGGAGAATCAAAATGGGGCTCTAAAAGAGACCTCAGTTGATCCAGAGCTGCCCGAGGAGCTGTTTATTACATCCCTGTGCCTTAGTTTACTCATCCATAAAATGGGAACAATAATCATATAGCTACCTTATAGTGTTATTGTAAAGATCAAATGAGTTAATATACCTAAAGTGTTTACAGCGGTGACTGCCTGTTTTATACCACCTTGGTTGTATGAAGTATGAGATAAGGCTGAACAGATGGTTTAGATTCAGTGCCGGAGGGGCTTGAATGACAGTCTGAGTTTGCGTTTTGTTCTGAAATAAATGGGGAGCCATGGATGATATTAGAGAAAGAGCATGGCATTGGGTTTTAAGGGCTACTAAGTACAGGGTAGTATTTTAAGTTCTTTTTAGTCATTTGCATGTTTGTGAAAATGAGTTTCAAATACTTCCATGGGAACAGGTTTGATAGCAGAGAAGTGAAGGCATAAAGATTTGGGACAATTTGGCCTAGGGACAATTGGCCCTGATGTGAGAACTGATATAGACTCTAAGCAGCCAGGCCAAGCATTTTATCCCAGGCACTCTTCTGTAATGGAACCCGGGCTGGGAGCCAAATAGAGAATGGTACGCACCCAAGTCATGCTGTGTGTGGGTGTGTGTGCATAAACATGTGGGTTGGGGGCCAACGCTCAAACACACGTCTTGGGACACAGAGTAGAATCTCCATAGCGTTGTGGGGGGTGAGGAGGTAAAGGGCCATGGTTACAAAAGCATAATCTGGAGGGGTGCCTGGGTGGCTCAGTCGGTTAAGGGGCTGGCTCTCGATTTCTGCTCAGGTCATAATCTTACGGTTCGCAGATTCAAGCCTCGCATGAGGCTCTGTGCTGACAGCGTGAAGCCTGATTCTCTCTCCCTCTCTCTCTGCTTTTCTCTCTCAAAATAAAGAAATAAACATTAAAAAAAAAAAAAAAGAGCATAATCTGGCACCATACTGCCTGAATTCAACTCCTGGCTTCTGGATGTGTAAACTTGACTAAGTGAATAAAGCACTCTGATGAGCCTCAGTGTCCTCATCTGTAAAGTGGGTGTAATGATAATATCTACCCTGGGGCTGTTTTGAAGAATTAATGAGTTAATACACTTAAAATGCTTAGACTAGCACCTAGCAATAGAGTAAGTCCTCGGTATGGCATGGTTCATATTATTGCCATTATTGTTTGGTTATTCTTGATATTATCACACCATTATTATTAGTTATAAGATTCTGAACTGAGAATGCAGACATCTTGATCTCATCTTGGACTCTTAGATTCCTCCTTCTTCTCTCCCACACTCCTGTGGAGCTAGTTACCCAATCTTCCATCATTCCTCAAACTGCCCCTCCTTCCTTTCACAGGAAGGCCCTGGTCTCCCAAGGCCAAGTTAGTTTGCTATGGCCCTGTCCACTGGCCCCTGGGACTGGATCAAGGATGGCACCTGCACTGAGCTTCAACAGTTGGGGGCTCTGCCTAGGCATTTGAAATTGGGAGAGAGAAAGAGAGTTCCAAGGAGTCTGAGTCCGACCTGACCTGAGGATGCTCTGGTAATCTAAATTCATTTGGGACACAGCTTGCATGTTGGGGCCCAGCTGTGACGATACCTATAGATTTCATAAGACCCTTCTTTGTCTTCTTTTTTTTTTAAAGTTTACTTACTTTGAGAGAGAGAGAGAAAGAGAGAGAGAGAGAGAAACATGAGCAGGAGAGGGGCAGAGAGAGAGAGAGAGAGAGAGGGAGACAGAAAATCCCAAGCAGGTGCCATGTTCCACGTTGAGTCTGACGCGGGGCTCGATCCCATGACCCTGACATCATGACCTGAGCCCAAATCAAGAGTCAGACACTCAACCGACTGAGCCACCCAGGCTCCCTTCCTCTGTCTTTCTAGTAATAAATTTCCCCTTTCTTTCTTAGATTAGTTTTTGTTGCTTGCAACCAGTACTGCAAACATGGTCTTATATATGTGTATAATCTCATTCTCTGTGCACGTGTGTATTTGTAGATACGCTCCTACTCCGGTACACACACAACTTCCCCCTTCGGTCACCTGTCGTTAATCAAGGTCAAGCAGGTACTTCGGCCCCTGTGGCTAAAAATGAGACAGCTGTCGGCAGGCCAGGCCTTCGTCTCTTGCAGCTGCTTCCTCCCACTTGGGCTCCAGTCCTAATGGCTTCCTGAAGTTCCATAAATACAGCCCATGCAGCCACGCCTCCATGCCTTTACACATTTGGTGTCCTCTACCAGGATGTCTTCCCTTTTGGCTAACTCCTCCCCCACTTTTGAGATTCAGCTCCAGCATCTCGTCCTCCACAAAGCCTCCCCTGGCCCTAGGCCTTCCAGCCAGCCTGTGTCTGCCTCCTCCTGTGTCTGGCACTCCACCTCCGTGCTTTGACGGTAATTCCACCAACCCATCGCTGGCAACTGCGTCTGCTTACCCATCTGACTTCCCGCGGACTGGGAGCCCCTGAGGGTAGTGACCGCATCTTCTAGTTCTAAATCTCCAGCGCCAAGTGATGGGGAGGCCCAGTGCTGACCCGAATGTAGACGTTGGGGTGGGGTATGCAGGCAGATTTTATTAGTATCTACTATGTGTGCTAGGTTTTTTGTACATGTTGCTCTCCTTGATTTTTCTCAGAGCAGCCTTCATGGCAGACATTGTTGTCTCCATTTTATAGATCAGGAAACTGAGGCTCAGAAGGTATAGGAGTTAGGAATAGGTTCTGCTACAAGTCACAAAGACCCCAGGATGGTTTGTTTCTTGCTTATGTGAAAGTGCAGAGGTGAGCTGTCCAGGCTGGTAGGCAGCTCCACTGTATCAAATCCTCAGGGCTTATTGCTCCAGCCTTCCTAGAACATAGCCCTTGTTATCATGGACCAAGACGGTGGCTAGAGCTCCAGCCATCACATCTTTGTTCCAGGTAGAAGATGGATGAGCGGAGAATAAAGAAGTGGGCAAAAGATGCTTGATTTTTTTTTTAATTTTTTTTCAACGTTTATTTTATTTTTGGGACAGAGAGAGACAGAGCATGAACGGGGGAGTGGCAGAGAGAGAGGGAGACACAGAATCGGAAACAGGCTCCAGGCTCTGAGCCATCAGCCCAGAGCCCGACGCGGGGCTCGAACTCACAGACCGCGAGATCGACCTGGCTGAAGTCGGATGCTTAACTGACTGCGCCACCCAGGCACCCCAAAAGATGCTTGATTTTAAAGGAAGATTCCCGGGGCGCCTGGGTGGCGCAGTCGGTTAAGCGTCCGACTTCAGCCAGGTCACGATCTCGCGGTCCGTGAGTTCGAGCCCCGCGTCGGGCTCTGGGCTGATGGCTCAGAGCCTGGAGCCTGTTTCCGATTCTGTGTCTCCCTCTCTCTCTGCCACTCCCCCGTTCATGCTCTGTCTCTCTCTGTCCCAAAAATAAAATAAACGTTGAAAAAAAAAAATAAAAACATAAAAAAAAAAAAAATAAAGGAAGATTCCCCAGGCCGCCACATGATGTTTCTATTTATTTATTTATTTATTTATTTATTTATTTATTTATTTATTTTTCATGTTTACTTATTTTTGAGAGAGAGAGACAGTGCGAGCAGGGGAGGGGTAGAGAGAGAGGGAGACACAGAATCCAAAGCAGGCTCCGGGCTCTGAGCTGTCAGCACAGAGCCCAACACGGGGCTCAAACTCACGAACCATGAGATCATGACCTGAGCCAAAGTCCAGACGTTCAACTGACTGAGCCACCTGGGTACCCCTGCCGCGTGACATTTCTGCTTATATCCAGAACTTAGTCACATGGCCACCCAGGTACAAAAGAGGCTAGGAAATGACTTTTGGGTGGCCATGTGCTGAGCTAAAATTTGAAGGTGCTGAGCTAAATTTGAAGGTTCTATTACTATAAAAGAAGAAAGGCCACACCAGCAGTCCTTGCAGCAGAAAAGACCTACCCAATGTCACACAGTAGAGAAATTGCTAGAGCTAAAACTCAAGCTCATCTCTGTGAAATATGGAAACCAGTGTTCCTTTTGGTAGATCATGCTGTTTTTTACAATCAGGAGCACAGGGCAAGATGTTTACAAAATTTTAAGGAGGCAGTGAAGCATGTTAGGGGTTGGTGATGAGGAGAGTTCTGGATCAAGAATGACACAAATATATGCATTAAAACACAAGTTCTGGGTCATTCCCACAGGATGACAACCTCCACGTAAGGGGCTGGCAAATGCCTGTGATACTACTAACTGGAGCATCTTCTCAGAGAAGGAGGTTGACGGGAAGGAAGGCTCTAGGAAGGACTGGGGTCACTTCCTGGGTGACAGACCCAAGGGCCAGAGTCTTACAGCCTAATCCCAGACGGGGCAACAGGGAGGACATGGGAGAGGCAAGATTTCCTCACGACAGCCTCAAGCACCCCAAGGTGACCTAGTGCTGGGCTATGGAGAGAGATTACCAGCTACTAATAGGAAATTGCTGGATTTCACGTCTCGTTTGAAGTCTCAATCACTTCTCGAGTAAAGGCTTACAGGCTTAAGCCCTCTGGGATTGGACTTTTTTCTGTTCTCCCAGGGGGACCCTCCAGTCAAGGTGAGGCACTCTGGTGCCAGCGGGGATGAGCAGGAGGGGTGGAGGGAGACTGCAGCCTCAGCCAGTGGAAGCAAAGGTGCTTCACCAGTGGAAGCAAAGGTGTTCCCCGCCATGTCAAGGGTAGGAGCCAGCTGGACAGTCACTGAATGTGCCGTTGGACTCCAGCACTTGCAAACTTGTTCAGACTCTCCAAACGCCCTCTCCCTCCAAAAGCATCAATAGTGCTGTTTCTAGCCATGAAAGAGCTAGGACAAGTCACTTCCTATCGCTGAGCCTCAGTATCATCATCTACATAATGGGCAAACTTAGTATTTTAAGGTCAGAATAAAGATTACCCATGGTGGGTATTGACTGGAATGAAGCATGAGGGAGCTGTCCGGGGCACTAGAAAAATGCTCTGTATCTTGATCTGGGTGGTGACACAGGAGTGCATTTAGGTAAAGATTCCTCAAACTGTAAGCACAATTAAGGTTAGGGTACTTTATCGCACATGAGTCATATCTCACCACAAAAGTAAAGAATCAGAGAAGATGCCCCTCATCCTCAAGTCTAGCCCAAATGGTAGTTGTGAGAATTCACAGAGAGGCGGAAAGCAAAGTATTTAGCACAGCCTATGTGGCACTATTGTGTTCTCTCATTCCCTGTTTGCACCCCGGTGGCTTTGTGAGACATAACCTCAAGGAAAGCAGTTTCCCTGAGTCTTTCTGGGGAACAAGACTGGAAGTATGATTAATTACATAAAACTTCCCTGACTTACACAACCTGAGGCATCAACCCAAAGAACAAACAAGACACCTGGATTTAGGCAGGAGAGGTAGCATCGTGCCCATTTTGAAGTTAGCTGAGGCACAGAGGGAGAAAGTCCCTTGCCCAGGGTGGCCGGTATGTAGGAGGCCCAGGAAGGACTAGCACCCAGGCCCCTGACTCCCAGTCCAGTGCTCATGGAAGCACTGGAATGTCTCAGATGGCCTGAAGGCCAGGCCTGGCTCCCCCTCGCCCCCCTGTGGCCAGCCTGGGAACACTCGTGTTGCAAGGCTGCTAGGACTGCCGGTGCACAGATGGGCGAGGCAGCAGCCCTCTGCTCCGGAACCCTCTGCGCTCGTGACAACTCAGCCGTGAGTCATCCCAAAGGATGAATGAGCAAGAGAACAAACCCCACCTCCTTGAGGTGGGGGCAGGAATCCCTGAACGGCTTCCCTGCCTTGCTGCACATCTTTGCAAACTTGCTTGCCTGGCCTCTGGGCTTACAGAGGGACAGAGCTGGCAGCTTTATCTCCTGGGTGCCCTGGCTGACCTCTTGACCCAGCCAGCTGTATGCTGAGCCCCCAGGGTCCCCATATTTAATGTGTCCCCTGTGGTTCCCCTGTTCCAAATGCCTCTTTCTCTTCTCTACAGTCCCCTTCTCCCTGCTTCCTGACATGTACTCTCTAACCCAACCTTATTATCTGCTGGGCCACCGGACCCTTTCTGGCTGAGTTGAGAGCCTGCCAGGGACACCCATCAACCCTGTGGTCCCACCCAGATGGTTTCTCCATCCCAATAAATCCCAGTTGGTAGCCATTCTAAAACAAGGCTGAAAAGCAATTTTCATGTGAATGCCTGGGTCTGTTTGGTCACTCCTCCACTCAGTCATTCAATAAGCATTTATTGAGTGCCAACAGTATGCTAGGTATTATGCTGGATACTGAAATTACAGACAAAAAGCATGGCAAAGGCCCCCAGTCTGGCATTCAAAAATGTTCCATTCCACTCTTCTCCCTTCCCTTTAAGAGCTCTGATTCTGATTTTTTTTTCCTGCTTACAAGCTGTGTGACCTTGAGCAGAAAGTAAACAAGAAAAAAAACCATTATTATAAATGCCAAGTACTATGCTAGGTGATTTACATCTGTTATTTAATTCTCCTGACAACCCTATGAGGTAAATATTATTATTCCTATTTTTCTACGTGAGAAAATGGAGGCTCAGAGAACTTAAATACACTTGTCCAAGACCACACAGTTAGCTGTTGGCCATGCCAGCATTTGAACCCAGGTCACTCAGCCTCTCCAGATCTTTGCTTTCTCGTCTGTGAAACAGTATCTGTGCCATAAAACCCATGCTAAAGATACCCAAACAGGTTTTAAGAACCTTTTTTGCTTTTCTTGCCCCTAGGTAATGGGTACAGACATTGGCCAGGGGCTCAGCCGTGCCAGAGACAACATGAGATTCAAGGCTATATTGGGAAGGCTTATGGGGTCTGTCCAGGGGGTCCCGAGGCCGCCTTCTTCTCCCACAGATTCATCCACAGTGCAGAGCTCTGCTAATCTCATCTCAGCACAGCCCAGCTCAGTGGGAGGAAGTGGAAAGTGGTATATTGTTGCTTATTTTAAAAGTCAAGTATGTGTCTCAAAATAATGTTAATGGACTCATCAGAAGAGAAGCACTAGGGTGTTCAGAGCAGCTCCATTCATAATAGCCAACACCTGAAAACAACATAAATATCCACCAGTGTGAAGTTGAATAAATAGTGGTTATTTATGTTTTATATATTTTTACATTTATGGAGGGAGATACTACTCAGTAATGAAAAAGAATTCCTATAACCACATGCAACAACATGGATGAATCTCAGATATAATGTTGAGTGAAAGAAGCCAGGTGCACAAACATCACACACTGTATGATTCAATTATATAAAGTTCAGTAAGGGGCAAAATTAACTGGGTCGCTCAGTCAGTTAAGCGGTTGACTCTCGATCTCGGCTCAGGTCCTGATCTCGCACTTTGTGGGTTCGAGCCCCGTATGGGGCTCTGCGTTAATGGTGCAGAGCCTGCTTGGGATTCTGTCTCTCCTTCTTTCTGCCTCTCCCCGGCTTGCACGCTCTCTCTATCTCTCTCAAAATAAATAAATACGCGTTAAACATTTTTAAAAAAGAGAGAGAAAAACTTTGCTTAAAAAATTAACTTACACCAATAGAAATCACAGTAGCAGCTATCTTCGGAGGGGTGCTGGCTGGGAAGGGGCGTATACCTCTTGAGGTGCTGGAAACGTGGAAATGTATATTTCGATCTAGGTGGTGGTTACACGAGTGTATCCATATGTAAAGATTCATGGAACTGTATGCTTGAGATTCATGTTCTTCATGGCATATATGCTGTATCTCAATTTAATAAAAATGATTTTAAGGGTGGCTGGGTGGCTCAGTCAGTATGCATCTGATTCTTGATTTCTGCTCAGGTCATGATCTCACAGTTTGTGAGATTAAGCCCTGTGTAGGGATTCTGCTTGGGATTCTCTCTCTCTCTTTCTCTCTCTCTGCCCCTCCCCCACTCTTTCACAGGCACATGGGCACATGCACTCTCTCTCTCAAAATAAATAAATAAACTTTAAAAATTAATAACTTTAGGGGCCCCTGGGTGGCTCAGTCAGTTAAGCATCCAGCTTCAGCTCAGGTCATGATCTTGCAGTTCATGAGTTCAAACCCCACATCCAGCTCTGTGCTGACCGCTCAGAGCCTGGAACCTGCTTCAGATTCTCTGCCTCCCTCTCTCTCTGCCCCTCCCCCGCTCATGCTCTCTGTCTCTCAAAAATGAATAAATGTTAAAAAGAATTTTTTTAAAGGAGAAACAGTGTTCAAAACCCTTGGAGGTGTTTTACCTTGTTCAAACCTTCAGGGTTTGTTGGATTTTACTGCTGAGGAAAGAAGCCCTGAGAATTGAGCAGCGTGGGGAAGGTCTCCTGGTGAGTTACTGGGGAGCGTGGCTGAAGCCCAGCCTCTTCTGTCCCAGTGAGGGTGCCTGATGGCCAGAGTAGGATACCGGAGTCAGATGCTGGAATCTGGAGTCTGGAGGGACTTGCTCCAGGAGGCGTCTCAGAGAGGGGTGGGCTGGGCAGAAGCTGCATCACTTCAGCACGGGAAACTGTGTATGAGACGGAGGCTGTTAAGTGGTGACTGGGCTGGTGTGGGGGGTACTTTAACAGCTCTGACCTTCCTTCCACCTCACCCCAAGGGAGAAGAGAGCTGGAAGTTTTCCGGCTTTTCTATCTCCATGCCACCCCCTTCCCAGCTGCCCACCTCCTAGGCCTCTGCCTGCTACCCTTGGTGGTTCTGAACCCTTTCAGTTCAGTTCACGCTATGGTTCTGGCTTTCAGAGAATTTCCCTGTGTTTGTTGGCCGGTTGGGAGGGCTGAGAGTGGAAGGTAGGGCTGGAGAGACCAGGATGGGAGGCAGTCTTGTGCCGAGAAGAGGGCCCAGAGGGTGGGGCTGAACACAGTGGTGTGGGGCCGTGGGTGGCAGGATGGGGTGGGGTGGGGTGTGCTAGCTGATCCTGTTCACGGGAAGCAACGCCTACAGTTCCTCTGTTGTGTGCGAAAAAGGGTGAATAGACACAAAGCCTGCCCTCCAGCCAGCTTGGAAGTAGAAACAGCTCAGCCTTTCCATCTAGAAAGTTCTCTCTGCCATCTAACTTCCACCTTCCTGTTAGAGTTTATTTTCCACCCTTTTCTTCTGTCTTCAGTGGAAATGGAGAGGCCAAAGGAGGTCAGAAAGCAAAGAGACATTCATTCCAAACCCCACATCCTTGCCTTCCCTTTGAGCTCCTGAGAAATCTCTCCTAGACCCTCCTCACTTAGGGGAGACCCACCTGCTTGCTGCTCTGCATCAGTCTCTCTGGGTCTGAGATGGCACCGGGCACAACCGGGGTAGCCCGGTAGGTGACTGGTGGTGGGCCCAGGGCCCAGACATCCAGGAGGTGTGGGTGGCAGTGGTAAGGTTCTCCAACCAAACCCACACATCCCACAGTCCAGGGCTTCCAGGCCATCCACTTAATTATCAGATATTTCCCATTTAGTTTCAATTTTGTTTTTAATGACTAAAATAAATGACTAGGTTCTCCACAAACACGTTCCACTCCTAAGTTCTTCTCAGAGACAACCCACTTCATCCTTTTCTTGAGTCTCCTTCCAAAGATGCGTGCAGACCCATAGATGCACATATATTCTGTTTTCTACTTTGCACAAACATACACTGCTCTGAACTTTTTACAGGGTATCCTGGGGGTGGTTCCACGTGAATCCCTATCACATGGTCCTCATTGTTAAGCAGCGGCATTGTATCCCTTGTATGGATTATAACATATATCCAAAGCACCTACTAGGTGCTGTGTACCACGCTAGGCAGTGACTCATAACAGTGAACAAGCCAATCAAAAAGTCCCTGCGCTCATGGGTTTTATAGTCAAGGTGAGTTGAAGATAAGAACATAGGCAAGTACCAAGCAGGCTCCAGGTTCTGAGCTGTCAGCACAGAGCCTGATGCGAGGCTCGAACTCATGAACCACAAGATCATGACCTGAGCTGAAGTCTGACGCTTAACTGACCGAGCCACCCAGGAACCCTGAGCATCTCACTTTTGATTTTGGCTCAGGTCATGATCCCAGGGTCATGGGATCGAGTCCCACGTCAGACTCTGCTGAGTGCAGAGACTGCTTGAGATTCTCTCTCTCTCTCTCTCTCTCTCTCCCTCTGCCCCTCTCTCCCCAATCACATGTGCTCTCTCTCCTCTCTAAAAATAAAATAAAATAAAATAAAATAAAATAAAATAAAATAAAATAAAATAAAATAAAATAGAAAGCCAGGGGAATGGCAGAAAAGGCTACAGACAGGAGCAATGTCTATAGTGAGGCCAAGTGGGCATTAGCCAGATGGAATATGAGTAGGGATGGAAGACAATTTAAAAAAATTTTTTTTCTTAGTTTTTTTTTAACATTTATTCATTTTTTTTTGAGAGAGAGAGAGAGAGAGAGAGAGAGAGACAGAGCACGAGTGGGGGAGGGCCAGAGAGAGAGGGAGACACAGAATCTGAAGCAGACTCTAGGCTCCGAGCTGTCAGCACAGAGCCTGACGCGGGGCTCAAACTCACGAATAGTGAGATCATTACCTGACCGAAGTTGGATGCTTAACCGACTGAGCCACCCAGGCGCCCCGGGAGGGAAGACAACTTTAAGCTGAGGGGACAATGTGTGTACAGGGAAAGACATTCTGGGCACTTGATGATTTCAATGTGGGGGTGGGGTAGGAAGGACACTGGTATGGTAAGAGAGGTCCCAGTGGGCTCTCAGCCACGGAGGAGCAAAGGGCTTTGGACTTGACCCGTGCAGTGGGGAGCATGGAAGGGATTCAGGCGTGACTGACACGATCGGGCCTGTGTTTTGAAAGATCCGGGTAGCTGCTGTGTGGAGGGAAGATGGAGAGGGTGAGGGACCACATGAGCAGCAGGGGGGCCAGCTGGGTACTCCATCCACCAGGCCTGAGGTCTAATGTTCACTGGCTCCACATCAGCAGCCCACCCCCAGCCCATCACCATGCGGACCTGGGGGCAGTGACAGCCTTTTCTGGCCACATTCCCTCACCTCAAAATGCAGGGAGGGGCAGTGGATTAGACGACACCCCCGTACCTTTCGTCCCCACACCTTTTCCTCCATGGATGCTGTGATGCAGACTGGGTGCCCCTTCTGTCACCCAACTCTGCCGTCCCTCACCCCTTTTCAAGCGTGTCAGTACTTGGAGCCTGGTAATCACTCAACTAGCCCCTCCTGCTCCCTCTCCCTCCTCCACATTTGCAGGCAGATTCCCATTCTCCTAGTTGGTTATTCAGCCATTTCTTGGGGTCCCAGTTCTGTGCGGGTCTTTTTGGTTCCCCAACTGATGTGTAAGCCCAAGGATGCCCAAACTCAGTACCTCCTCACCTCTAGGGTTGCTCCCTTCCTCTCCCCTCTAGACTCCCCCTTCTCTATTGGATCCAGAAAGCCCCCTGGAGAACTTCCCATCCCAGACTGGTTGTCCACTTCCCTTCAGATCCACTTTCGGCCCTTCCTGCACTTTGCTCTGTGCCCCAGAAAGCTGACCTCTACCTCTGCATCTTTTGGTTTCTGCTCTCTGGCTTCAGGTGGGCTTGGCAGGCCAGAGGCACTAGCAGTAGATCTGAGAGCTGCAGGAGAGAAAGGCCAGGGTATTTAGTGCCCCTCCATCTTTGCCCGGCTGCAGTTTGGGGCTGAGGCTGCATTCCTCCACCAAGCTGTGGGCTGCAGCTTCTGGGGCGGGGGCGGGGGCAGGGGCGGGGGTGGTGGTGGTGGTGGTGGCGGGAATGCCAGTCTGCCAGCTCCCTTAGCTACAGCTCTTGCTAGGCCCCTCCCCTGCTCCCTCCCGCTCCCCCTCCCTTCCCTCCAGGAGCCCTGGGTGCTTCATCATTTCTTATTCATTTCTTTAAAGCTGCCCACACCTCTGTAAGTAGTTCCTTCATTTATGCCTTCAATTAAACCTTTGAGTATGCTCTGTGTTTCCTGCCAGCACTGATGGATGCACTCCTCAAATCCCCCCACCCATCACTCTCCCTCCACCCTCGCTAGCACCCGGGGTGAGACAATTTGCATATCTCCCCTTGGGCACTGGTGATTCTTCCCTTTGATACTGGACAAGTTGCTTATGCTCTCAGTTTTCGGGGCAAATGGGAATAATCATCAGACCTCATTCCTAGGGTGGTTGTGAGCAGTCGATGTGTGCTCATGAGTCATGTGTCTAGCAGAGTGCCGGGTGCATTGGAGAATCTTGGTGAATGCTGAGTTCTTTCCCCTTTGGGCAGTGGCTTCCTCTTCACACCTGCCTCCCCACTGAGCTGGGGGAGTGTTCCCTCTGAGGGGCATCTGAGCCCAGGAGAGAATCATGGGCTAGAGGGAGTGCTCCCAATGACAAATCCTGTCCCCAAACCGCGAGAGTGACTTGGTTAACTTAGAGAATGCCTCTCAAAGCTTTGCCTACCAAGAAGCCGAGCAGGCTGGGGTATGTGTGGGCTCGGCTCATTACAGCAGGGGCCAGAGAGGCTGCTCTCTTTGGCTGGGCCCATGCTGTCCACCGTTAGCACAGCCCAGCCAGGCGCTGCTTTCACTCCATTAGCCTTCAGGAATAAAAAGAACGATTTCTTAAGTCAAGAATAATTATTTCAACCAGCTTTCCTTCTCAGCTCGCTGCTGCGCCGGCTGGACTGCGTGTGCTGGCTGACAAATTAATTTCTATTATTTATATTGGGCTAGAGAGGAGCCACATGCCTGGGGAATGGGGGTGGGGCAGAGGGGTGCTGCAAAGAGAGGTGGGAGACGGAGATGGAGAAACAGGGACAGGGAAACTGGAAGAGAGGTGTAGGGAGGGGGGGGATCAGAAACAAAGAAGCTGAAGAAAAGACAGTTGGTGGTTGGATAGAAAGAAGCCAGAGGCAAGGCAGGCTGGGGTGGGCTCCAGGCTTGAGGGCCAGCCTGGAGGCTGGCGTGTGGGCACTCACTCTGCTCCCTGCTTCTGTGGGGACTGCTGGGTCAGGGCACACAAGCCAGCAGAAGCCTGCCCTCCAGGATTTCTGCCAGTGAGCCAGCCTCCCTGTTCTCCCCATCTGGGACATGCACTGGCATATCATCTTGTACTCAGGGCGAATGTTCTTCATGACCCATCAAAATGCACAGAAATGTCTCCATCTTCCCCAGCCTCCTAGGCCCCTGACAGCAACATGCCTCCTCCCTGAGACACTAAGAAGGTCTCACTGAGCTTATCCCACCCAAGTCATAAACACTGGAGGCTTTAAGAAAATGCACCCCTATCTACCCCTGTGTGCCCCCAAATCTCTTCCCTTTTCTTCCTACCTCCTTCCCCTTTCATTCTCCCTCTCACTTCCCCTATCCTTCCTGGGATAGAGAGAGAACTGGCCAGGCAAATACCTTCTCCCCCTGACCCCGGCCCCGGTGGCGGGGGGTGGGGGGAGAGTAGGGGCACCCAATGCAAACATCCCTCCCTCCTGCGGACACTCAGGACCTCTCCCTCCAAAGTAAGGGAGAGTGGGTCAGGGTCTGTGTCTCCATCCCTACCTTCTTCCAGGATGCAAAGCCAGAGTTTTCTTGCCTATCCAATCTTGGCCCTGACTCTTTAAATGATTTATATGACTAGGGCGCCTGGGTGGCTCGGTTGGTTAAGTGCTCTGACTCTTGGTTTCAGCTCAGGTCCTGATCTCACAGGCTGTGAGCTCAAGCCCTGCCTGGGGCTCCACACTGGGTATGGAGCCTTCTTGGGATTTTCTCTCCCTCTCTCTCTCTGTCCCTCTCCTGCTCTCTCTCTCTCTCTCTCTCTCTCTCTCTCTCAAAATAAATAAATAAATAAATTTAAATGAAATATATTACACATTTATTTCCTTATTTATTCATTTTCTTTTTTGTGGAGGAAAATCTTGAGAGTATAACTTGAAGAGTCTATATATATACATAAAGAGAATACACACACACACACACACACACACACACACACACACACACACACAAATACCTTTGTAGCCATCAATCACTTAGATCTAGATAGCAAACGTTTCTAGCACCCGAAAGACCCCCTTCATGACATAGTCCTGGTCTATGTCCATCCCACCCCCTACCACCTCGAGGTAACTATTATTCTGATCTCTATCACCACAGATTAAGCTTGCTTGTTAGTGAACTCTGTATACATACAACCATGCAGTAATACACTTTTGTATCTGGCTTCTTTTGTTCAACATTTTGTCTGTGAGATTCATCCATGTTGCTGTTTGTAGCAGTAACTCGCTATTTTTCATTGCTATAGAGTACTCCCTTGTACGCTGATACCACAGTTCATTCAAACATTCTCTTGATAGCTATCTGGGTTGTTTTAGTTTTTGGCCATTGTGAATAAAGCTCCATGAACATTCTTGTACCTGTTATGGTCTGCACATTAAGAGCAGTGTAACCTGTATGCCTGGGTGGTTCGGTGGTTAAGCATCTGACTTCGGCTCAGGTCATGATCTCGTGGTTTGTGAGTTCAAGCCCTGCATTGGGCTCTGTGCTGACAGTCAGAGCCTGGAGCCTGCTTTGGATTCTGTGTCTCCCTCTCTCTCTACTCCTCCCACCCTCTAAAAAACAAATAAACATTAAAGTCTATTTATTTAAAAAAAAAAAAGAGCGGTGTAACCTTGGGCAAGTGCAATACTATGATTTGTAAGAAATGTTTCGTCTTTGTCATGGTTTCTAGCTCACAGCTCCCAAAATGCTTGGCCAATGCTTGGACTTTCCTGAGTAGTGAGAGCAACGGGATCATCGTCATAATATTTAGTCTCTTGTCCTCAGTTCCCAAAATGGCTTCAGAGCCATAAATGTGACATGAGTGTCTTGTTATTCGTAACAAGCCTCTTTCCACCACACCTGAGTTTGTGTTAATGCGGTAACTTTTGGAAATCTTCTAAGGATGGGGGCTGGTTGCCAGGTGAGCCAACCTTGAATAGAAAGTCGGAACTTTCAGTCCCGGCCCCTGATTTCCCAGGTGGGGAGAAGGGCTGGAAGTTGAATCAATCATCAATGGCCAATGATTTAAGCAATCATGCCTATATAATGGAGCCTCCATAAAAACCCCGAAAAGGAGGGATTCGTAGAACTTCCACATGCACCATGCCTGGCCCCAAGCTCCACAAGGACAGAAGTTCCTTTGTTCCTCTGCATCTCTACATTTGCCTGTGAATTCATATCCTTTAATATTCTTGTAGTAAACCAGTAATCAAGAGATTTAAACAGGTTTCCTGAGTTCTGTGAGCCACTCTAGCAAATCAATCAAACCCAAAGAAGGGGGCTGTGGGAACCTTTAGTCTATAGCCAACTGGCCAAAAACACAAGTAACGACCTTGGCTTGTGATTGGTATCTGAAGTGGGGGGTTAGGAGGTAGGGAGGTCTTGTGGGAATGAGCCTTTAACCTGTGGGGTCTGATGCTGCCTCCACGTAAATAGTGTCAGAATTGAGTTGAATTGTAGAATACCCAACTGGTGTTGTGGAGAACTGCTTGGTGGTATGGGGAACCCCCACCCCAACCCCACTGCCACCACTTTACCCATACATTGGATGGTGGGTGCAGAAACTTTTAGCACGGTACCTAACTTCTCTGAGCCCCAATCCTTATCTCTAAAATGAGAGAGAGGGAAGATGTCAACTGTTGACTGTCCTGTTAGGTGATCACGAGGTGATCATGAGGTAACACATGCAAAGTGACCAACACAGCATCTGGTACACAGTAGGTGCTTAATAAGTGCCATTTCCTCTACCTATAATTTGTTGGGAGCTGGGAAAGGAGGTTGCAGTATATAATTTCCAGCTGGAATTCTGAGGTCAGAAAGCTATCTCAATAGCAACCATCACCCACAACAAAATAATCCTAACAACACTGGTGACTGCTTACTGAGCACTCGTGTGGCCAGTGCTGTGCTATAGATTTTACTGTCATTTCTGCCATCATCCATAACTGCTCCCTGAGACTCAGTTGTCTGTGGCTTTTCATTCTTCCTAGAGCATCATCAGGAATGATTTTCATTTTACAACTGGGGAAACTGAGTCACCGAATAATTGAAAGGATTTGCTGCAAATCATTCATTCATTTGGCCTGAGAGTAAAGAGAAATCTCTTTTGCTCCTGTACCTTCTTGTACTCAGCAGAGGATCTGACTCAGGGTGGAAGCTCCTATTTGTGGAATAAATAGAAAATGAAGACTCTCCTGTGCTCAAGCCTTCCTTCTGGGTAGCCTTTACCAGGGAAATATGACTGCCACTCTCTGCACATGATTTTCCCCCTAGAGAGGCCTCCCTTGCTGTAAACTGTCATGCAACAAGCAATGAGGAGCTTTACAGCCACTTCTGAAAGTGAACTGGGTCACCTCATTTGCTCTTGCCTCAAATATGGGAGAATCCAACATCCTGGGCTGATAGCAAACTCCCAGGGATTGTCATATTTGGCCTCTGGCCTGGGATAGGTCCTAACCAGGTCAATGGCCTGCCTGCCCTCTAAAGCCCTTTAAAAAGGGGCTGCCTTCTCTAATGCTGGGGGGGGAAGCCAAGGAGACGTTAGGCTGGGGGTGCAGTGGGGACCGTGCTGGATACCTGATTCCAGTGTGGCTTTCTCCGTGGCCTGAGTGGCTTCTGGTGGCCTCTCTGGACCCTGCTTTTCTTGTCTAGGACAGGTCTGGATGAATACACACACTGTGTTGTGTGCTTTGGAAGAGAGGTAGGGGTAGCTGTGCTCCATTCCAGAGACTTGGGTAAGCCAGCGTGTGTGTGTGTGTTGGGCGGGGGGTAGTGGAGGTCGCCACGGCTCTGCTCAGGGCCTTGGGCCTTAGAGGCCCCACAAGGCTTTCTTTCACTCCTGCAGCCATTAGGAGGAGGGGCTACTGATTGCGAGGCTGTGGGCCGCTAATGAGCCCACTGAGGACCTCAGAGACAGCTCTGATGGTGCTAAAGGGCTTCCCTGAGTTTCCTTAAAAGCCCTGGTGGCAGTGAAGCCTCCATTAGCCGGAGGATTAATCACCAGACCGGTCTCAGTCACCCCCTTTCAAGGTGCCCCCAGCTGCTTCCAGCTGGACCTGCTGCCCCTGCTGTGCTCTTCACGTTTAGAGATGCCCTCACCCATGACCTGCCCTATCTGGTCTCAGAGGAGGCAGCAGAGTAGGGAAATGGGAGCCTGAGGGCTTGGGCCTGGGGGACATCAGGGGACAGAGGAATGGGGGATGGAGACCTGCAAAATAGGGGCCGGGGCCTCTAGGGAGTGATCACAGAGGTTTTGACAGACCCCTAGGGGAATGCAAATGATATGCAAAATATGCAAACCATTAGTGGTTAGCTGTGGGTCAACAGCTCGGGTCGTTTGAGTAATAAGTTGACAGCTCTGTGCTCTAAGCCTCTGATTAGGCCCCGGGGGAGGGTCAGGCAATGTGGCCTCTGTAGGCCCAGACCAGGACTTCTGACCCCTCAGCTGGCCAGCCCTTCTAGCACCCTCCCAGGCCACCTGCCCTGGGAAGTGAGAACTTCAGGCAGCCAGAGGCTCAGAGAAACCCCTGTTCAAGTTGCAAAATGCCTCACCCTCTCCAGAGCCCAGGGCAGTCCTTAGTCCTGAGGAGGCCAGGCCAGGCTCCAATTCCCATCTCCCCCCCTCCCCGTGGGGAATTCCCCCCCCCCCCCCCCCGCTTTACCCTGCCCTTTCCTCTCCAGCCTCTCAGTCCCTGTCTCTTTCCTGTGCCTGGTCTCTGGATATCCCCATCTCCTGCCTGCCTCTCCACCTATTGTTCTAGTGACCTTTCCTCAGTGCTCTTGGTGGAAAATTTACCAACTTCAATGCCCTTGTGACTCAGCCACCTAATTTGCACCTGGTTCTTATCTTCTGGGTACAGAGAGCCCAGCCAGCCCAGGGGGGTGGTGGTTGGAGAGGGAATAGGACCTGCTCCGTCATCTCACTTCATCGAGAAAGCCCACAGCTGCCAGTCACACCTGCCTCTGAGGGCAGCATGGTGGTGGGGGTGGGGGGGTGGGGGGGGTGAGAGGGCACCTTTTCCATCTCCCTGCCTCCCACCAAGCCATGCTGGATGTGCAGACAGGCCTTTCCATGCTGGTAGGACCCAGGAAGGTTGCACACCTTTCTGAACACCCCGGCCTGCACCCTGACACCCATTTGAGGGGGAAAATTCTTCCTGGAGTCTTTGCCATGGCATGGGGAGAGAAGAGAATTAGTCAATATTTGCCAAGTCCGGGCAGTATGCCTGGCGGTGCCTAGGTATCATAAGATGAAGTATGTGTGGGGGAGGGGCAGCAGGCAGGATACCTTCAGAGAGGCCACCTTCTCAATGTTCCCTCCTCAATGTGCCCTGCCAGCAAGGGAGGGTCTACAGGCCTGGCAGGGCTGTGTAGGGGGGGATCCTCCTTCTTTGGGAAGGTGAGAGGCCCTGAAGCAGGGCAGGGAGAGGCTACTGGCCCCACTTTAATCCCAGGAGACCGGGCCCCAGGGTCTGACCCTCTGTTGTGGTGGATGTGGATAGCAAAAAGCAGGCAGTTGTGAGTGGAGGCCAGCAGCATCCCCCAGCAGCTCCTACACCTGCTCCCTCTGGTGCAGACTCCAAGGAGGGTGAGCTGAGGTTGGTGTTGTCCTGCATGGAAACTCTGGGAGCCAGACATGTTGTGGGGGGGTGGCGGTGACGGTGTTTGTTCCTCATCTGACCTTATCTGCTCCCAGTTTCTTTCATCACTCTCCCTTCCCATCCTAGAAACAGAGGCCCAGGAGGGGAAGAGGAAGCACCTGGAAGGTCTGGGTCTCTGAGCCTTGAGGACAGCTGGGGCTTCCTGCATGGAGTTCCCTCATCTGCAAAATGTGAATTGTTCTGCCTGCCTCTCAGGTGGTGGCAATAACCAGATGAGACTGTTTTTTACGGGCCCTGGGGACTTTATGCAGCTATGCAAAGCTAAGGTCTTGAGTGCATAGTGTCTCTCAAAGATTGCTTTGCATTCTGGGCACTCTGTGACACACCGTCTTCCTGCTGGCCACTCCCCTTCCCTCCCCAACCTCTGGGATGGAGACCCCCATTTCCCAGTCGTTTCCTTCCCTCCCAATCCAACCCCCCACTCAGCAGTGTCCTTTGTGACATTGCTAGAATGGCTGAAGATCAGACCCCCCACCTCCCAGAGGCCTCTCCAGGGTGTGAGCAGCATCAGCTTTCCAGCAACCCCCACTGCGGTGGCCCAGACACTGCTGGCTTCCCTGACCTTCAGGCAGTGCCCGGACCCTCTTTCATCTCTTCTATCCGCTTCCCCCCACCTCCAGCCTCCACCCTCCCTGCTTGCTGTCAGGCTATAAGGCTGGCTAGCTCTGCAGCCCCGAGGGGGGATCAGGTGAGTAGAAGCAGCTGCCCGGCTCCTCCCTGGGGCTGAGGAGGAATGAGCAACCTTTCCCTTCTGTGACTCGGCAACGTGAGCCCCCATCTCTCAAACTGGAGCAGAGGAATGTATAGCTGAGAAGGGGCCTGCAGAACTTGTCTGGATTCTGGGAATCCTGAGGCCCAGGATGCTTCTCTGGGCTGGGCCTGAGGCTGGAAGGGGTGGAAAAGAAGAACAAATAGATAGAGCCTGGATTAGGATGCTCACTCAGCTCAGCATCAAATTTACGGGGCACCAAAAAAACCCTCAGCAGTTGGCACCTGGGTGGCTCAATCAGGTAAGCGTCTGACTTTGGCTTAGGTCATGATCTCATGGTTCTTGGGTTCGAGCCCCGAGTCAGGCTCTGTGCTGACGGTTCGGATTCTGTGTCTCCCTCTCTCTCTGCCCTTTCCCTGTTTGTGCTCTGTCTCTCCGTCTCTCTCTCAAAACTAAATAGACATTTAAAAAAATGTAAAAAAAACCCAGTAGTAAAGAGAAATATTTTCATGCAATATCTAAAAAAATCTAAATTAATGCAAAACAAAATCCATGATTGTCATAGGAAGAAAAATGCTGCCCCCCTCCACGCCCACTCCACCCACCAAGGTCTGTGTCCTTATCCAGGATGCGTGAATGTGTTGAATTATATGGGAAAGGAGAATTTTGTGGGGGAATTACTATTGTTAATCAGCTGGCCTTAAGTTAGTGAGATGAGGCCTGGGTTGTCCAGGTGCGACCATTGTCATCACAAGCGTCCTTAAAAATGGAAGAAAAAGGCAGAAGAGCCTGAAGAAAATGTAATCACAGGAGCAGAGTCAGAGTGATATGATGTGATACATTGTGATATGATGAAGATCCCACTGGCTTTGAAGACGGGATGGGGCTACGAGCCACAGAATATAGGTAGCCTGTAAAAGCTGGAAAAAGCAAGAATATAGATTTTCCCCCTGAGGCTTCAGAAGTAAATAAAGTCCTGCTGACACCTGGGTTTTTGCTCAGTGAGATTGATGTCAGACTCTATCCAAAGGAAATGTAAAATAATAAATTTGTGTTGTCTTGAGCCACCAAGTTTGCAGTGATTTGATACAGCAGCAATAGGAACCTAATATAATAATGAGCCAAATATTAACATTTTAAATAAAAACAGGGTCAGGAGTCTCCAGGCTCCTGGAGGGGGTATACAGATACACATATTAAGATCTTGAATGTCTGAAATGTCTTTATTCTACCCTCCCTTTGTTGATAGTATTGCTGGGTATGCAATTCTAGACAGGAAGCCATGTCCCTTAACATTTAAAATGCATTGATTCATTATTTTCTAGCTTCTACTGCTGTGGTTGAAAAATCTGAGTCCATTATGGTTCCTTTCCCTTTCCAGGTGACTTTTGTTTTTTTAATCTCTAGAAGTTTGTAGGATTTCTTTTTTTATCACTAGTGTTTTGAAATTTTATAATGATGTGGCTTTATAGAGGTCCTTTCCTGTTCATTGTTCTGGATGATCTCAAGCATGTCTCTTAGTACTGGGAAAGAAATTTTCTTATATTACTTCTTTGCTTATTTCTTCCCTCTATATTCTCTGTTTGTTTTGTTTTTTTTCTTTTTCCTTTTCTGTTACTCCTACAAGACCTATGTTGGATCTTCTCAACTGATCTTTGAATTTTCTAATTTTTTCTCTTCCATTTTCCCACTTTTTGTCTTTTTATTGTACTTTGTGGGAGATTTCCATAAATTTATTTCTACACTTTTTAAAAAAAAATTTAAATATTTTTATTTATTTATTTTTGAGACCGAGAGAGACAGAACATGAGCAGGAGAGGGGCAGAGAGAGAGAGAGACAGAGACACAGAACCTGGAGCAAGCTCCAGGCTCTGAACTGTCAGCACAGAGTCCAATGTGGGGCTTGAACCCACTAGCCACAAGATCATTGACCTAAGCTGAGGTCGGATGCTCAACCGACCGAGTCACCCAGGTACCCCAAGTAGCTATCCTTTTAAATTATTTTTCATTTTTAAGAACACTTTTTTTCAGAATGATTCCTTTTATAGTGTTTTGTTCTTATTACATGGATACAAGTGCCCCAAGTAGCTATCCTTTTGAATTATTTTTCATTTTTAAGAGCATTTTTTTTCCAGAATGATTCCTTTTATAGTATTTTGTTCTTATTACATGGATACAACATATTCTCATCTCTCTGGAAATAAGTTTTATATTGCTTTTTATTTTGTAAGTTCTCATCAGCTTCCTGCGTGGTTTCCATTTTGTCAGATTTCCTTTCTTTTCTGCTTTTCTGTTTGGTCTTCATCTTTCAAACTGAAGACTCTGCACACATGTGATGATCCCTGCTATCTGTTCATATTTAAAAGCGAGTTACTAGGAAATCATCTGACAGCTCTATGGGAAGGCTGTCCTTCCCACCCAGTGGGCCTCATGGGTAGGTGATCAGGTGGGGACTTAGCTGCTTCATTGGCAGATGCCCAATGTCAGCACATATAGACTTTTCTCTTAAGACAGTTTCTCCAGGGAGAGGTTCTCCAATCTCCTCCAGGGAGTATAAACCTGACTGCCAGCATGCTTAGAACTGAGTAGGGAAAGAGAGCTGGAGTCCCGCTGTTCGGAGAACAGACTGTCACTTATCATCTCTTCCAGTAAAATACCTGCAGTGAGTTGTTTGGCTCCCTAAAAGGTGCCCAACTTGTAATTCCTCGAACCTGCCAATGAGAACATATTTGGAAAGAGGATCTCTGTAGATGTAATTAAGCTAAGGATCTTGAGATGAGGTCATCCTGGAGTGTCAAGGTGGGCTCTCCATCCAATGACAGGTGTCCTATAAGTGACATACAGAGAACAGACACACAGAGAAGAGGAGACTTCCATGTGAGGATAGAAGTGGAGTTTGGAGTTATGTGGTCACAAGCTAAGGAACCCCCAGAGCCACTGGAAGTTAGAAGGGGCAAGGAAGGATTCTTCCCTTGAGCTTTTGCAGGGAGCACAGCTCTGCTGACACCTTGACATAATTCAGACCTCTAGATCTGTGAAAGAATACATTACTATTTTCAGCCATGAAAATAATTTTTGATTGTGTGTTATGACAGCCCTAGGAAACTTGTATAGCACCTTACTTCCAGCTGGCCTGTTATTCGTGAGACTGGAGGTCCTTTGGTTCAACCCCTCCTGGGAATAAACATCCAGGCTTCTGCTGGGGTGGGGACAGGGTAACTGACTGAGGTCTGAGAGGGGGCCAGAGGGTCTAACTGCTCTTACTAAAGACTTTTATTGAGAGAGAGAGAGAGAGAGAGAGAGAGAGAGAGAGAGAGAGATTCCCAAGGAGGCTCCACACTCAGCATGGAGCCCAAATCCAGGCTCCATCCCACAACCATGAAATCTTGACCTGAGCCGACATTAAGAGTCAGACGCTTCACCGACTGAGCCACCCAGGTGCCCCCCACTAGAGACTTTTTATTTTTATTTTTTTAATGTTTATTTATGTTTGAAAGAGAGAGAGAGCGTGCCTGAGCGGGGGAGGGACAGAGAGAGAGGGAGACAGAGGATCAGAAGTGGGCTCCACCCTGACAGCAGAGAGCCCTTATACGGGGCTCAAACTCACGAATTGTGAGGTCATGGCCTGAGCCGAAGTCAAATGGCCAATCAGCTGAACCACCCAGGCACCCCTCTTTATTCTCTTTTTGTGATTTTGTTTTTTGCCTTTAAAAAGATAAATGTGCATATTCATTTACATTGTTTAACCAGAAGATTCATATTCTTCATTTTAATTATTGGGGTTTGACTGCTATAAGGAAGGCCACACATTCTCTACTTTGCCACAGACCTCTCCACTCCCTGCAGTTCTATATCTGGTCTGATTTGCACATTTGTGTTTCCCACCTGGCTTGCCTCTGTAGGCATCTACATTTGTTATCACCGGTTCAAGTGCCTCCAGAGAACCACAGTGAAGGAGGGGGATGGGTATTTGGCAAGACAACTTCTAATTCTCTTTAAAGATCCTAAAACTGAGCTGGAGACATAGAAAAAAATTATAGGTAGAAGATCGGGGTAGGAGAGGAGGAACTTAAGGATGGCTCACCTTGGCTTGGTTGAATATCTAATTCCTGGTACTGGTTCCTGTTTTTCTAGCCCCCTGCCTCAGTTTCCCCATTTGGCTAATAGGCACAATCATCTATGCCCAGTGGAGTGAGGTTGGCATGGTGAGATAAGACATAAAAAGCCTCAACAGAAGGAAAACTGAGAACTTTGCTATTTTTCACATCTATCTGTAATAAGTTATCTTGATTGGCATTGAATTGATTACTCAGATACATCTGCTTTCCCCATTGGAATTAACCACCTGGGCCACCTTAGCCCGGAATGTTGTTTGTTGGAAGGAGAGACCTTGATTTTAAGAGTCAATGGTTTGGGAATCCTACAAACTGGTGCTTCTCAGCTGGGAGACCCAAACATCATACCCTGGGTTCCTCAGCAGTCCCCAAGTCCATGCTGGAGGGTGTCGGCTAGGAAGACACAAAAAGCAGTAAGAGCGATTCTGGGAGGATTGGAGATGCGATGGTGGTTGAGGCCAAGGTCTGAGCTCAGGGCTCTGTGGTGAGTTTTGGAGGGAGATACTGAGCAGGTGTTGTTGGGGGGTGGGGAGGGGAGAGGGAGAGGGAACTAGTTCTCCAATAAGAGCCGACCAAGCAGTGGTGAAGTGTTTAACATCTCCTCTTTCTCCCATCCCTCTCCTCCTCCCCGAAAGCCCCCAGGGTCCCAGCCATACTTTCACACAGTGTAGGAGTTCTGATCAGTGGGGGTTGTTGTTTGGATTGAGTTGAATGCTGTACCTCAACAATCTCTGTCCTTCCAGGAGAACGGAATCCGGGGAAACAGCGTTCAGTATTTCAGGCCATTAACTGCTCTCTCCAGATCAGCCAGGGGCAGCCACCGTCACCACCCACCAGGACCATGATACCGGCTCTGGACAAGGGGAGCCTGGAGCCAAGAGGGAAAAGGGGAAAAGCAGAATCTGACAGCCCTAAGCCTCCTCTTTTCTCCTCTCCCCTGTCTCCTGCCTCTCCCTCGCCATGCCCCAGGAAGCACCAGACACAATCAGCAACTTTCATTTTTTTTAAAAAGAAAAGGCACTTTAGGGCTTTTACGGAGGAGGCTGTGGCCCATTAAGACACAAATTAAATCTTTGTGGGAATAACCAGAGTGCAAATTCCCAGTGTGAGGACTGCCCCTCCCCGCTACAGCTGCCCCCAGCCTCAGGCTTCCACAGTCCTGAGCCCCACCTCCCTCCCTGCAGGATTTAAAGTGCGTCTCAGGGGTTGAAGGAAAACTAATCAGTCTTGGCATTGAGTAGGTCTTAGGGCAGGGCTAGAAAGGGGTAGGAGGAGAGAGAAAGGAGCAGGTGAGAGAGTGGAGGGGTAGGGGGAAGGGCAGAGGAAAGGAAGGAGCCAGCCAGACACTCTGACACTCTATGTGTTGTTTTATTTAGCCCTCTCACCAAGTGAAGGAAGGAACTAATGTTATCCCCATTTCACAGATAGGAAAAAAATGAGCCTCTGAGAAGTAGCGTGGCCAAGGTCATGCTGCTAATGCCAGCTGGGATTTGAATCTCCTTTTAGAGAGTTGCAGAGGAGAAAAGGGGGAGAGAGGGGCACCTGGATGGCTCAGTCGGTTAAGCGTCCGACTTCGGCTCAGGTCATGATCTCGCGGTTTGTGAGTTTGAGCCCCACTTTGGGTTCTGTGCTGCCAGCTCAGAGCCTGGAACCTGCTTTGGAGTCTGTGTCTCCCCCTCTTTCTGCCCCTCCCTGGTGTGTGCTCTGTCTCTCTCTCAAAAATAAATAAACATCTAAAAAAAATTTTTTTTTGTTTTTTTTGTTGTTGTTGTTGGGTTTTTTTTTTTGGTATTTTTAATGACTGAAACAAAACAGATTTAAAACCGCAGCTTCTGGAAGAAACATTTGTTCTTGCTCGTCTTGTACCTCTCCTCGAAGTTGACCTTGGCCTCTCATCAGACCTTGCATTTAAGAGCAGGGTCTCTGAAGACATCCTTGTTGACAACAGTTTTGTCCAAGGGGATATCCTCAGAGTACCTTGTGGGCACGAAGTGATTGTAGTTATAAACTTTCACAAAAGACTTGATCTTTGACCTCTTGGCGATTTTCTTCTTGCCCATGGCAGCTGCCACTTTGCGGGGATAGAGGTCAATTCCAGCCACCAGAGCATGGCTGTAGGGACAGTCTGAGGTGCCATCATCGATGTTCTTCCCGATGGCCGCCTGGCGTCCCGAGTAGCGTCCGGCCAGGACCAGCACCACCTTCCCGGGTTTCAGAAATTTGCCCATCTCGAGCTACACCAGCTACTCGACCCTACGGCAGAAAGGAAGAAAGCCCACTCTTAAAACTTTTTTAAAAGAGAAAATGGGGAGAGAGCTACATGCACGCTGTTCCCCTTCTTTCATTCCCCCCTTCCCGCCCCCCTTTCCAGCATTTCTCTGTAGTCTGAGCATTTCTCAGGAGCCAGGAAGTCCATCTAGTTGCACCTTCCTGTGAATGGTCACTCTTGAGGGTCCCACAGAGAAGGTGTGCTTTATTTGGTCCAGGGCACTAGAGCACACATGGTACCCATGGGTGGGTGGGTGTCGGGTGAGGGACCATCAGCCAGTCTACCCAATGAACCTGTTGGGAGCCATGCCAGGCTGAGGGGTTTGGTCATTGGAGTTGGACAAAGTGGGACAGGCAGAGACTGAAAAGACCTTGGGCCAGGCAGTCTCCACGGTGGGGGGGGGGGTGGGGAGCCAGTGGGGAAGAAGATGGGGAGTGGGGCTTTCCAAGAGGCTCTGGGCGCCCCTCACCTCCCTCGTACTTGGTGCTGCTGGCCTGTCACTCATTCACTCAACAAATGTTTATTTAGCACCTGCCGTGCAGCTGGTGGGGGGCTAAGTGCTTCAGTTAGGAAGCAATATGAAGGAGAATAATGCTGTACTTCATCTTTCTAAGAAACACATTTTCCCCCACAATTTTAGCATTTCTGAAATCAGGATATGTCTTTCAAGCAGTGAATTTTGGTTATTTTCAGCAGTGTTTTATTTTTCTTAGAGGTACATGAAGTCATGGTGCATCCAAACCACGACAGCTTAGATTTGATGAAATTTGGCAACAGCTATGCTTACAGTACTTCCTGCATGCCGAGCACTGTCCTAACTGCTCTGCGTGTGTCAGCACATTAGGTCTTCCCATCCGTCGCTGAGGTAGGAATGCTTGCTGTTCCCACTTTAGAGATGGAAAAACTGAGGCACAGACAGGTGCATTCTCATTTCCCCTTCAAGGAGGGGGCAGCACAGAGGCTGCCTGATAAACACCAATGCCAGGCTTGCTACCACGGCAGAGCTGTGGCAACAAAGAAAACCCCAGAAGGGGAGAGCCCACTGCCCCAGAAGTGGGGAGCCCCGCCCTGGAAATCTCACACCCAGAGCTGGCTGTGAGGGTCCTCCCAGGCCCTCCCATTTAGCCAAAGAGTGATGCCCCCCAGTTCGCTTCTTCCTGCCCCCACTCCCCATCCACCTCTCCTCTGTGTGTGGTTATAGGGGTTAATCACAGAGGCAGCTGTCATTCCTATTAGCCCCACGACTCTCAGCTCAGTCCTGGCCACAGGGAAGGGGATGACGGGATAGGGGGTAGAGGTGCAGAGCTGGGCACGAAGCGCCTCATTATCCCTGGCCCCTCCCTGGGGTAGACACAGCACATTTCCTACAGCTTGAGTCTCTCCTTTTCCTAATCTGTCTCAGGCTAGGAAGGCCCCTGCTGATAGGGAAGGTTTACAGCAGGGAGGAGAAAAGGAAGAGAAGTTACCAGAAATCCTGTCCCCATTGCCACCTCCTTTACCAACCACACTCCAAAGCTGTCCAAAGCCACGCTGGAAGGCAGAGGGCCTGGAAACCTCCCCCCAAACCTGTGACCCCAGGCAAATCTGTGTGCCTCTCTAGGCCTCAGTTTCACTATTTGGACAATGGGGTTAATTCTCCACAGGAGACCCTGGATGGGAGGGGGGATGGTGCCTAAGAAATGCGATGCTCCAGGCCTTTGTTTCCCTTGCGTCCTCTGTCTCCTGACTATGTCCCCATTCATTCCTACCCATTCCCTGACCCGACTCTGCCAAGTACTGGGAAATGAAGACCTCACCTGCCAAGAGGGGCTGGGAGGGGTCCTACAGGCCCTGCCAGCAGCCCTGAGCTGTCAGGCTGGCTGCTTTCTCTTGCTGGTGCTGGCAGTAATTAATTAATCCATCCAGAAGCCCAAGGCAGTCGTCAGCAGCATCTCGCAGATAGAGACTGCAGCAACTCCAGCTGGGTTACGGGCTGGGGGGGTCCTACCAACGGCGGCCACATGGACCTTGGCTCCTGCAGTCTGAGAGGGGCTGGGAGGCGGGTGGTGGTCATCTTCCCAAGCCCTGTGTGTCTCATGTTTTTCACTCATTCAACAAACACTGTTAAATACCCGCTCTGTGTCTTGGGTCTGAAAGCACAGCCTGAGCCAGGGATTCAGATATACATGGTTCATTAAGGGGTGCTTGCTTTTCAGGAACTCCTTGTGGAGGAGGGAACTGTCTTAGCTTGAGCTGGTATAACAGAGCACAGAATATATTACAGAATACCACAAGATTGGGTGACTTAAACAGCAGACATTTATTTCTCACACTTTTGGAGGCTGAGAAGTCCAAGATCAAGGTGCTGACAGATTTGGTTTCTGATTAGACCCATCTTCTTGGCTTGCAGACGTCTGCCTTCTCACTGTGTATTGACATGGCCTTTCTTCTGTGCATGTTCGTGGAGAGAAAGAGAGAGAGAAAGGTCTCTCTTCCTCTTCTTGTAAAGGCACCAATCCTGTAATGAAAGTCCCAACCCCATGAACTAACCTAAACCTAATTACCTCCCCAAAATTCCACTTCCAAGTACCATCACATTGGGGATTAGGGCTTCAACATAAGAATTATGCGGGGGTGTGGGGTGTGGGGGTGGGGAACGGGGAGGGAAACACAAATATTTAGTCTATAGCAGGAGTTGAGCATGGATGTGGTCTCTGCTAACACCTAACCCTAGACTGATCTTCAGGAGGCTTTGGAGCATAAACCACACCACAAAGTTGTCCCCCCCTTTGAGAGGAGGGCCAACCCTTTTTACCTCCTCATCAGTCAGTCACTAGCTGTGGACTATAGTGGGTGGGTGACCTCGAGGACAAGGTGCTTCTCATTTGCAGTGGGTGATACTCCAGCGAAGGGGCAGCTGGGGGCCCTTCGCAGCCAACGTCCTCAGCAGTTGAGAGATGATATGCCTGCTTTGGTGTAGGGGACCTGGGCAAGGAATCAGCAGGTTCTACCACACCAGTGTTCTTACCACCGGACCAACAGTATCAGCATCATGGGAAACGAACATTGTCAAGCCTGATTCTAGAGACCGTAAATCGGCAACGCTGGGGATGGGCCCAGCGAGCTCTGTTTTCATCAGCCTCCTAGTAATTCTGGTGACTGCTTACTTTGGAGAACACTGACCTGCGGGGTACACAGTGAACAGTGCAGTCACCAACCCATTATCGAGTCCAGTGTGGCCAGACCAGCAGAGCACACGTGGGTCTGTTTGTGGGTTTGTGGGCCCAGATCTGTGGCTGGCAGATCAGCAGGTTTGACCAGAGTCTCTTGGCAGTGGTGCTACTCCCCCCCATCCCCCCATCCCCCCATCCCCCCCATCCCCCCCATAGACCTTTGTCTTCAGAGTCCTCCATAACAGAGGATTTCCCCACCCCCTCATTACACCCAAGGAACAGTACCCTTCCTGCCTCATCCTGCCATGGCACCACTATAAGGGAAGAACGTTCATAGTCAACCAGCATGCACTGAGTCTTTTCTGGGCTCACTGTCATAAGCTATTTTATTTGATACCTTTCTATAGCACCCTGTGTTGTAGATAGTAGCATCCCTGTTTTACAGCTGAGAAAACCAGGGTTCAGAATAACTTGTTAATAAGAGAATGAGAACTTGGACTTTTCAGTTTCGAGCTTGGCGTGTATTCTGCTGTAAACAACTTTGGCGGAAGTCAGAATGCGGGTTGCCTTGGGTGGGGGATATGGTGGGATAGAGTACTCGGGGGTCTTCTGTGGCTCTGAAGGGCCTTATCTTGATTTGGGACATCCACGTATGCCTAGGTAAAAAGTCCCTGAGCCTTACATTTAAGATTTATGCAGTTTATTGTTTGTAAACCACACCTCATTTTATCTTATTTAAAGTTCATTTATTTTGAGAGAGAGTGAGGAAGGGAAGGGCAGAGAGAGAGAGACAAAATCCCAAGCAGGCTCCATACTGTCAGGGCAGTGCCCACCACGGGGCTTGAACCTACGGGGCTCAGATCATGACCTGAGCTGAAATCAAGAGTCAGGCGCTTAACCGACTGAGCTATCCAGGCGCCTCTGTACCTCATTTTAAATAATGCAAAAATAAAAGCCCTAAACAGACACAAAAAACCCAAAATACTATACGACTTCACTTATGTGAGGTATCAGGAGTGGTCAAACTCCTAGCAACCGAGAGCAAATGGTGATTGGCAGGGAGAGGGGGGAGTTGATGGTTAATGGGCACTGAGTTTCAGTTTTGCAAGATGAGGTTCTGGAGGTCATTTGCACAATAAATGTGAATATAGTTAACACTACTAAACTACACACTTAAAAAAGGTTAAGATGGCAAATTTTATATTACGTCTGCCTTATCGCAAAAGGAAGATTAAAAAATTAATCTCTCAAAATTTTGCTTTGAGATGTTCCACGGATTGAAAAGGCACTGTGGGATCAATGTTTGCCCTTTGAAAGTGCTAACCGGCGATTGGCCTCCTGAATGAACTGGCTAGAACTTTGGACGCTTGAGGTCAGAGAAGGCAAGCCTTCCCATCTCGTTCTTGAACTCTCTCCTACAACATCCTTGCTTGGTGGTTTCCAGCCCACGCCTAAACACCTTCTGGTTTCAAGGCGCTCACTCCATCCACACCCAAGACCAAAGCAGTAATGCTAAATAATGATGGAAACTCTCTAGTTGAATGAAGCCCATCCCCTGCCCTTTGGTTTCTATTCCAAACCTTAGGGCTGTAGAGAATGAATGACATCTTGCACAGGACTGCCCTACAGGGTTTCATTTTGTTTCCTCTTTTGTTTTTGACTCCGTATATTCACACTTGTTTTCTTCTCCATTAGCCACATACTTCCAATGTCAGGCATACACCTATTAGATAGGTGTCAGTATGGACACGTATGGACTCTGGCCTTCTGACTCCACCCCGTTATGTTACATTGCTGAATGGATGGAAGGAATACTCCTGAATGTCACCCCTGCACCAGGACAGCTAGCAACAGCACAGCTATGACGTGGAAGTGACTGAGAAGCAAATAAACATGTCCCCTGCACCCAACCCAAACTTAACCTAGTTTCCCCTGAGCTGGATCCCATAAATGCCCACAGCCACTAGGATACCACATAACACGGAGGAAAATGTGAGGAGGGGAAGTCAAAGTGGAAAGAGAAGGGGATCTTAACAGGTTAGGATTAAAATATCTACGTTTGCAGATTTTACAAAGCTATATGATCATGTGAACGTTTGTCAACTCCCCTCTGAGAATCTTGGAAGGGGCCTATTTAAGTGAGGGGCCCTGAAGCAGCAGCCATATCAGCTCCATGGTGAATCCATCTGTGTCCATGGGTTATGATTTCCCAGAGGGCAGGGCAGCCTGGCAGGTTTTTGAGGACCCTGACCATTCTCCCCTCTTTCCCCCTCTTCCCAGGCTTCTATTTTGCTGGTTAAATACGGCCAGTGTCTTCTATGGTTCCTCAAAGACAGGTCCCAGGTTCTTATCCGAGCTGGTGTCAGTTTGTCTACATCTCTTTTTTTTTTTTTGAAATGTTTTATTTATTTTTGAGACAGGGAGAGACAGAGCATGAACGGGGGAGGGTCAGAGAGAGGGAGACACAGAATCTGAAACAGGCTCCAGGCTCTGAGCTGTCAGCACAGAGCGCGACGCGAGGCTCAAACCCACGGACCGCGAGATCATGACCTGAGCCAAAGTCGGCCGCTTAACCGACTGAGCCACCCAGGCGCCCCTGTCTACATCTCTTTAAAAGGATCCAGAACTGACTGACAGGCTGTTCATATCACCTGCCAGGGTAGGACACCTAGGTCTGCACGTACACTGTTTCCCCTACAAGGCCTGGGGGCCAGGCACGGTTCCATCCTCCAGTGCAGGATTAATTTAGCAACTATTTCTGAGTGCTTTGTCTGTGCCGGGCTCTGGGGTGGGCCTCGGGATCCAGTGGAGGGCCCCTGTTCTAGGGGTGTTTACACCCTCAACTTAAAAAGTTAGCTTTTAGCCCCAGTCACAGGGCCTTCCGCGGATCCTTGACTCAATTTCATCTTTTTTTTTTTTTTTTTTGACTCAATTTCATCTTATTAGATTTGCTTCACTTGGCCATTCTGCCAAAATCATTTTGGATCTTGCTTCTGTCATGCCCTGTCCCCTCTCTCCCTCCCGGCTTCGTGTCGTCTGTGAATGTGATAAGCCTGTCTGTTATGTCTTCATTGCAGTCTGGGATAACAGTGTTTGACTTCCCAGGACAAGGACAGAGCCCAGAGGCATTAGGAGTTTCCCTCCAGGTGGACATTTATTCCTTAATCAGCACCCTTTGGGGACAGTGGTTCAATCCACTTAATTACACGGTCACCCAGCCACATTTGTCCATCTTGTTCACAAGGACATAAGATGCCTTGTCACATTCCTCAGTGAAGTCCAGACGCACTATGTCTGACACAGTTTTCTTGCCATCAGTCTGGCAACCCTGTCAAAAAAAGAAGAGTGAATTCTGTTCTCCAGCCACAGACACCACACTGTAAAAAAGAAAAAAGAAAGAAAGAAAAACAACAACAACAAAAAACTTTTTACTGAAGCATGCATTCAGAAACAATGCTAAATCATAAATGTACAGCTCTCGGTTAAAGAAATGGAACAACACTGCTCCCCCACCCCCAAGCCCCCTAAGTTCTCCTTCTGGTCACTGCTACCTGCCAAGAGTAACCCCCTTGTGACTTCTCACACCATAGATTAGCTCCTCCCAGTTTTGAATTTCGTGTAAATGAATCATAGAGGATGTATACTTTTGTATCTGGTTTCTTTTGCCCCACACTACCTGTGAGGCTCACCCATATTGTATATAGTTGTGCGTGCTCATTCTCATGGCTACGTAATATTCCATTACACAAATACAGCATGATTTATTTATCCTTTCTACTGCTGATGATTGGAGTTGCCTCCAGTTGAGGCAGTTATGAGTAGCGCTGCTATGAACATTCTGTTATTTATCGTCTAGTGCACAGATGTACTTGTAGTTTGAGTCTATCCCTAGGAGCGGAATCTCTGGGTCATGATGTATACATTTTATAGATTTTTGCCAAACAGTTTGGGAAAGTCGTTGTATGATTTCATACTCCCACCAGAAACATATGAACATTCTCACCAACATTTGGTTTGTCGATCTTTTTAATTTTATCCCGTCTGTGGGTGGGATGTGGTGGTATCTCATTGAATTTGCATTTCCCTGATGCCTAATGATGTGGAACACCTTTTCTTGTGCTTATTGGCCATTTGTATGGCCTCCTTTGTGAAATGTCTGTATAAATATTTTGCTCATTTTTCTATTGGGCTGTCTGCCTTTTTCTTATTGATTTGTAGTAGTTTCTTTTTATAATTTTTTAATTTTGAGAGAGAGTGCAAACAAGCTGGGGAGAGGGGCAGAGGGAGAAAGGGAGAGAATCTCAAGCAGGCTCCACACTCAGCGGGGCTTAATTCCATGACCCTGGGATCTTGACCTGAGCCGAAACCAAAGGCCAGCTGCTCAACTGACTGAGTCACCCAGGCATCCTTGTAGTTTCTTTTTTATATTCTGGATGTGCACCGACTCTGCTCTTAACTCCAGCCAATTATTCTTTTGCAGATGAGTGTATCTGATGCTCAGAGACAACCGGAAGGGAACGACTATCCCTTTAGGTGATGTCAGAGCCACACCACCGAGGGGGTGACGTCACAGCTGCACCACTGAGTGGGGTGACGTCACAGCCACACCACCGAGGGGCTGGTAGCTCCAGTTGTCAGTGTTCCGTAATCAGGTTGCTATGTTGCTCTTGGAAAGTGGTGAGGCGAGGTTGTGTGGAAGATGAGAGAGTCTGGAAGCCACATGTGGAAGGGACGAGGGCAGAAGGGGCAGCCCCAAAGCCTTGGTGGGGGACTTGGAGGGTCCTTGTCAGAAACCCTGAACATGGGCACTGGCCCCACCACTTCTGAAGGTGTTATCTCAGCTAAGCCACTTAGTCTTTTGGGGGATCTATTCTCTCCTCAAGGAAGTACAGACAATACCTATTTCACAGGGTTTTCTGAGGTTAAGTGAGAAAGCAGTTTATCAAATGTAATATTCCATGCAAACATCATGTATGTCTTGGAGTTGGGAGGACTCCATGAGTCTGCCTTAATATAGCAGCTGCTCAATAAATATGCATTGTTGAGTGCCTGCTGTATACTAATCTGGCAGTCTGGTGGTAAAGAGGCTCTGATGTCAAATTACTCAAGTTCAAATGCCAGTTCCATCACTCACTTAGCAATGTGTCATTAAGCAAGTTAATTAGCATCTTTATGCTCCAGTTTCCTTATCGATAAAAGAGGGATAGGCTAGTACCTAACCACACAGCATCAACGTGTGAACTAAATGAGATAATTTATGTAAAGACCAGGCTCATAGAAAGCACTCCTGTTATAATCAGGAGTTTACGTATGTCCTCTCACATAGTCATCCTAAAGAAGCAAGGTGTGCGTTATCATTTCCATTTTATAGGTGAGGAGAGGGTAAGAGAATTGCCAAAGTCATGTGCCCTGTAAGTACCAGTGCTGGGATTTGAACCCAGGCTTCTGTGGGTATGTTGTTAATCTAGTGCATCTAGCTGTACTGCCATCCAGCTCATATTTGTCTGTCCTATTTCCAAAGATATTTGGAAAACCCTCGTGAAATGCTTCCCTGGATTTTTGGGGTTGGGGGAAGACAGGCCTGAGCCTCTGGATGCAGCCACGGGGCAGGTTGGGCCTGCCAGGCCTGGTGTGCAGGGAGAGGAGAGTGAAGCTCTGTGAAGTTCAGGTGCACTGTGCTGCAGAGCCATCGGGCCTGGGAGTCTGCAGTGGGTGCTCTCCTGAGCCCCAGGCCAGGCAGCAGGGAGAGCATCAGAGCTTTCTGTAATGAGCCTGCCACACGACTGGACAGAGACTTATGACTTCTGGTGGCTGGGCTGCCTCCTCCCACTTGTCCTCCCTGGTTATTTATCACATTTGTCCCTCTGGAGAGGCAGGGACATTGCTTACACTGTCCAGAACAGGGAATGCAATAAAGCCAGTTCTACAGGAGGCCCTGAGCCCTGTCCCCTTCACTGAGTGGGGGAGGGGCTTGAGGGGCTCTCCTGGTGGGGGGTGGGGCACCAAAGCCAACCTGAGTTCAGCTTCTCAGAAGGTCTCCAGCAGCGTCTCCAGGACCACAGTGATGAACATCATTAGCTGCCACAGCTAAGCTGGCACTAACCAGACCACTAAGCACCCCAACCCCCACTCATGGTATCGTCCCTCCCACCACCCCAGGCACTGCCACCACCAGTAAGACTAACATCATCTCCGGTGACACCACCTTGAGCTGCCACAGATGGAGATGATGTCACTATCACCAGGATCACTGCCATTATCACCAACAGGAAGATAATTATCAGCCTGGCTTCATTACCCATCCTAGCTTGGCTCAGAGAAACAAGGTAATCAGAGTTTTATGGCTGTTTCTACCTCTGCTCCTGACCTTCATGGTTCCTGGAAGAAGTAGTCCTTCTTGTCTGGCTTTCCTGGTTATCTGGAGATAGAATGGGGTCATGAAAAAAGCTTAGCTCTAGACAGACTTGACCTTGAACTCGTCTGTTCAAGGTCAACAGATGAGAGGCCCAGAGCCAGTAAGATGCTTTCCTGTGCCTCAATAGCCTTATCTGTAAAGAGAGGATAGTAAAATTCACCTCACTGTAGGGAATAATTGTAGGGATACCGTAAGGATAACAAAGTGTCTGGACCACTGTAGGTGATCAATACATGGCACATTAAATAACTATCATAATTATCATTATTATAGGATGAAACTGTTTTCTTAGAAACTGCCACTTCCCGGGGCACCTGGGTGGCTCAGTCGGTTGGGCATCCAACTCTTGATCTCAGCTCAGGTCATGATCTTGTGGTTCATGAGATTGAGACCTGTGTTGGGTTCTGCGCTGGCACCATGGAGCCTGCTTGGGATTCTCTCTCCCTCTCTCTGCACCCCCCCCTATAATAAATAAACTAGGAAGGAAGGAAGGAAGGAAGGAAGGAAGGAAGGAAGGAAGGAAGG
>NW_024412394.1:4541504-4593345 GCF_014898765.1 Herpailurus yagouaroundi | reverse complement strand
AGGAAGGAAGGAAGGAAGGAAGGAAGGAAGGAAGGAAGGAAGGAAGGAAAGAAAGAAATGGCCAATTCCCAAAATGGCAGGCTCCTTGTGTCTGTCCAAAGCATCTCCTGGACCTCCCATCCTGGACACCTAGCCCAGGACAGTGGCTTCCCTCTCTCCATCCTGCTGCCTGACCCAGTTTCTGTGAAAACCCAAGTTTCTCCCTAAGCAGAGGCAGCAGTCACATCTCCAGGTCTCATCGTCCTATTAGGACAACATCAGTGTAAACATTAGTTATTCACAAACCCAATTACATTTTGATTGCTCTGACCCAACCGAGATTGGGGTTACTCTCAATCCACATTTATTTTTTGGCACAAGCTTCCTAAGGTGCGGGAAGAGGAAAACAACCTCCCTCCTCCTCCGCTGCACCAGGCAGGAATCTTCTCCTGGGCTTCCTCATTCCTTCTCTGTCTGTGCTCCAGAATGTGACCGTCCCTGGGCACTCTGCTGTTGAATGGACAGCAGGAGGGGCTGGGCCAGGGAGAAAGGGGAGTCCAGATACCTTTGGAATTTCAGTAAGAAGGAAAGGACAGCCTGTAACAGGGAAGGGGGAGGAGGCAACAGAAAGGGCACAGGAGGATGTCTTTGGCCAGCTAGGGGACTGAGAGAGGAGCTGCCTATGTTTGGGGTGGGGGTGGCAAGCTGCTTCCCAGCACCTGGGACACCATGCTCCCACAATCTCGGCTGCACCCTTCCTTAACATGTCCCAACTTGAGCTCTGGATCTGCCCCCCAAAACCTGCTTCTCCCAATGTTTTCTCCATCCTTGTAAGGGATGCCCGGACCAGTTGCCTGGGCCAGAAACTCAGTCCAATTCATTAGCAAATCTTGTTGGCTCTACTCAAAATATGTCTAGAATGTGGCGGTTTCTCACCGCCTCCCCCACTCCCGACGCTGGTCCAAGGCACCATGGTCTCTTGCCTGGCTAACTGTAATAGTCCCCTAAGTGGTATCCCCTTCAGCTGTAGTCTATTCTCAACACAGCCACCAAAGCAGCCCTTCTAAACATGTAGTTGACCAAGTCATTTCCCCATTCAGAATGCTGCAGTGGGTCCCCGTTTCACTCAGAGTAAAAGCCAAAGTCTTAAGTGCCTATCTGACCTGACCTGGCCTCCTGCCTTCTCTCTGACTCTGTGTCTATTATTCTCCTCTCACTTGCTCTGCTCCAGCCACAAAGATGCCAAGCACAGTCCCGTCTCTGGCATTTGCATTTGCAAATGTTTCCTGTGCCCAGGAAACTTCCTTCCAGATATGCACATGGCTTGTTCCTTCATCTCCTTCAGACCTCTGCTCAAATGTCACCTTGTCAATGAAGCCATCTCTATCTGTCAGGTCCCTGCAGAAAACAGATGGCACGCTCAAATTCAGATCCTCTGAAGAGGCTTTACAGAGACGTGGGCAGGGGGGTGGGAAACCACACGGATAGTGTAGGAGCCCTAGGCTATTCACAGTGAAGAGCTATGACCATCCCAAGGCGAGATGATGGGATACTGCGGTTGGTATGGCAGTTAGGTTGGAGGGAGGCAGCCAGCCCACATGTTTTCCGCCTTCCCTCCGATCTCCTGTGGGGCTTCCGATTGGCCACACTTAACAGACACCAGACAGCAGGGGGTCTGGGTGACGCAGTCCACGTGGGTCAGCCTCCAGGGGCACAGCACTAGGTGAAGGGTAGAGAAGGGTGGAGAGTGGGTCTGGAGACGCAAAGGGATGATGGTTAGATCATCACTCACGACTGCACTACTTACATATCACTCCCAGAACTCTGTCCTTCTTCCTGCTTATTCTTCTGTATCCCACTTATCACCTTCTAAAACACCATATAATTTTTGTTTATGTTTACCCACTGGATGGCAAACTCCACGAGGACAGAGATTTTGTCTGCTTTCATCCACTAATGTATCCCCAATACCTAGAACAGAGCCCAGTAAATCATAAAAGGTTAATACATATATGATGAAGAAGCGAATGAGTGAGTAAAAGAGGGGAGCAGCGTGGGAAGGGCTAGGGGAGATCCAATGGGGCCTGAGATCCCTGGATTTCACCCTGGGAATTGCCATCTGTAATGAAGAAAGAATGCATTTGTTGTTCAAGTAATTGGTAGTAACTGATGGTAATTTCAAGTAATTAAACACTAATTAATTCAATGAGTCAGTAATGTATTTATTTATGGTATCTGTGTTTGTTTCCTTATAAATATTGGTATTACTTTTGTCACGTAATTAAAATTCGCTGGGGAAGTCAGTGAGGTTCCCGGGGGTTACAGAGGCTTGGCTTGGTCTGGACCAGGAATGAGCAGTGGGACCAAGGTTGGGTGAAGGCTGAGGTCGGAGTTCACTTGGTGCGGGGTGGGCCAAAGCAGGCACTGGTAAGGGGTTTTGCACTTTTGGCTGATGTTAGTTTGAGGTTGGGGATTAAGACGCTTAACCACAAAATCTTTTCAAACTTCATGACTTCTTTTATTCCCCTCCACAACTCAGAAGTATTCTTTTTAGATTGGAATACATGAGGTCCATGGGGGTCATTGAGTATAGGAGGTCTTTCCCTCCCTGGACTTCTTGTCTAAGAGAACAGCAGTATCTTGAGCTCTTGGCCTTCTGCCCTGAACTCTGATCTCCTAAGCATGAGACCAACTAATTCTGGGCTGGACAGAAGATGGAGAAGGAGAGGAAAAGGGGATACCCCAGCTTGTAGGCCCCAAAGGACCCAGAGCAGGATCTGAAGGGCTGAGAAAAGTTGTATGGGGGTGAGTGGTGCTGGGGGAGAGCACAAGCTCATAACAGGCAAGTTCAAGGCTCTGGGGGGTTCTCGATGACTTTGGGCCAGGCAGGTATAAGTATCCTGGTCACACAGATGGACAGACACGAAATGACACAGAATGATGGCACCCCCTCATTTTTCTAGATTCCCAGCCCACATTCCTCATCAACCTCAAACTGGCAGTGTCCAGCCTTAGGCCAAAATGGAAACCTCCCCTCCCCCATCGTACTTTGCTTTTTAATGTTTTTATTTAGTTTTGAAGGAGAGAGAGACAGACAGACAGACAGACAGAGCATGAGCGGGGCAGGAGCAGAGAGAGGGAGACACAGAATCCAAAGCAAACTCCAGGCTCTGAGCTGTCAGCACAGAGCCTGATGCGGGGCTCGAACTCACGGACTGTGAGATCATGACCTGAGCAAAGTCGGACGCTCAACTGACTGAGCCTCCCAGGTGCCCCCATGTACTTTGCTTTTTAGACCCTCAATGGCCACTGGGCAACTTACACTTATTACAGGTTAGAAAAAAGACAAATGGGCATGAAGAAAGCAGAGAAAGAAGTGGGGGGGGGGGTGGGGGGTAAGGGCTGGATGTCTCAGAGGCTATAGTATGTAAGAGATCTCTCTCTTCACGTGCTTTCTCCAACTGCTGCCCTCCTTCCCCCTCCAAAGTGGCAGCAGGGAGGTGTTCAGGCACAGGTTCTGGAATCAGATGACATGGGGTTAGATTCTGGCTGTTTTACCACTTCCTCCCCATATGATGTGTTGGACAAGTTACTTAACATCTCTGAGCCTCAGTTTTCTTATCTGTGAAATGGGGATAATAATAGTATCTCTCCCATAAGAGATGTTTATAATGTTATTTATTGCAGTGTGGGAAGGGCAATATATATAACAATACATTGTTATAATGTTTAAATACACTTATGCACATAAAGCACCTAGCCCATGTAGCCTGGAAGGCAGAAAGTGCTTAATCTGCCTTCGTTATTAGAATAACTAATGTAGGCGTCCAGCCACCATGACTCACTTTTTGAGTGCCAGCTTGGCCTCATCTGTAACCACAAAGAATCTCATATCCCTGTTGGTGTTGACCGGCCCTAAGAATTCTCCTTTCAAGGGCTCGGATGAAAGAGGACTGTCCTTCGAGATCTGACCTGGGCATCTTTTTGCAGCAGACCTATACTCATGGCTCTGCTTTACACAGAGGTCTTTCCTCTACCCCTGCTTCTCTCCAGCAGCCCGGCCTGTGGAGTAGCCCCAGCTGTGGAGTGACGTCCGGCTTCAGGTTTCTTACTATGTCTCTGTGACTCACCACCATGGCAGTCTTGTTCTGCCTCGCTGCCTCGGTCTCGCTGTCTCTGACCCGGTCCTGGCCTCTCTGGCCTTTCATTTCCCCTTCTCCGTTCCCCCTTTGTTCTCTCTGTTTGTCTCCCTTAATTAGCCGTACTTTGGAACCGAAGTGTTTTTATTATGTTTTATTTATTGAATGGCTGTACGTTTCCTGTTCTTAATTTAAAAGGCAGATCGATAAAATGCTTTATAGTCCTTGCTTAAAACAAAACAGAACTAAGTTAAGTTGTTCTTGGTTCATAGGACTCTTTCTTGCCTAGTTCTTTTTTCACAGGAAGAAAACGTTCCTCATCCCTATTCCCTTAACTGACAAGAACACTTAATTCACCCACTGGCTCATTCATTCAGTTAATTACTCATTAAACAGCTATTGAGCCCCGTCTGTGTGCCAAGCACTGCGCAGGACTCAGGTGCCACGCAGAGACTTACCAAGCCCTGTTCCTGCCCACAAGAGGCTCCTAGCTAGCTGGGGAAACTTGTTTGGGCACCGGCACGTGCCAGAAAATGTTAGAGGTGCCGTGTCAGTGTGTGTGATAGCATTGGATGTGGCACAGGTAGGGAGTGGGAAAGACTTCCTGCGTGGGCAGCAAGCTGGGCTACGAATTCAAAGATGAGTCGATGTCTTGATTTGGGCTCTCCCAGAAGCAGACCCGAAGACCAGAGAAGGAGTAGAGGTAGTTAATTCGGGAGGATCCCAGGCTGCACTAGTAGGGGAGTCGATACAGGGGACACCAAAGAGCAGGTTACCACTGTGGGCAACGGGGGGGCCCTCCTTCCAGAGGCTCTGGGAGACTGTGCAGAGCACATCTCCGAGTTGTCTCAACTGAGCGGTGAAGGAGCTGGAGTATTTACACTCCTGTCGACTCCCACCAATCATTGGTGTGGGCCTCCCTGGAAAGTATTGATTCCTCCACACTCCTGACGAAGTGGGCGCTGGTGGTCAGAGAGAGCCGTCACGCAAAGGATGTGGGTTCTGGGAGTTGGGGGTCAGGCTGGTGTTCACCGAGGCGATGAGGACAGGGTAGTGCAGTGGGGCACCAACATCATCTGATACAATAGGTGTTGGGGGAGGGGAAGGGAATGCTAGTCAGGTGGTAAGTGTGAACACACAAAGGGTGTGGTGACCCTAGGAGCCCACACGTAGTTCTGCACGGATCTATATTTCAAGTCCAGAGATTCTGGTATCGTGTGGCCTGGGCCTCAGCTTCCTCATTTATAGAAGGGGATATAGAAACACCTTCCCTCCTCATCCGAGATTATTTGCACAGACCTCCCAATGTGGACCCTGCAGAACAGGGCCCACGTCAGCCTTTTCCTTGAATTTCTCCACCGTGCCTCCTGCCAGCCTCCGAGGCTCTGGATATTTGAGGCTATTTATGATGCCCTGTCGATATCTGTCTTGGCGGAGGAGCCTGGAGGGGGACGGATGGAAGCTGGGGCCCTATCCATCAGTCACTTGGCTGCAATCTCTAAAGAGATTTTAATTGTGAGCTCAGATTTACTCCAGTCATCAGCAGTGCCCGCCCGCCTCTTTACTGGCCGAGAGCGGGGCCTGCAGGCCCGCTGTGGTTTGCCAAATGGACGTCTTGTAGCAACGCTGAGGAAATATTTGCTGCAGTGAAACAATGTGCCCGGCGGAAAGCAATCGTCCTAAATCGCCCCCTGACAGTGCGCCAGAGCTCTACCGGGGGCTCCTTCCACTGTACTCACAGCTATTTTTCCGGAGCTGTATCCCTGCTACCTGCCCAGAGAACAAGGACAACCGTCTCAGACTGAATTGGAACGAAACTGAGGCAGGGAGCGTCACTCAACTTCTTCTGGGCCATGTGCAAGAGGGGATAGTAGGGGAACAAGGTGGAAGGGGGTACACTGGGGGTGGCATGGGAGACAGAGCCCTGGGTTAGGAAGACCTGTCCCAGGCCCAACCTGGGCAAAAGAGATAGTAAATGTTATCCCCACTTAAAGCTGAGGACACAGAGGCCCGAGATTGCACAGCAAGTTATGATGGAAGAAGATGGGAATCTTGAGCATTGGTCTTCTGGGGTTTTGCATAGGGTTTTGTCTGTGGGCCCCTGAGTATCCCTTTCTGAACTCCTTTTCCTACGCCTCAAGGCTTCTTTGCTCCCTCTTCAGAGGACCAGGGCCCTTTCACTCTCAAGATTTGCTCTGGAGCAGTGACCTGCTTCCAGGAGCTTGTCCCTATCAGTGTCTTTAAGTGGCCATACCCTGGATGTGGTCAAGTCTTCTCTCTGCCTGTGGGGTACACCTACTTGTATCTTGATCAAAGGAGAACCTCTGGGGGAGAGGAGAAAGAGAAACTGGAGGAGGAGGAGGAGGAGGAGGAGGAGGAGGAGGAGGAGGAAAAGAAGAGATCCTTCCTAGATTGTGAAGTCACCCAAATAAAGCCTCCTGTTCTGCCTTCAGGGCTCAGGACTCAGGAGCAGGTCTGGCCTTGGTGAACATTCCCTTTGACCCAAGCCTGTTGTTGCAGAATTTATCCAACAGAAAAAACAATGCCCACAAGAATCTCATACATGATATCTACTGTCACAGTGCTGGTGATAGAAAAAAAAAAAAAACTAGAAAAATCAATGTCCATTAATAGGAGAATGGTTGACTAAATCATGGTCCAATTTGGGAATATCATGCAACTATCAAAAAGGAGGAGGGGCAGCTGCTGGCTCAGTAGGTTGAACATCCGACTCTTGATTTCAACTCAGGTCATGATCCCAGGGTTGTGGGATCAAGCACCTTGTTGGGCTCTGCACTGGGTATGGAGCCTGCTTAAGATTCTCTCTCTTCCCCCATTCTCCCTCTGCTCCTCCCCTGCTCATGCTGTCTCTCTTAAAAGAGAGAGAGAGAGAGAGAGAGAGAGAGAGAGAGAGAGAGAGAGAGACAGACCTAAAGGTTGACTTGGAAATTCACACAGGAAAAAATCAAGTTGCAGAATAAAGTGTGTGTTTGAATTTCATCTTTAAAAACTTGCATACGTTTGTATTTTGGGGGTTAGGTAAGTAAAAGCATTTGGAGGGTTCAGATAAGGATCAGGTTCAGTTGTGAAAAATAGAAAAAAAGACCACATAGCAATAGTTTTTTTTTTAAGTTTATTTATTTATGTTGAGAGAAACAGAGACAGCATAAATGGCTGTGGAGCAGAGAGGCAGGGAGACAGAGAATCCCAGGCAGGCTCTGCATTGTCACTGCAGAGCCAGACCCGTGGCTCAATCCCACAAACCGTGAGATCATGACCTGAGAAGAAACCAGAAGCTGGATGCTTAACCAACTGAGCCACCAGGAACCCCTAGTTTTTGGGGTTTTTTAAAGCTTTCTTTCTTCTTTCTTTCTTTCTCCTTCTTTCTTTCTTTCTTTCTTTCTTTCTTTCTTTCTTTCTTTCTTTCTTTCTTTCTTCCTTTCTTTCTTTCTAGAGAAAGAGAGGCAGAGTGTGAGCAGGGGAGGGGCAGAAAGAAGAAAAAGAGAACCCTAAGCAAGCTCCATGCTGTCAGTGCAGAGCCCAATGCAGTTTGAACCCATGAACTGTGAGATCATGACCTGAGCCAAAGTCAAGAGTCAGACGCTCAACCAACCAAGCCAGCCGAGAGCCCCAATAGTTTTTTTTTTAAGTTTATTTATTTGTTTTGAGAGAGAGAGTGAGCACAAGTGGGGGAGGGACAGAGAGAGAGGGAGAGAGAGAGAATCCCAAGCAGGCTCTGTGCTGTCAGCATGGAGCCCAACATGAGGCTCAATCTCATAAACCATGAGATCATGACCTGTGCCAAAACTGACTGAGCCACCCAGGTGCCCCAAAACAATAGTTTTTTAAACAGGATAAAGTTTACTTCTCTCTCACTTAAGAGTTTTGGAGGTGGGGTGCCTGGGTGGCTCAGTCGGCTAAGCATCCGACTTCAGCTCAGGTCACGATCTCGCAGTTCATGGGTTCGAGCCCCGTGTCGGGCTCTGTGCTGACAGCTCAGAGCCTGGAGCCTGTTTCGGATTCTGTGTCTCCCTCTCTCTCTGACCCACCCCGTCCACGCTCTATCTCTCTCTGTCTCAAAAATAAATAAACATTAAAAAAAAATTAAAAAAAAAAGTTTTGGAGGTAAGTGGTTTAAGACTGGTGTGGTAGCTCTATTCCTTGAAGTTCTCCAAGTTTCTTCTAGCCACCATGAGTGGCCTCCATTTCCATTTCTTCATCTTATCGCCCAATATGGCTGCTTTAGCTTCAGCCATCATTTCAACATCCTAACCAACTGAAAGGAGGAAGGCACCAAGAGTAGCATGCCTTCTTCACTTAAAAGGTCACTTCCTCAAAGTCTCATATATTAATTTTGGTTACATCCCATTCACCAGAACCTATTCTCATTGCCACACACAGCTGCAAGGAAGGCTGGGAAATGTAGTCTTCATTCCCAGTGGCCACCTGCCCACCTAAAAGTCTTTTAGGAAGAAGAGTATACATATAGGGGATTGCCTTTGCCCAGGAGAAGGAAACTTGATATTGATCACTTTAGGGAAGAGGTTTGGGGCATGGAAAGTAGTCAAATATTAGGGTTTTTAAAATATCCTACACTTAATGCTTGACCTATTTGAGTTATTATTAAAAATGCATTACTTTATTGCTTTTGTAACAAAGAATCCCAATAGCAGATTTCTTTTTTTTTTTTAATTTTTTTTTTTTTTTAATTTTTTTTTTCAACGTTTATTTATTTTTGGGACAGAGAGAGACAGAGCATGAATGGGGGAGGGGCAGAGAGAGAGGGAGACACAGAATCGGAAACAGGCTCCAGGCTCTGAGCCATCAGCCCAGAGCCCGACGCGGGGCTCGAACTCACGGACCGCGAGATCGTGACCTGGCTGAAGTCGGATGCTTAACCGACTGCGCCACCCAGGCGCCCCATTTTTTTTTTAATTTTTTTTTTTAACATTTATTTATTTTTGAGACTGAGAGAGACAGAGCATAAACGGGGGAGGGGCAGAGAGAGAGAGACACACACACAGAATCGGAAGCAGGCTCCAGGCTCTGAGCCATCAGTCCAGAGCCCGAGGTGGGGCTTGAACTCACGGACCGTGAGATCGTGACCTGAGCTGAAGTCAGACGCTTAACCGACTGAGCCACCCAGGCGCTCCCCCAATAACATATTCCTTAAAAACCTCTCTGATTGGGTGGCTCAGTCAGGTGAGCATCTGACTCTTGTTTTGGTTCAGGTCAAGATCTCACAGTTTGTGAGTTCAAGTCCCACGTCAGGCTCCATGCTGTCAGCTGTCAGCCTGCTTGGGATTCTCTCCCTCTCTCTCTGCCCCTTCCACTTCTCATTCTCACTTGCTCTCTCTCTCTCTCTCTCTCTCTCTCTCTCTCAAAATAAATAAATAAACTTTAAAAAAAAAGTTTAAAAAAAACCCTCTCTGATTGCTTTGTTTCTTTTAGAATAAACTCAATCTCTTAGCATGGCATTCAGAGCCCTCTCAAATCTGCCTAGGCCACACTTTGCAACCTCTTCCCTCTTCTGTGCACCTTGTTATGGCCACACTTTTTTTTTCTGTGAACCACCCCCTTTTCCCTGTGAACTGCCTCCCTCTGTGACTCTGTATATTCTGGTTCCTCTTCCTACAATGACTTTTCTGCTCTTTGTCTCATCTTTACAGATGCCACTCAAGGAAATCGTCCTTCCTTGCTCTGGGTGGTTGTCCCTCTCCTTGCACCTCTGCTGCCTTCAGTCTCCTTGTGAGCACACACTGTGCCCTCTGGTGATTCATCCCCTCTGCATCCACTTTCCCCATTAGACCAGGAGCCCCTCAAGGGCAGAGGTAGGGACTGTCACTCATTTGCTCATATCTTCTGGCACTTACTTACAATGGTACTTGTTTCATAGGAGGTGCTCAACGAATGTGCCAGAGATTCCCTGCAAGCATCACCTCATTTCATCTTCATATCAACCTGTGAGGTCAATACCATCATTCTCTGTTTTACAGGAGTGGGTGGCAGTACTGCAGAGTGGTTATAGACAAGGAGCCAGGCAGGCCTGAGTTCATGTAATAATACCTGGGTAAGTTACTTAACTGTCCAGTGTTTCCCCATCTGAAAATCAGAGCTCATGATATAGGTCAGTATACAGTAGACACTCAATAAATGGCAGTAATTATGGACTATCAGATGGCTGGGGCTAGGATCTTTGTCTCTTCCTTCCTCTCTATAGCCCTCCTCCACTCAGGTGGAATCATACCTCCCACATCCTTTGCCCAGCCCTGTGGCCAGGTCCAGGACAGGTCAAGTCCACCCCAGCCTATCCACTCACCAGCCCTGATGTGGAAGCTGGAGGAACAAGGGGGCAGAAGCTTGATGTCCCTTAAGTGATCATACTTTCTTCCCAGTGTGTTCTCCTATGGTTTTTCCACACCTGGCTCACCAGTCCAGGCAGAGTCTTTGCAGCTGGTTCTGGTTCCCTCCTCATTTAAAAAAAAAAAATTTTTTTTAATGTTTATTTATTTTTGAGACAGAGAGAGACAGAGCATGAACAGGGGAGGGGCAGAGAGAGAGGGAGACACAGAATCTGAAACAGGCTCCAGGCTCTGAGCTGTCAGCACAGAGCCTGATGTGGGGCTCGAACTCACGGACCATGAGATCATGACCTGAGCCGAAGTCGGATGCTTAACCGACCAAGCCACCCAGGCGCCCCTCCCTCCTCATTAATAAGAAGGGACTTTCTCTGTCTGCAGGACCCTGAGTCACCCTTCTGGAGTTGAGATGGGACACTGGCAGATGTAGTTTTCCAGGACCCTGAAAAGAACAGGTGCCAAATGGGGGAAGAGACCCTTACCCCATCACCCCCATTGTCGGTCAATACCCACCCTGGCAGCCTGCCTGTACAGCATCTGGCTGGGCAGCCCTCCCTCCCATCCTTTGGCACCCATTCCCTGGGTCTGCCACCCCAGGAAGAGAAATCATCCTAAACTGTGGGAAGAGAACAAAAACAGGCTTCCCATGCAGAGGAGCAAGATTCTTCTAGCCTAAGCCTGGGAGCCCTGTAAATTCAGCCTGTAGATGACCTTAACTGGACTATACACACACACACACACATGCACACACACACACACACACACACACACACACACACTCAGAGGCTAGCAGTGGCCTCCATGGGGACCCCACAGCTCCTCCCCAGAGTCCTGTGTGGTCAGAAATCATCAAACCTTCTACCCCATATGTCTAACTATGGCCCCATAGTTAGAGGCCATGTAGAGAAGAAAATGTCTGCCCCTCCTCGTCCTCTGGCTTCTGTTAATATCCACAACCACCACCTCATCCAATGATACCTTCTGTACTGAGCCAAGTGGAAGTCAGAAAACTGTTGAACCAGGCTCTAACTTTGGTCACACATGCACAAACAAACATGAGCAGAAGCATTTGGGAGGGGGAAGGTCAGGGAATGAGCACAGAGGATTCTGGAAGGATCTACCATGAGCCTCCAAAAGTGGATGGTGAGTTCTGTGCCTGATTGCTGGGAGGGAAATCTGGGATTCATTCTCCTTTCTGGGTGGGGGAGGTGAGCCAGTAGGCAGAGGCAGATGACCTTTTACCAGGTGACTTCTGGGTTATGGGGTCTGAAGCCCTGGCTCCCACACCTCATCCTCTTTTGTCACTTGTTTTCCTGTTCTGAGGCTGTGTGTTTAATGGCCAAGTCCTGACTTTCCCTCAGCCAGGTGGGAGCGGGGTAGGTGCAGAAACCTCAGCCTCCATCACCAGAAAGGGGCCTCCTGAAGGCCAGAACCTGTGTCCTCCAGCAGACACGGAATGACTTCTCCTGTCACAGCAGGTACTGATTCCAGAGGATGGACCCTGCCTCCCGCCACCAGGCTGGGCACCCAGCTCTGGCCTCAGCGGCCCTCAGCTGGAGTGGGGGGTTTGGGCAAGAAGAGGCGGCAGGAAGAGACCTCCTGTCTCTGCCCTCTGCCCCCACCCCAGATTGCCTCCTTCACCTTTCCCAGGTTGTGTTTACCTTGGCCTCCTCCTCCTGCCCTGTTCTCCCAGCCGATCTGATTGCTGTAATTAGTTAATCAGTAACTGGCATAATTTCCTCCTGATTAATGCAGAAATAATCACCCGCCAGGGCTGCCAGCAATTTGCTTATCAGAGTCACTTTGAAACAGCTTTGAAAATGAACGATTGGCACCTTCCTTGGGGTTAAAATTAGAGCCTGAGGAGCCCGCCCTGGGCCGTGGGCCTCTGGGATATTGGGAGGGGCCCACAGGGGAGCCCCCACCCCACTCCCTGTGCAGGGGCCTCCCCTCTGGTCGGGGGCGGGGCAGGCACACCCTCGGCCTCCGGGGTCTCTCTCGGTCTCAGGTCTCACCGGACTGACCTGTGAGCGGTCAAGGTCCTCCAGCCTGCTTCCGGTTAGCCCTGGGCTCAGCTGCACCCCAGGGCAGCACGGAGCTTCCGGAGCTGGCGAGAGCCAAGGTCCCCACGGCGTCTGGCTCCAAAAATGTTTGCCCAATGGATGGAGGAGAGATGCTGTTCCTGCCACCGCCACGCCTGCTACACGGGGCTCCCGGAGACACGGGGAGGCAAGGCGCACTTACTCGCTCACACCTTGCAGCCAGGCGGTCGTTTGAAGGGCGGGTGGCGGGGTACTGCGGCGCCTTCCGGGAGGGAGCTGGCTGGTGGAGACCAGGCATGAGGCTTGTCCAGGAGTAGGAGGCTGTTGGTAAAGGGACAGGGCAGGGCGATGGCCCAGAAGGAGGGGCCTGGCCTAGGTGGCAGTAACAACAACAACAACAACAGCAATGACAATAATAATAGCAGGAGTGAAAGACAACCACCCAACCTCTTATGGAGTACAGGAATTGTACTACATTCTTTACGTACATTATGTCATTTAATCCTTATGAGATAATAATAAACACTTAATGAGCACATAACTATGTGCCAGTTCTGCTTCTTCATTTTTATAAATTTACTTTTAATTATGGAAAATTTCAAGCAAACACAGAGAGAATTGTAATAGTGAACAACTCCTAGGTACTCAACGCCCAGTTTCTGCAATTTATTAACACTTTCCTAATCTTGTTCCATCTCTTCCACTCTCCATTCTTGTACCTGTTTGAATATTTTGACACCAGTGCCAGTTCTATCATTTCACCTGTAAAATGAGATGCAGGTAAGAACATGATCCTCACCGGGTTGTTGAAGGATGTAATGAGATCGTGCATGCGTAGGTCTTAGGACACATATGCACGCCATAGATATTGGTTATTATTATGTAGAAGCGAGGGAGTGTTAAAATCTCATCTACATCTGTAAGGTCTAGAGGAGAAGCAACAGACAGGGCTGGGGTGTGAGAATCTCCAGGTGCTGGTGCTGGGGTTGTTGAGTCAGGTCTTGGGGTTTGGGGCAGGAGAGGCTGGCTGGCGTGATTGTTGTCAACGTTTCCTGTGTGCGTGAGTCACCTACGGAGCTGTGAATGGCAACAGCGTTCGTGATCACAGGGGCTGCTGTGGCCTTACAGCTGAGCTATGGCCCCTGGGCGTTCTTTTTGGCTCATCAAATGCATGACTCTCTCCCCAGGTCTCCTCTAGTAGCCTGAAGAACTGAAGGAGAGGGGCAGGTGGGTAGTCAGAGGCCCTGGAGGACTCGTTCCAATTCTCTCAGAAGGCGGCATTGTGGCATCAAGTCAGGAGAAAACGGGGCAGTCCCTAGAGTACCTCTATATGCTGGGGGGCTGGGGGTGCTGTGTTGTTGGTCCCAAGTGCGCTGCTGGGTAATGAGGGATATGGGAAAGCGGTGGTGGAAGCCGCTGTCCCTGGCCATTAGGAGCCCACAACCTGGTTGGGACACACTGAGTTAAACAATAATCTACAAGATGCACAACTGTCACATGGTGTGGTGTGATCGTCCAGGTCAGTTCCCAGGCCTGGCCTGCTGGGGACGTCCGAGCACACCTTGGACTCACGCTCCTGACTTGCCAATGCGCTGTCCTGCGCACACATTGTCAAGGGGACACCTGTCACCGAGAAGCTTTTGTCAGGGTAAGAAATAAGCAGAGGTGACTACAGAAACATTTCTCTGTCAGACACGTGGGACTGTATGACTAGCTGCATTAAAAAAATAGCTCCACAAAAGATTTAAACAAAAATTTTTTTAATGTTTATTTATTTTTGAGAGAGACAGAGACAGAATGCGTGTAGGTTAGGGGCAGAGAGAGAAGGAGACACAGAAGCAGAAGCAGGCTCCAGGCTCTGAGCTGTCAGCACAGAGACCAACGCGGGACTCGAACTCACAAACCATGAGTTCATGACCTGATCCGAGGTCGGACGCCCAACCAGCTGAGCCTCCCAGGCACCCCTGGCTCCACAAAGGATTTTTAAAATGGACTTTGTTTTAAGTTTATTTATTTTGAGACAGAGAGAGAGAGAGCACACACGCATGCATTCGAGCAGGGGAGGGGCAGAGAGAGAGGGAGAGAGAGGGAGAATCCCAAGCAGGTCCCACACGAACCCAACCCCATGAACCCTGAAATCATGACCTGAGCCGAAATCAAGAGTCGGATGCCCAACCAGCCGAGCCACCCGGATACCCTTAAAATGCACTGTATTTTTAAAGAATCAAGCTGTTTTCCATGCTGGGCAGCTGCCATTGGTCAGTTTGCAGAGAGCACCGGTAAACAAGCTTGAGGGATCAGGCACAGGAGGGGGTGTCTGTATTTCTGAAGGTGAGGCTGCAGCCCCCTCCCCTTGTCCTCCTTGTCACCCTCTCCCCACCCCTTTCTGGGAGCAGGGTTGGCCTCCTCCCTTTGACTGACAGTGACACTTTGTATCCATCTCCTTCCTTCTTGCAACTCTCACTCCCTCCATTTTGCTGACACGGAACTTAGTCACTTCTCCTCCTACATCTCTGGCGGGACCTCCTCCTCCTCCTCCTTTGCTCACTCCTCCCTCTGCCCTCCCTTTACATGCAGGCAGCCCCTCTGAGACTCCCTCCCCGGCAGAGTTCCATTCTGGCGCCACCTGTCCCCGCCTGGTGTGAGCTCTTTGATTCTCTTGTTTTCAGCTCCTGTATTGCCACCAAGCAGACTCCCAAACACATCCCCATCCCTTATCCTGATCTTTCTCCAAGGACGCTGGCCGGCGTTCCCCTTGTGTACTGGACACTTCCACTAGGCTCTCCTGCTGCGACTTCAAATTCAATTTGTCTTTATCAATTTGTCATAATCTTCTTCTGCAAATTAGATTACCCTTCTGCAATCCCTAAACCCTCAACGGGCACCACCGCCCTTTCAGTGCCTTTATCCAGAAGCTCGGGAGTCACACCCAGCCCCCCCCCCCCCCCCCATAACCATGTGGGTCCAGGGGCTTGCATCCTGGATCTGTCTTCCTCCTCCCTTCTCCTCACCATCCCCCATTCCCCCACCGCCACCCTCCTGGTCCTCTCATAGGGACTCTGCCTCTCACTGTGTTCTGTCTCTCCTCCACCCTTCAAGCCATAATCAGGGTATAAAGTCCAGACTACTCAGGGAGGCACGTGTGAGCTCCCTGTGATGGGTTCTAACCAGTTCCTTCCACTGCACCTCCCTGTGCTCGCTTCCCTCACCCTGAACCCAAGCATCACCCTGGGTGTGGCAACGTCCACAGAGCAAACCAGGCACTTGCATACATTTGTCCCTCACCCTTCCCAGCCCCGTCTCCGATTTCTACCTCTCCCGTTCCTACTCATTTTACTACTTAGCATCAGGTCCAGCTGCAAATAAGAGAGACTTCAAATAATAATGCCTAAAGTTAGATGTTCTTTCTCTTTTATGCAGAAGTCCACAAGGAGTGTTGCTTCATCAAGTCGTCAGGGACCCAGATTCATTCTAGTGTACTGGTTTGCCATCCCTAGGATCCAAGAGGACAGCTAGAGCTCCAGCCTTCACCTCTGTGTTCCCTGTAGCAAAGAGGGCAAAGGGTACGGGGGGACCTGATCAGGTGGGGGGCAGCCGTGCGGGTGGTGGAAGAATTTGCCCAGTGTAGAAGAAAAGAGAAGTTTATCGAATACGCCCCAAAGGAGCAGGCGGCAGGACAGAGAAGGAAAGACTGCTTTGAGGGGCCACAGCTATATGGCAGATTGAGGGGGTATGGGGACATAGCAATTTTCCCTTTCCTGGTAACTGTGCCTGGTTGTAAGTAGCCCATTGCTCAGTTAGGGCCTATGGTTTTCGAGGTGGGTCGCTTCCTGAGCCTGTTTGCATTCAACGTAGTGGTCAGTGGTCGCTGCGGGTCCTTTTGTCTTACTCAGGTTTCCATTGCTCAAGCCTGTTGCCTAAAAGTGGCCTCTATGAAGGGCACGTGTGACTGTGTTAAAGGAAGGCTCCCAGAGGTACTTACGCTGCTTTTCCATTTATATCCTCTTAGCCAGCTGCAAGGGAGGCTGGGAAATTTATTTTGAATCATGTACCTGCCGAAACCTCTGATCTTGTAATATACTGTAGAAGAAAAGGAAAGAGGCTATTGGGGGAACTATTAGAAGTCTCTGATACCATCTGACAGAGACCCATTTAAATGCCTCTCCTTCAAGTGCTTTCTCAGAGCCCCACATGGAATTAACCACTTCTTCCTGGGCCCTTGCTACAGTACTTCTCAGAAATTCTCTCCACTGTCTATTGCAGTCAGTGGTGGAGTTGGTCTCCCCTCCCAGACCGTGAGCCCCTAGAGGCAGGGGAAGTGTCTCCTACAACCTCGAGCCTCCTCATGGCCAGTCACGAGTGCAGCAGAGCGGGTACTTGGGGAGCGCGTGTTGACCAGATTGAGCCCTTGAGCACCTCAGGTCCTGCCTCCCTGGGGAGCAACAGCATGGTTTCAGAGGTGCCTGGATGTCGTCAGGATCACAGCCTGCTTGGGGACCTACCCTGTGGCTGTGTTTGTTTGCTTTCACATAATGGCACTTTACTGGGGTGTAATTTATATACCTTCAAGTGCCCTAATCTTAAGTCCAAATCAATGACTTTTGACAAGTGTACACACTCATGTAACCACCACTCAGCGCAAGAGATAGAACATTTCTAGCACCTCTAAAGGCACCCTTGTGCTCCTCCCTAGTAATAGCCCTTGCAGAGGTAACCGCTGTCCAGGATTTTTGGTGGCTGTGGTTTTATGGGTATTTATATTAACTTCAGCAACATATGGCTGCTTGGTGGCTGTGTAGAAAGTAGGAACTGGGGTTGGGGAGCATTAATGTCCCTGCTCCAAGTCTTCTCCCATCTCTCTATGTGCCAATCATACTAGCCTTTAATTTCCTTTAACTCACACAGCTTTCTCTGGCCCCAGGGCCTTTGCACATGTCATTTTATCTTCCTGGAGTATTCTTCCTATGCTCATATGGCCTATCTTATTCCTATTTGATCTTCAAGTCTCAGCTCAAACATCACTGCCTCATGAGGCTGTCCCTACCTTACTCAGACTGGGTTCTACATCCCACAGCACCTGGCACCTTTTCTTTTGTAACAACCATCACCACTGTAAGTCTTTAATTCCTGCATGGCAGACACATCCCAAGATAGCCTCTCACTGAGTCACATATCTGAGTCACATATGATTTGTTTCTCATCAATAGACTATGTCAAGGGTTATAGGATTTCACAGTGCCAAATCAATTGATTTGGGGTTAATAAAAAATTTATTCTAAGTTAGCCTTACTTAATCATGTTAAAGCTCCTATAAAAAGGATGGGGGACCTCCTTGAAGTCAGAGACTTTTCTCCTGGATTCAGAGAAGCAAGTTACCTGGAGTCCCACCTCTATGTTGAAATTAATTTGGTTGATGGAGCTTGGAAGCAGGTCTCTCTCCAGTTAGGCCTCTGCTGAGAATACGGCCCAACTGATGCCTGGATGTAGCCTCGTGGGTCTGTGAGTAGAGGACCCAGACAAGCCACGCCTGGACTCTGGGCCCACAGAAACTGTGAGATAACAAATGTGTATTGTTTTAAGCTTCTAAGTTTGTGGTAATTTGTTACATCACAATAGATGACTGCCTTTACTAATACATCTGCCTTGGGGTTCCTGGATGGTTTCCTTGGTTGAGTGTCCGACTCTTGATTTTGGCTCAGGTCATGATCCCAGGGTGGATCTCAGGTCACGAGCCCCATGTTGGATTCTGCACTGAGCATGGAGCCTGTTTGGGAATCTCTCTCTCTCTCCCTCTCTTTTTTTCTCCCTCTGTCCCTCTCCTCTACTTGCACTCTCTCTCTCTAAAATAAAAACAAAAATCCAAAACTAATACATTTGTCTGCCTCTACCTCTAAACCATGAGATCCTTGGGGGCAGGGACCTTGTACACTGTGGCTATCCCTGTCTTCTGATGTAGAGGTTCTCAAAGTTTCTTGGTTCACAGTATCCTTAATGTCTTAATTTTTTTTCATGGTGTCTCTAGATCAAAAATACTAACACTTCTGTTAATTCGATAGCTACACCAAACAACTTAAGTATTTCTGTCCTAACAACTTAGTAGCCATTTGCAAAAAATAATGCACATAGATTAAAAGAAAAATTATATTATTCTATTCTTAACTGCAATTATTTGCTCGTAGGACGTGTGTACCTGTCGGACACTGCACAACTTCTCCAACCTTGGAATCAGAGTCGACACCACCACACCACCCTCATCCTGGTTTCCTTTTCTACATTGATTTTCACTCATGGAGTGAAAATCTATCTTCGTGACATCATTGAAAGGAATGTAAGGCAAACTAATAGTTGATGTGAATGTGAACCAGCTCAAGCTAGTAGCTTGCATGATGTACAACAGGTGTTGCTGTGTTATCTTTGAAAATGTCAAATGGGGCACCTGGGGGGTTCAGTTGGTTAAGCGTCTGACTCTTGATTTCGGCTCAGGTCATGACCTCATAGTTCATGAGATCGAGCCCCGCATCCAGCTCTGCGCTGATGGTGTGGAGCCTGCTTGGGATTATGTCTCTCTGCCTCTCTCTCTGCCCCTCCTCTGCTCAGAGGTGCATGCTCTCTCTCAAAATAAATAAATAAACATTAAAGAAGAAGAAGAAGAAGAAAAAGAAAATGTAAAATGTCCCACAGCTCCCCTGTGAATTGACTGAGATGCCCCAGGGCTCCTTGACTGGCACGAACCATAAACCAGTATGTGGAAGGGACTCAACAAATAGTTCATGAACTGAAAAGCGACTGACTGCCTGAATGGGTGAAGCATGGTGGGAGGGGGGAGCCCAAAGAGGAAATAGAGCTTTGAGTGAAAAGGCCCCGTTCTTCTCCCCTAGCACAGCGGCTCTAGAGGGCTATCAGTTAGAGTCCAAACAGGACAGCAGAAACCACTCTAGATGTTTCAAAGAGGAGGAACTCAACACAGGGGATTGGTTATACAAGTGGTGGAGGACCAGAGAAGATGGACAAGGGCTGGTGAGGTGACTCGGAGATTGGTGAGAGCTGGAAACTGCTCCTACCCTCAGGCTGTAGACACATAGGAAGGAGGGTATTACCCACAGCAGGCCTGTCAGGCAGGAACTGGAGCCATGAAGGAGACACAACACTGCTAAAGACGCCAACCGAGGCGGGGGTGGGGGGCGGGGCTCTCCCTTCTAATTGCCTTCCAAGCTCTCACCATTGGCCAAACCCAGCAAGATGCCAGGTGGCATAGAGCCTGACAAACACAACCTGTAGGGGTCAGCCCCTGTCAGAGAGAAGAGTGGGGGAAGAGTAAAACAATAGATCTCAGAAGGGGCCCAGGAACTGCTCAAGAGAGGTGGAATGAATTAACTGTGTCTGGGATAGACTGGGCTGGGAGGAGGGTCCCTTCACCCAGGCCCTTACCCTGGTGTGGGAACAAGCAGGTATCATTCCGAGAAAGGTCAGCATGTCCAGGACTGGCCTGAAATGGACACCTTCTGGGGCGCCTGGGTGGCGCAGTCAGTTAAGCGTCCGACTTCAGCCAGGTCACGATCTCACGGTCTGGGAGTTCGAGCCCCACGTCAGGCTCTGGGCTGATGGCTCAGAGCCTGGAGCCTGTTTCCGATTCTGCGTCTCCCTCTCTCTCTGCCCCTCCCCCGTTCATGCTCTGTCTCTCTCTGTCCCAAAAATAAATAAACGTTGAAAAAAAAAAATTTAAAAAAAAGAAATGGACACCTTCTGTTCTCCTGGACCCCGGGGAGGCCCCTCCTCCCAAATCCAGAACTGAGACCAGGCCCACTGTAGACCTTTGGAGACAGGCCTGTTGCCCAGTGGCTGAGTGACTTCTGTCAGGTCACTTAACCACTGTGAGTTCTGGCCTTCTCACTGTAAAACAAGGGCTCGGACAAGATGACCTCTTGGATTCTTCCTATCTTTAGGATCCTTCGACACATGACTAAGCCAGACTTTGAAGAAGTTCCAGAGGGGCAGTTTGTAGATGGGGAAAGGGGTAAGCAAGAAGGTGGGGCCAGATTCCACTCATTTATCTAGGGAAGCAGGGGCTAGAGGCAGGTCACCAGCCTCGCTGGCAGGATCTGGGGGAGTTGCCTTCTTCCTGGAGGTACTGCCCACACCCAGTAGCTTTCTCCGGAGGGACAAGAGGCCCCAAACAGTCTACACTTCTTAAAGGGTGGAGAGAACTTGGTGTCTGGGAGAGAGGATCCTCTAACTCTGGAGGCATCTGCAGTGATCCCAGGGAGGGGGATAGAGCTTGGGAGATGGATTCAAAGACCCAGGAAGATTGGAGCAGGACGAGGAGGAGTGAACTGCACCAGAAGTTGTCAAGTGACTCATAGACCTGGAGAATGTCAGAACTCGAATGCACTTGACATATTACCTAGTCCAGTCCTGTTGCTTTCCAATGAGGAGACTGAAGCCTAGAGAGGGAAAGTGACTTGACCAAGACACCTCATCTATTACTAGCCAGCCTCTGACTCCCAGCTTGGGTCTTTTCTGAAGCATAGCTGCCTCCCACATCACACTCAGACCAAAGCTGACTTGATCTGGGTCCTCCTCTCTAAGGACTCTGGTCTGGATTCTTTGTTGCTCTAGAAAGTGAACTGAGCAGTGAGTTTTCATTAAAACACAAGTTTAATATGCAGTCCTACTAGAATGTCAGCCCCATGAAGGCAGGAATGTTACCTGCTTGTTTTTCCTACTGTACCCCCAGCGCCTAGAGCAGCGTCTGCCACGTGGTGCTCCCGCTCGGCAGTCTCAGTCTGCCGGGACGATGTTCTAGGCACAAAGTGTAACAAATGGTGGATATTTCCAGGCTTTGGCTGGGGGAGCCGTTTGAGATCCACCCCCCCCAACTCAGGAGTGCTATGCTCCTCATGCTCGCTCTGAACAGCCACCCCATGGGCCCCAGGGGAGACTGTTCGAGCTCTCCTCAGCTCCCCCTGCCAGTTTTGTCATCTAAGAATATCTTTAGCCGGATCTGCTTGGTCAGAGTCTCTCCTCCTTCCCCTTCACTCCCTCCTTCCAAACATCCCGTGGAGCCCCGTGCAGGGGATTAAGAGAACAGTGCCTAAGACCCTCCCTCCCTCTTGGCCCCAGCCTGGCATCACCCGCGGAGCTGTTTAATCTAAAGATGTTTTCTCAAGAGCCAAGCTCACATTCTCAAATGCTCAACAAGCATTTCCTCCTGGATGGTCATCATGGGTTGAATTGCGTCCCCTAAAAAGATTTATGAGGATACCTGTGAATATGATCTTATTTGGAAATCATGCCTTTGGCAGATGCAATCGATACTGGATCGAGATAGGCTCGGAATCCAGTGACGGGATGTTGTTTTTACGAAGAGAGAAATTTGGACACAGATGCAGGGAGAATGCCATGTGTCAAAAGAGACAGAGATTGGAGTGATGTGTCTACAGGCCAAGGAACACCCAGGATTGCTGGTCAACACCAGAATCTAGGAAGGGGCAAGGGGAGTTTCTTCTTAGTGCCTACGGAGGGAGCATGGCCCTGCCGCACCTTGATTTTGGACCTCTAGCCTCCAGAACGGTGAGAGAAAACGTTTCTGTGGTTCTAAGTCACCCAAGTGTGTGTTAATCTGTTACAGTGGCCCTAGGAAACCAATACAATGGCTTACTGGTGCCTCAAACTCAACAAACATCCCAAACAGAGATCATCACCTTCCTTGTCAAGGCTGTGCCTCTGGCAGCCGCCCTCCACCCACGCTTCAGGTCTGAGCTCCGTCTCCTCCCATTCCTTGGCAAATCACTGCCAACTATTGTGGTCTGCCCTGCCCCTCTGTCCCTCTCCTCTCCCCCCACCTTCTTAGTTTACGCCCTCATCTGGATCTCGCAACCCCTGCCTCCGATCCATCTCACACGAGATTGGATGATTAATATTCCATCATGCAGCTATCCCATGATACCCCACTGCTCTCTAGCTAAAAATCCAAACGAACCTCCTTTTTAAAAAAAAAATTTTTTTTTTAACATTTATTTATTTTTGGGACAGAGAGAGACAGAGCATGAACGGGGGAGGGGCAGAGAGAGAGGGAGACACAGAATCGGAAACAGGCTCCAGGCTCTGAGCCATCAGCCCAGAGCCCGACGCGGGGCTCGAACTCACGGACCGCGAGATCATGACCTGGCTGAAGTCGGACGCTTAACCGACTGCGCCACCCAGGCGCCCCCAAACAAACCTCCTTTGTAAGGCACCCTGCTGACGGCCCAGCGAATCCCCTTCATTTGGCATGTGCTCTTATCCCCCAGCTGTTGGGAGCATTGACTGACAATAACTCACAACCGGTCCTTCTTTGGAGAATTGCCCTGGGCCAATGGGAGCCATCTTTTCCAGGAGCTGTGTCCTCTGTACCAAGGGCAGCCCGCAGCAAATGACTGACTGATTCAGGGGCACAAAAGGCCAGCCCCCTTGCCTCAAAGCAGGGCTAAATCTGTGGTATAATTCGTTCTCCAGAGCTTCCTGGGGGATCAGGCTGAAGTCAGACTCTGGGCAGAGACCATATCCTTCCTTGACCCCTTCCCCTGCCCTACCCTGTTCCCCAGTTTCTCCTGAGAGTTTTATCTCCATAATCACATCACTGAATATGTGTCCCGGGCTTTGCTTTCAGGGAGCTCCCCTAAGATGACCCTAGGTAGAGCAATGGCATTTCTTAGTAAAATCCACACCTTTCTACTTGGCATTCAAGGCCCTCCATGATTATACCCAGAGCACCTACGTTCCCACCTTGAGTCCCCTCTTTCCCCGTCCCTTGTACTATGCTGGTGCTAAGCATGGCATATCATCGACCTGCATACTGAATCAGGCAGGCGTTCCTCTATTTCTCACCTTTGAGCCTTTTCTATGCTCTTCCTCCTGCTGGGCCTCCCTACTCTGCCCCCCTCATCCACACACATGGAAGCACTTACCAACTCTTCAAGAACTGCCTTCACCAAGTTTTCCCAGCCCGCGAGCAGGAAGTCCCATTTTCCTTCTTTGATCTCCTAAGCGCGTCCTGTCCCTCTCCAATGACATGAATCACTTTCTGCTCAGGAATCGTAGGGTAATACCAAGTTAAGTGGCACAATTTCTGTCTCAGTTGAGGCCCCAAGTTACCAGGTGCCAACTGGCCCATATCCAAATTGGGGTGCAAGACCACTCCAGCGGGACCTCCTTTGTAAAGGAGGTGGCCGAGAGCTGGCCCTCACCTCCAGGCCATCGGACAGATGGGGAGGCTGAGAAGTCGGAGGTTAGGAGGGGCGAGCTATTGGTGAGCTGAGTCTCATGATGGCGGATGGGTCAGCATTTGCAGGGGTTAAAGATGCTGAGGATTTCCCATGGAGCATCTGGGCACCAACTGGGATTCTTTTCAAAGGGATGGTCTAGCAGATGCCCAGAGAGGAGGGCAGATGACATAACAGCTGGAGAGTGCCACACCCATGTCAGGGAACAACCACAGGTGAGAAAGCCCGGCAATGAGTTCCCACCAGAGGAAGAGGCAGCTTTGTGCACCTGCTGAACCCCTGGACCCTCACACTACAGTATGTGACAGAACCAGGCAAGCAAAACCTTTCCTGCCCCAAACCTGGGGAGGACAGAAGTGGCCTGGTGATTGGGAAAGGGAAAGAGGGGGGTCTATCAAGGAAAAAGAAGAGAAGCAAGTGAAATACGTCTCCCCCCTTCCCACAGCAGAGTGAGGCCCCACTTGGGGCAGGGAGCCAGGGAGGCGCTTGAAATGTATGGGACAGTGCCTCTCTGGCAAGCTGTGGACCGGACTTAAAAAAACACGCAAGCTGTATCATGGAGAATTTCAAACATATCCCAAAGTAAAGAGAACAGTCTACTGGATTCCCACTCGCTCTGCTTCTGTAGCCCGGTTTCATCTGCACTCCTGCTCTTTTCCCCTTCACCTTAATGGACTAGATGTTTTCATTAGCAAACAAAAATTTGCTTTTGTTACACCGGCAAATGAGAACTTACTGCCTAAGAATAGTTTTGGCTCTGTGTGGCCTTGGGATAGTGGTTATAATTACTATAGTGCTATAGTCACTGTGCTATAGTTACTGCCAGGGCAGGATCTCCATCCTTTTTTTTTTTTTTTTTTTTATGTTTATTTATTTTTGACAGGGAGAGAGAGAGAGAGAGAGAGAGAGAGAGAGAGAGCAGGGGAGGGACAGAAAGAGAGAGGGAGAGAGAGAATCCCAAGCAGGCTCCACACTGCCAGCCCAGAGCCCGATGCGGGGCTTGAACTCATGAACCGTGAGATCACGACCTGAGCCATAAACAAGAGTCAGATGCTTAAGCAACAGAGCCCCCCAGGTGCCCCTGATCCCTGTTCTTCTGACCTATAAGATGCAGGCCAAGGAGGTCCTCTGGGAATGATCGCATGCCGGGTGGATGGCAGATGGTGATGACAACAGTGGTGACTAAGAGGGTCAATGGATGGCGTGTGTGGTTGGAGAATGGGTGACCCGCGGTTGGGTGGCATGTGGACAGATGCTGGATTCGTGGTAACTGGTTGGAGTGTGGTGACGTGTGCGGGCACACGGCTGGCACGTCTGTGGCATGTAAGTGGGAAACTGGATGATGTGTCGGTTGGCACCTACGTGGCGTCCAAGCAAGGAGGTGCGTGGGTGCCGGCTGGTTCGCTGTGGGCTCAGGGTATGTAATGATTTATCTGATTTGCCCTCCGCTGTGCCTCCCCTCCCGGCGGCTGACTGCATCTCATACATACAAAGGTTCTTATCACATCAAGAATTCATAATCATCCCAAAATATTCAATGGGGACATGAAATATTTACACACGAGGCGCCAGACGATGAAATGAAACGAGCCTGTCCCCAGACCCTGATAGAAACCTCTCTCCTGCAGGGACAGGAATGGGGCTGAGAAGCGGGGGCCTCTTCATGGGTTCCTGTTTCTCTCCCAGAGCTCTGGGGCCCACAGGACATATACCATATGTGCCCTTGTTTGGTGGGGGAGAAAGCAGATCTCCAGACTCCTCCCTGTTCCCTGTGTGGGCAGGGGATGGCTGCGGGGGTCGTGGGAAAGCCGAGAGCCGCCAGTCCTGTATCATAGGAACCCGGAATCTTGGAAATGGAAGCAATTGCATCATTCATTCACCTTCTCCACAAAATGCTGCAGGGATCCTCATTTTATCTGCTTGCTTAACTCCACCAACAGGAAGCTCAACCCTTATTCAATAGCTAGTGTGACTCATGATTAGAAAGCTCTTCCTTGTATTCAAATGCCTGTAAACTCCATTTGCCAGTCTTCTTCAGCCTGACGACATTTCAGCTCCCTCTGTGGGTCACCTTGTCCATCGCCCTGCCAGCCTGGTCCTTAGTATCTTGAGGCCCCCAGCCCTGCCACCCGCCCTGGGATGGCCCAGAGCACAGATACGCCCCTGAGCAGCTGTAATGGCATCGTCTGTTTAATTAGCATGCAATTAGCCTAATGCATATTTTAACATCACACCAGAGCTGCTTATCAATCATCTGTAGCCAGGGACAGACAGACAGACTGGGGATCTGCAAAGCTAGGAGAAAGGAGATCTTGTCAATGACTTTTAGGGGCACAGCACCCCCAGAGGGTTACACAGAAGCCTGAAGGGTTGTGCCGTGTTAAAAGACCCAAAGTCCTTCCCTCCGGCATCCAGGGCAGGAAGATGAGGCTCAGGCCTCAGTTTCCCCGGTTGCAACTCTACCCTCACTTAGGCCAGCACTAATGTCAACTTCTTAAGGATACTATCTCCGCCATCAGGCTGGAAATCCTTGTCCTCTTTGAGAACAAGTACCCTGTCTTCTCTTTCCTCCCCTGACCCCTTCTCACTCCGCCTGGAATTCCCAGCTAAAAACTATGATCCAGAACAGAAAGAGCACCGGACTGGGAGTCACCGGATGTGTGTGTTATGTTGACCAAGTTGTGTCTGTCTTCTGGCAGAATCTGTTCCCACCATGGTGGGGTAGAGACAACAGAGGCTTGCCAGCTTGATCAGTGTTTCATTTCAGCTCGATCACAGGCTAGCTGGGTGACCTTAGGAAAGTGTCTTAACCTCTCTGAGCCTCCGTGTCCTCAAATGCAAATGGCTCATAATAATACCTACCTTATGGGGTTGGTGGGAGAATTAAATGAGCTAACACAGTGCCAGCACTTATAGTACCGAAGACACGATATTTTCCTCCCTCCGTCCCTCCCTCTTTCCCTTCTATCTCATACTGTCTTGAATTCACACGTTCCTCCAGGGTTTCTGGCCACTTTGCTGGTGGGGAGGTGAGACCGGATCTCTGGGGGACAAAATAACCGTTATTGTCTATAAGAGCTCTTGGGTGGAGCCCTGAGTGGGGAGAGCTGGGGGTGGTGCTGAGCAGGCAGAGGTAGCCTTAGACGGGGGAGGCAGGGCATTCCCGACTGACACCTTTTCCATGAGGATAAACTGGAATGTGACATTGTTACTGCCAGATCCTGAGTGGCAGAACACAGAGGAGCCTAAATATTTCATGGTCAAGTTCATCAATAATGGAGACCGAGACTAAATTACATAACTGTCACCTTTCTGTTAAATAGTATTTTCTGGAAGGGGGGGGGTTGGGAAGGGGCCATGGAGGTCTTTACTGAAAATCATGAATGATTTAGGCCAGCAAATAAAAGGGATCCGGAAGAAAGGAAGGGAGAGGGATTTTCTAGGACCACCTATCTCATCATCCAGGGGTAGCTGGATGGAAGCTGAAAGGTGTGAGGGTCTTGGGGGAGAGGGTACCAGGTATAAGACTTTGGGGGTTGGGTCACACCTTCCAGAACAGAGTGGGGTGATTCACGTGCTAACCTGAGTTTCACTGTCACTAGATCCTTTTTCATGGAGGTGGACAGAAAGAAGCTCAGAGACAACTATAAATCAGGGGCTCTGTCTCCCCATCAAACTGCATTCTGAGTGTAGGCCCTTGTCTCCACCATCAGACCAGGGACTCCCTGAGGCAAGAGCTTGTCTGTCCCATGGAAACAAGGGCTTCCTGAGGGCAACGGCTCTTTCTCCTTCTTGAAGGCAGGAGCTGTGTCTCATCCCATGAAACGGGGTTCCCAAGGGCCTGTGCCTTCCTCATCAGAGAGCTCCCTGAGGACAACAGCACGCCCTCCTCATCAGACTTGGAGCCCTCGAGGGCAGGAACTGTGCCTTTCTGACAGACCCAGGGCTCCCCCACCGCATGGGCGTGTCAGATCAGGGGTTCCCGGAGGGCAGGCATCCTGTACCCCCCGTCAGAGCGGGGCCCCTGCAACCAGGAACTGTGTCTTCACCATCAGACTGCACGCTCCCTGAGGGAGGTAGCCCAGTCTTTCCCTCACCTTCGTTCTTTGTTCAGCAGAAGAGGGAAGGCATGAGGCCAAGCACCCGGCGGCGTCTCAGGGCCTCGGCAGCAGGGTGCCCCTCCCCTCCCCAGGAGGGAGCCTCAGTGGGCGTGTGTGCAAACTCACCCTGCACCGTCAGCCCTTCGTGGGAAGGGTGAGGGTTGGGAGCACTATGCCCGCTAAGTGTATAATTACACAGCACTTGGGGTAATTTTTCTCTTCCTCAAGAAGCGCACGTTGGCCCTGATTTTCCTATCTGCAGATTGTAAGCTCGTAATTAGCAGCAAATTACCCACACAAGTGACAAATTTTTGTGCTTTCAAGTAAACAGACAAAATACCCACAGTTCATAAATTGCCTCTCGGTGCCGCAGCCACCTGGCTCCCGGCGATGCCCAGCCTGCCCACACGTGGCAGAGAAGGGGGGTGGAGAGCCAGCGTGAAGGCCAGGGCTGCAGTCAGAGGGATGACGAACACACCGGCTCGCTTTAGAATCAGTCCTTCCCACTCACCAGCCAGTGTGGCAGGTCAAAATCCTTGGTCCAGGTCAGCTTCATGGTGCTCGCTATGGATGTGAAGCACTGGGGTAGCAGCACCAGCCTGGAGGGTAAGAAATAGGTCCCCAGGCCGCCATGTGTCACCCAGGATTTCATTGAAGCCGACCCCGTGTCTTCTCTCAGCCGGTATCACCTTGTGTAGGTCACACAGGCCTGCTGAACATGGCCTCTTCCTTGTTCGGGAACACAAGTCTTACCTGTTTGGTGCCGTGGATTCTTTGGAGATAAGGCAAGTTTAAGGAGGTAATTGAGGTTGAAGGAGGCCACAGGGTGGGGTCCTAATCTGATAGGACTGACATCCTTCTAAGAAGAGGAAGAGACACCAGATCTCTCTCCTTCTCTCTCTCTCTCTCTCTCTCTCTCTCTCTCTCCACCCGGCCCCCTCCACGTGCACGCAGAGGAGAGGTCAGGTGAGGACACAAGGAGAAGGCTGCTGATGTAAAAGAGATCCCACCAGGAACCAATCCTGCTGGCGCCTTGATCCTGGGCTTCCAGACTCCAAAACTATGAGACAATAAATGTCTATTGTCTAAACCACCCAGTCTGCAGAATTCTGTCAACGGCAGCCTGAACAGACTAACATATCACGTGGCTTCTCTGAGCCTGTTTCCTCACAAGCAAGACAGGGGTAACCGTGGAGCCTCACGTAGGACTGTAAGGATTAAATGAGACAAGGTATGTAAAATTCTTATCAGCATTCCTGGTCCATGGCAAGTGCTCAATTGCTGTGCTGTTATGAATGTAGCAGGATGCTAAGCCCATCAGCAATGACCCCCCCCCCCATCCTACAGTGACCTCATGCCCAGCATGGCCCCCTCGCCAAACTTGAAACAATGAGAGCCCGGGGTTGGCCTCCCTCTTCCCTGGTCCCTGGGAGAAAAGAAGAGTAACATTTACCTTCCTCCTAATTTTGTCCTTTTCAAATGTCAACAGGGAAGGGAGGGGATTCTGTTCCTCTCTCAGCTCCACACGGGCCCTCCCTAGCAGAACACTTCACTCCCTATCTCCTTGTCTGCTTCTGTGGGATGGGGGAGGGGTGTGAGGGCGGATATCCTCCGGGATCCCTGGAGGATCAGGGTGGCTCAGGGGCAAACGAGGCCACCCCTGTTGGGGTGCAGACAGCTGGGGCGCTTCCTGGAACCAGGTAATGTGGAAAGAGATGTGGAAGGTAATGAGACAGTGGCAGGGGACACGGGTCCATCTGGCCCTTTGCCTCAGGATCGATGGTAGTTGTACCTATCGACGCATCCTAAAGTAGCCCAAAACTTAATAGTTTAAAACAATAAACGTTTTATTTGGTCACAGTTCTGTGGGTCAGAAATTCAGACAGGTTATGCCAGGGGCAGCTCATCTCTGATCCCTGTAATGTCTCCTTGGGCTAGAATGTCTATGGCCTCTTCATCCACAGGTGGGAAGGCTGGAGGCCCGTTGGAATGTCTTGGCTGGGTCGTTTATCTGGCTTCCTTGGTTCTCAACCATGTAGTCCTGGGGTCTCTTCTCCCCATGGGGCTTTTCCAACCTGGCAGTCTTTCCTGAAAGGTGGCTGAACTTCTTATGTGTGGTTCAGAGCTCACAAGAGTTCAAAAGTGGACGGTATGGGGCGCCTGGGTGGCTCAGCTGGTTAAGCATCCAACTCTTGATTTTGGCTCAGGTCACGATCTCATAGTTTGTGAGTTCAAGCCCCGTGTCGGGCTCTGCGCTGACAGTACAGAGCCCGCTTGGGATTTTTTCTCTCTCTCCCTCCCCTCTCTCTGTGCCTCCCCTGCAGGCATTCTCTCTCACTCAAAACAAAGAAATAAACTCAAAAAAATAGATCCAGAAGTGGAAGCTATTGGGCAGTGGTGTGCTGGTAACGAACTGGCTTTACAGGAAAAAAAGGGTGGGGGGGATGAAAAAGGAAGGAAGGGAGAGAGGGAAGGAGGGAGGGAAGGTCCTTGGTTTATAGTATTTGCCAGTTTCTGCGGTATACATACTTCCACCAAGACTAATTGCAAGCTACCAACTCGATGTCGATCAACTCATAAAATTCCTCAAAATTTAACGATCAGCTCTTGCAAGCTAATACAAACCAGGGCTGCACGCAGGGCTTCTTAAGGAATTTCAGCCAGGAATTGAGCCAACATCCCTTCTGCCATATTCTACTGGTTAAGGCAGGTCTCGGGTCGGTGCAGAGTCAGTGTGGGAGGGGAGTACACAGGCCATGTTGCATGGAGGTGTCCTTCTTTGGGGACCACCAAAGTAGCAGCTCACCAGGGACGGTAACACTGATCACAGCTATCATTTCATTGTACCAGATGCTCGGGACAGGCATTTGGCAAATATTACCCCTTTCCGGACTGAGGAAGTATTTAAGATGAAGGCCCTGAGATCAGAGAGGGTGGCAAAGTTCCTAAGCCTTAGATCCTATTGCCTCCAGCATGGAGGCATCTCCTCTCTAGAAGGGCAGGGATGTTATAGTTATTAGATGGTATTAGGGAGCTTCAGAGTTTTGGGGAACACAAGAAACAGATTCTTATTAAACGAGTGTTGTTACATCTGGGAGTACGGTGGGGAGTGACATGAATGAACATGAAGGGGAGGGACAAAGAGGGTATGAACTAACTCACTGAAACCCTATAATATAAAGGAGGCTACCGGGAACAAGTGTGGGGGCAAAACGAGGGTGCCCTCTCCATCCCATCCCAGCACCCCTGCAGCTGGGTAAACTCAGGATTCCAACCAGGGGCGATGCCACAGGTCTGCCATGTTTCCAGATTTCTGACAGCTACTAATTGGAATCCTGAGAACTCTTGGAAATTCCTAAAAGCACAAATTATTCTGTATTTTCCAGAACACGATACTTACGCATTTTAAATGAGCGACAATAAATAACAAACAGCGAATCCTTTTTCTGTCATAGGGTTGTGCTAAACGTTTCAGAGGTCTTTTGTTTCTAAAAAAAAAAAAAGATATAATGTTAAATGCATGGCTTATTATTGCTATGAACCAATATATTTTGACAAGATTATATATTTCAATAACATGTAAAATTGCTCCTTACCTGAAATTGACACTTGATAAGAGAAAACATTAAATGAAGATGTAAATATCAACACAAAATTAATGATAAATAAAAATCATTAAAAATTGAAAGATAACAGAAATATTTAACATTTAAAAATTTTCATTCTTGGGGCGCCTGGGTGGCTCAGTTGGTTAAGTGTCTGACTCTTGGTTTCGGCTCAGGTCATGATCTCACAGTTTGTGAGACAGAGCCCGGAGTCTGGCTGTGCAATGACAGTGAGGAGCCTGTTTGGGATTCTCTCTCTCCCTCTCTCTCTGCCCCTAGCCTGTCCTCTCTTTCAGTCTCTCAAAATAAATAAATAAACATTTTTTTAAATGTTCATTCTTAAAACATTTTTATTATTTTTTTTAAGTTTATGTATTTATTTTGAAAGCGAGAGAGAGAGAGAGAGAGAGAGAGAGCACAAGTTGGGGTGGGGTAGAGAGGAGGAGAAACAAAATCCCAAGCAGACTCCACACTGTCAGTGCAGAGCCTGATGTGGGGCTTGAACTCTTGAACTGTGAGATCATGACCTGAGCAGAGATCAAGTCAGATGCTTAACTGAATGAGCCACCCAAGCTCATTAAAATTATATATATGTATATATATCTCATTAAAATTATATATATATCATCATATATATGATGATAAATATATATCACCTATATCATTTTAATGTTTATTTACTTTTGAGAGAGAGAGAGAGAGAGAGAGAGAGAGAGAAAGTGCGGGGGAGGGGCAGAAAGAGAGGGAGACACAGAATCCAAAGCAGGCTCCAGGCTCTGAGCTGTCAGCACAGAGCCTGACACATGGCTCCAACTCATGAACCATGAGATCATGACCTGAGCCAAAGTCAGATGCTTAGCCAACTGAGCCACCCAGGTGCCTAAAATGATATTTTTAAAACACACAACACATTATTTGATCTGACAGTCTTGATCTTTGTTTTACAACAAATATTCCAGATACAGAAAAAAAAAAATCGTTTTTGTTGACATTATTTGAACCATCAAGCAAATGTTCAAAGTATTTTCAGCTTGGGTGTTAGGGCACACGGTGCTTCATATATGCTCTCTCTTTTTTTTTTAAACAATGAAAATCTTTGTGTGCCTGCCCTGATTTTTTTTTTTTTTTGCCATTGAAATTGATATTGCTTTTGCTCATTCAGATTTTAGATCAGTTTCTAATTCATGTCTGAGAATTCCACAACATTCCTATTTCCTTCTCTACATTTCTTCCACAGTGAGTAGCTAAGCACAGGCAAATGCCAGTGACCATCCCTGGTAAGTACTTAAAGACGGTAACATTCATATCCTAGCAAGGTTAACAGCACTTCACATATCAAAATTGACAGTTTAAAGGCTTATTTTGCTTCCAAAATTTATTTCTTAGAGTACTGATAATAGGATTTATATGAAGTATACCATGCATATAAACTTCTTAACATTTATTTTACTTGTAACAATGTCTCACCATTGGTAGCACACAGGGCCACAATCACATCTTGATATAATGGCAATAGCTATGAGCAAGACTGATTGCTTCTCACCTATGAGCTCTTGTCCCAGTTCCCAGAGATGTTGACATTAACCTTCAACTCCATGGTGAAGGACTGTTTCCAGCTCTTGTTTTCAACTTGACATCAGTTGATCCTTACAAACCAGCAACATCTCTATGCTGATTATGAAGCTTTAGTTCCTGCAGGGGAATTATAACACTTTTTTTTCCATTTTTCAGTTTTCTTGACTTTTCTTCAGATTTTGAATTCAAGAAAGAGAATTTCTGAGAAATGCTGGGAAGACACTACTGTGTTGTAACGCTGGGTCTATAGCATGGCTGAAGGGATGTGAGCTCTATCCAAAAAAAGTGAAGTCTTGACATGCCTACTCCTAGATGGGATGTTATGGCCTAGAGGTTGGAAAGGTCATTAAAGAGAGGGCTGGACTCCAGTAGAAAGACCACCCAACCGTGTGGGCTCCCCAGTGCTCTGTTTCCCCTGCTGACCTCTTTCAAGGCAATGTGCCCCAGGGACCTGTTTTTAGCTCCTTTCTTGTCTTCATCTTCACACTCTCTGGGGCACCCCATTCCTGATCTTGGTTTCGTTGTAACGATGAAACCCAAATTCACATCTCCAGCCCAGACCCCTCCCACTTTTCTACCTAAAGATCCATTTGCAAGTTTTTTGCTTCCAACCACATGATTCCAGACTTTGCTGGTTTAGAAGTCAGAATATCCAAGGTAGAAATGCTTCTACGAGGAGAAAAAAATGGTTCCACTAAACTGGAAGTTGAGTTGTTACCAGGCCCTTTTGTTTCTCATGCACAAAAGGGATTATAGCGCTGGTTGGGGCAACTCTAATTATCACTGGGAAACAGTGGGACAGGGAGGTGTTTGGGGCATTTCCTAGTACTTCTAGGTCAAGTGGTAAACGTTAATGGAAGACCATAGCAACCCAAACAGGCAATACCATCCAAGTCTCAGCCTTCTCCAGAGAGAAGGTTAAGATTGCCCCCCCCCCCAACCAAATGAAGAACTCTGAGTAGCTGACATACTTGTGAAAGGCAAATCGGAGATGGGATAAAATGACAAATATGAGCTACGGTCTTGTGATTAAATGCAGAAGTGAGAACTATAGTATTCACCCATATTGTACTCCTTGCTTTGAGATGGATATATTGATCTATTTTATTTTGACAAAATTTCCTTCTTTCTCCCATCCTGATATCCTATTATTTTTATATAGTGACATTTTTGATGGTTCTATTTGCAATTTGTTGGATAGGTTATAGAATATCAAGATTGGATCATGATGGAATTAGAAAAAGAATGTGTCGTAGACTCTGGGTCTGGAGTTCTCTCTTGTCCAGTGAGAGAGTGGGACACAGGATTAACATGCTAGAGAGGCTAATGTCCAGGAGGAGACAAGAGCCCCAAGTAAGGGTCCTTGCTCTGTTTTTGTTAGGATCAGAAGGCTTACAAGAGTGATGGGCATACACAAAGAGACAATGAAACTGTGAACACTAACTCATGGGCGTGGGGAAAAGGGGGTTTTGAAGATACGTGGTCTTAGGGGTTTAGGTTAATACAAAACAAAATTCTGGTGCTGGGTGGAAGGTTGTTTACAGCAGACCTGAGGGCCAACTCTGTTTACCTAAACTGCCTAGGGGACAAGAAAGACAGAGCATGCACTTCAAGGTCAACAAGGCACCTTTCTTTTGCTAATTAGGCACCTTTCTTTTGCTAATTAGCTCCACTCTGGGCAACTTTGCCCTGTTGTGGCCTAAAGTCCTGTTTACCTATTTTGGTCCTTCTTTCATGTGAAAGCAGCTTTCTGCTATTGTACTAAGTTGGGGGGCGTTTCCGCCCTGAACACCTAATCTTGTTTACCTCATTTTTGATGCTTTCATCCTGAGGCTTTTCTATTCTTGTATCTTTCCTATACTGGGGGCCTTTGCCCTCTTTACCTAATCTTGGGTGTGTTCATCCTGTCGCTAATTCTTTTTTTTTTTTTTTTAATTTTTTTTTTCAACGTTTATTTATTTTTGGGACACAGAGAGACAGAGCATGAACGGGGGAGAGGCAGAGAGAGAGGGAGACACAGAATCGGAAACAGGCTCCAGGCTCTGAGCCATCAGCCCAGAGCCCGATGCGGGGCTCGAACATCAGCCCAGAGCCCGATGCGAGGCTCGAACTCCCGGACCGCGAGATCGTGACCTGGCTGAAGTCGGACGCTTAACCGACTGCGCCACCCAGGCGCCCCCAGAATTATTTATTTTTGAGACAGAGAGAGACAGAGCATGAGCGGGGGAGGGGCAGAGAGAGAGGGAGACACAGAATCGGAAGCAGGCTCCAGGCTCCGAGCCATCAGCCCAGAGCCCGACGCGGGGCTCGAACTCACGGACCGCGAGATCGTGACCTGGCTGAAGTCGGACGCCTAACCGACTGCGCCACCCAGGCGCCCCCCTGTCGCTAATTCTTTATGCCTTGTTAACCCTTTGGTGCAGGCTCAGGGAATTCCTAAGCTTATTCTCCACAGAATGGACATCCCAGTTATCCGGGTTGAATGACTGATGTAAATTTGGGTTGTCCCCCTTTGGGGAGAAGGGTTAAGTTTTCATTTGTGAGGAATTAATTACATTCCATTAGGCGGAAGCAGGTTATCATGGAGACTGATCATGGTGGGTAAGTTTAAGAATGGAAGAAAGGGGAGGGCCTGCATGGCATTTGGTTAAGCGTCCAACTCTTGATTTCGACTCAGGTCATGATCTCAGGGGTCATGGGATCGAGCCTCGTGTCAGGCTCTGCACTGACAGTGTGGACCCTGCTTGGGATTCTCTCTCTCCCTCTCTCTCTGCCCCTCCCCTGCTCGAGCTCTCTCTCTCTCTCTTGAAATGAATAAACATTTTTTTTAATTAAAAAAAAAATAATGGAAGAAAGGTGTATGTTGATGTTGGGCAGCCAAAACAGGGATCATAGTGGACCTCTGCCATTCTTCTTGTCTGCCTATATCTTTTAAACTTTCTTCCTTTATCTGGGACTTCCTTACCCACTTTTCCCCTGAGTAGAAGGCAGTAGAGCTCACTTTCCCAGGATGCCTTGCACCAGGCATCTAACTAAATAGCTAACATTTTTTGAGCACTTGGATTGTGCCAGCCACTGTGCTAAGAACTTTTCCTGCTATATCTCAATACTTACAACTACTTTATATGGTAAGTACTATAACTTCATATTGGAGACAAGGAAACAGACTCAGAGAGGTTAGGCAACTTGGCCAGGGTTAGGTAACGGTCTGACTGCACTGACTGTACTCTTAACCATCTGCCTCCAGGCAACATCTGTGTTCGGTGGGAGAACGCACAGATTAATGTCACGATAATCTCAATGTGTTGAGGGTATTACTCTGGGAGCAAGGAGAAGCAACTAGTGGAGATCCAGGAAGACTTCTGGGAAAAGACATAACCTGAGCTGAGTCTTGAGGGATGTGGGGAACAGGTTAGACAAAGGGGGACGGGCAGGGCACTCCAGACTGGGAACTGCATGTGCAAAGGCCCAGAGGAATAACTGGCATGACTGCAGTAGCCATATTTCAGTGTGTGGCAGGGAACAGAGGGGAGGAAGGCAGAGTCCAGATTCCTCAGAGTGCCTCGGGCTAAGCTGAAGAGTCTGAACTTGATCCTGGAGGCTACGGAGGGCAACGAAGGGATTTGCAGTGGATTTGTGATTTGGAAATCTCTGGCAGAGCAGCAAGATGGCTTGTGGGGTGTGTGGGCTGGAAGCAGGGAGCTTGAGGAGGCCTTAGCATAATCCAGGTGAGAAATGAGCAGTCGCACGAAAGAAGCCGCAGTGGTCGGGAGGGGAAATGGACAGAGGGGATGGATATGACAGACATGGATGAGGTAGAATCTGCAGTGTGGATGTGGATTCTAAAGGGAAAGTTAGAGCTCAGGTTCAGTCCCCGGTGCCTGCCAGGCTAATGGGGGAAATGGTGAACCATTCACTGAGATGAACACAGGAGGAAGAATGGGTTTTTAAATTTTAAGCAGAAAGGTGGGCAGCCTCAGGGAGCCTCGGGGAGCCCAGGGCTGACGATGCACCTAATAACGGCTAACAATGACTAGGTGCCTACAGCACGCTAGGCTCTGTGCCAAGAGTCAACTTTACAGGGATGTGTAAAGATTAAATGAATTAATACACATGATTAAATGAGTTAATATGTGTAAGGTGTTGAGAATAGTGCCTCTCACAAGTAAGCACCCTGGAAGAATTTGCTGTTATTATTACCATTAGTGGCCTTGATTTAGAGGGCTTAGGGAAGTGAGGTAGCTTGCTCAAGGTCACATAGGCAAGGAGCAGCCATCTGATTCTAAGGGCCATCCCCCCCCCCCCCCCCCCCCAAAAAAACCCCCCAGAAAGCCGGGGGGAATGTGGGGGTTGAACACAACCCCCGGGGGGCGATGGGGGCACCGGGGGGGGGGGGGGGGGGGGGAATGGAAAGGACAAAAGCTTGGGATGAGGCCCATAGGAACACTGATAAAGCTGTCCTCAAAGACCCTCAGCCCACTGCATGCCCTCAGGGCCCCCCTGGTGCCTGTGCTTTAATGCACACACTGCTCACCTCTGGAGCATTTAAAACAATTTTTTTTTAAGTTTATTTATTTTTGAAAGACAAAGAGAGACAGAGCACAAGCCGGGAAGGGGCAGAGAGAGAGGGAGACCCAGAATCTGAAGCAGGCTCCAGGCTCTGAGCTGTCAGCACAGAGCCCGACGCGGGGCTTGAACCCACAAACCGCGAGCCGAAGTCGGACAGTTAACTGACTGAGTCACCAGGCACCCCATGGAGTGTTTTAAAATAGTATGTTCCTAGTATATTCCTGCGCCCCACCCAAGAACCTCTGCCTCGGTCATTCTGGAAGAGTCGAAATCCTGGACCGACCTGGAGAGACCCTGAGCTCACAGTGAATTCCGTCAGCACAGGAGGGATGCTGAGTACCCTCTGCTGAACGGTGCAGAAAAATGTAGTACCTCTTAGAGGGTTGTGGTGAAGGTCGAGATAATGTTGTACATGTACTCCATAAAGTTTAGTCTTTATTATCATCAGCCATTATTATTATTGCTATTGGTGCTCAGGCTTGAATCTCTGGGGTTTAGCACAGCTTCTAGGACTTAATACATACTGCGGAATAAATGTCTGGATCAGAGCACCTCGGTTCTGGTTCTAGCTTCCCTTTGGGTGAGTCACGCAGAGCCTCAGTTTCCTCATCTGCAGGCTGGAGACACTGACCCCACCTCGCAGGGCTCCCCGGGATTAAATGAGAGCACGCAGGTCTGTATTTTAAGGGCTGAGAAGCGTTCTACAAAATGCAATGCAGTGTCATGCTCTCTCTCCCCTCCCGGGAGGCGGCTGGTGACAGACCAGGGGAGGTGAGTGGGAGGCTGCCTTCAACCGGTGGGACGCTCTCGGTTCCTTGTGAAACAAGTGGGGTGAGGCCAGCAGGGTCCTGGGAGGATGTGGGCCAGATGTGGGCCGCCACTGGCTCACCAGGTTCAGGAGGAATCATTGAGGCTAATGGACTGTGGCCTCCTTTCTGCCTGGCGCAGCTCACGTCTGACGGTCCGGCATTCAGTGGTGCTGCGTACTAGATGCATGCTTACCTCTGCACACAAGTGTGTACATGTCTGCACACAAGGCGTGCACACTTAGGGAAGCCTCAAATATCTCCCAGAGCGAAGGGGTGGCAAATATGAAATCTTGGAGAAGCCACCTCTCACATGCAGTAGAGATAATTGGAATACGTGGAGCGTTTGGATTTGTCTCGGTGTCTGTCCTGATATCCGTAAGCCAAACATGTGCACACATGTCTGTGTGAGCTGCTAAATGGTGCTGATGAGCCACATGTGGAAAAATGAGGGGCCAGTGGTGGTGAGGCCAGCCCGGTGGCTATACGCCGTGGCTTACACTGGTGGTAACAATGTCGGTGGTGTTGAGGGTAGGCTGATGCTGGCCTCTTGCCTGTCCCTTTCACACACTGTAGACATTTTCCTTGTAGGTTAGGCCTTTTCTTGAGAAGGGATGGTGATGAGGAGGAGGTTAGGAGGAGGGGAAGGGAGGAGACGCATCCTTAGCACTTAGCACCCAGTGTTCAACCAGCAGTCTCTCCCTGACAATCCAGCTCTTACAATATCAATTTTTTTTGCGCTAGAAAGCAGTGCACTTTTGCTATATAATTAGGAAGGTAATAGGTGGGAGCAGCCCCCCTCCTGTGGCATTAAAAAAAAGTTTTTTTTAATGTTTATTTATTTTTGAGAGAGAGAGACAGAGACAGAGACAGACAGTAAGCAGGGGAGGGGCAGAGAGAGAGGGAGACACAGAAACCAAAGCAGGCTTCAGGCTCTGAGCCGTCAGCACAGAGCCTGATGCCGGGCTCGAACTCACAAACCGCGAGATCATGACCTGACCCTAGGTCGGATGCCTAACCGACTGAGCCACCCAGACACCCCGTGGCATTTTTATCTGGGTGGAATGAACATACTCTGCCTGGGTCTTCCTCTAGACCTTTGCTCAAACTGCTCCCATTACCCAGAATACCCTCCGTTCAGGCTGACATCTCACCCAGCCCTAAAGGCTCAGCTCAAATGCACCTCATTTGTCATGTGATAGAATTAAATTCTCTCTCCTTGCTACTCCTTGGTTGCAAAGACGACTGTATCGTGGTTTTGTGTGGCTCTGAGGCCAACAAATCTAGGTGGGCCAAAGTTACACTAAAAATGTGGTCAATGTCCTTCTCTGGTTTAGACCATAAGTACTTGGGGTCCAGACCATAAGTACTTGGTGTGGCCCGAGACACCAAGGCCTGATACAGTGGTATATTGGCAAAGGTAATGTTTAACAACCAGGTATCTTGGGAGGGGGGGAAGCCCTGATTTGGTCTACTTGCCAATTTCCATGGTATAAATACTGCCACCACATTAAAGCCACCAACGTAACACCACTGCAGGTGTGTTTGGGGAAGAGCTGTATACCATCAGCTCTATGAGCTCGTATGAGCTGGTTTCAGTATACAATTGCTGACTCATGTCCATGCTCCATAAATGTTGACATCAGCTAGTGCCCGGCACATAGTAGGCCGTCAATACATGTTTGAACGAATGGACAGATCAGTGAATACAGAGATAAATGAATGGCTGAAGGACCAGATGAGTGGGTGAAATTAAATCAGGTGGCTACAGCGGTGGTGACTCATGGCTGGCTTTGGCAGGGGGAGGTAGGAGTAGAGAAGAGGGTGTGTCTGTGTCTCAGGCAGGGGCACCTGCCTGGTGGCCAGCACCAGGCAGATCCAAGGGATCTCGGTCCCGCCCAGAGGGTCTTCCTGCCTCCCCCAGGCTTCCCCTGCAGCTGAGACTGCTTTGCATTCTCTCATAAATAAACTGTAATGCCGCTGAATTCAGTTTTCTTGTTGGGTCTTTTGTTTCTTCAATCATGACAAAAGCTGTACTAATGAGTTATTGGAAAAACCAAACCCTGCTCCAGGCCAGAGAGGCTGGGTGAGCACAGAGTGGGGGGGAGGTGCAGAGCACAGCAGCTCAAGCAGGGCTGGAAGCAGAGCCATTCCCCGAAGAGACCTTGCGAGTGCTAGAGAGGGGATTTAAAAAGCCCTAATAGCTCGTATGTGTCCAGGGCTTTCCAGTTCACATAGACTATCTCAAGGAATCCTTCTCCTCAAGCTGCTTGGGCAGGTGTTATCGCTATGCTGCCGCTCAGGTGTTTCCAACTCAGGGCCTTCGCAGTTACTGTTCCCTCTGCCTGGAACACCCTTCACTCTTGCGGCCAGATATCTACTGGTCTCCCTCCCTTCCTCCCTTCACTCCGGTCCTTGAGTGAACTGCACATCCCCTTCTTAGAGGGACCTTCCCCAACTACCCTGTCTAAAATGATGCCATCCCTTGTTCCCCACCTCCTTATCCCCTTTTAATTTTGTTTTCATAGCACCAACTCTAATGCGATGTCTTGGATTGGATTTCCCCAGAGCAGACCCAAGACAGGTAGTTGAGGACAAGTAGTTACTGGTGACTCCAGGAAACACCCACGGGAGAATGGTGAAGTGATACAGGGAAGGGAAGGAAGCCAATAAGGGGCATTTTTGAATCCAGTTACTGTGGGAACTGGAGCCCAATCCTGCTAGGTACTCTGGGAGCTAATGTGGGACACACACCTTGGAGACATCCTGCCTGAGGGGTGAGGGAACCGGGGTATTGATGCACCAGCTCTGGGAGTCCCTGGCCCTTCTAGCTGTTATGTGGGTAGGCAAAGTAGACCTTGAGCAACGGCACCCCCTAATTGGGTGGTGGCCGTTAGAATCAGCCAGAGGGCACCACAGTTAGCGTGAGACGATGTGGGATGAGCACCCACAGCACCTACTAGACCCAATATGATACAACAGTTTTATCGTTGGTCTTGGAGGGACTTCGTCATGTTCCCTGGTCCATCCTCTGTGCCTGAACAGTGTTTGGTAATCATGACATAGTTGTTGAATGAATGGAGGCCCATTGTACAGATTAAAGATGGTGAGGCTCAGAGGCCTGAAGGACTGTGCCGAGATTAGATTCATGCACAAGAGAATTCTTTACTGAGCACCTATTTTGGGTCTAACACTTTAGACTCTCTGACTCCAATTCCTTTGCTTCCCCTTAGGAACTCCCTTCCCCAGCCTGGGTCCTAGGAAGGGGGAGGTGGAATTTTCGTGACTCCATTCCACATCCCTGGCAAGGAAATGCTCAACTGCCTCTGTCTGACCTCATGAGGAGAGGTCTGAGAAGCCATCACTCAAGGCATGAGTTGTATAACCAGGATCTATACTGAGATGTTACTGGGTGTTTTTCCCACATCACTTGGAATAATGACAGACATCTCCCCCTCCTCCATCCCAAGAAAAGAACCAAGGTCAGTGTCTTCTTTCTGGGCTTTTTTTTTTTTTTTTTTTTTTTTTTGCCTCAAAGAGCTTTGGGTTTTGTTGTCAAAGCAGCAGGGGACCACCCTCTTCCCCCAGTTAGGTTTGGGAGGTGGAGGTCTCCTGAGAGGGGGTGAAGAGAGAGAGAGGACTGGAGAGGGATGAGGAAAGGTGGTTTGACTAGGAGAGAGAAGGGAGACGGGCTTCTCCAGCCAGGGGGAGGACAGAGATTTGGGGCCTTTGTCTGGGGCCTTGTGTCCCTCTGGCCAGAGGTGCCAGATGGGGATATTTGTGAAGGCTGGATGCTAAGCACAGAGGCCTGGACGGTGTCCAGGGCCTACTTGTGGTCATTGAGAGGGATGCCACGGAGACCCCAGAGCCTGTCTGGGGCAGCTGAGCCCAACTGAGGTGTGGCTGGGGGGTTCAGGAGCCAAGGTGACAGGAGTCAATTACCACGACAATGACAAGGCCTCAGGCCTCTTTTCCTGGGTCCCAGATTCTTCTATGACCTGAGACTACCCCCCCCCCCGCCCCCAAACATAACTAAGGCTGATTTCTCAGAACTCTGGCAATTGGAGACTTGGGATCAGAATTTATTTGACTTGAAAAAATAAAACAGTATGACATTTATTGCATGTGGATGTTGCTGAGTAAATTCAAGCCCACTCCAGTGCAAAGGGACCTGAGGGCTTTTGGATGAAGGGCACACACAGGCCTCCTGTCTGCTGACAGGCCTGGCCAGGCAAAGCCAAACCTCAGGGCAGGCCTCCTGGGTGTTTGGAGGGCCAAGGAGGCCACAGGGGAAACACTGGAGGAATTTAATAAAAAAAAATGTATTTGAAAATCACATTTGTTTATTTCTGATTATAAAAATAATACATACTGCTTGTAGGAAATTGGGGAAAAATAGAAACATATGAAGACAGAAATGCAAATCGCCCATAATCCCACCGCCCACGATAATCATTAAAATGGCATTATCTATCCTGCTCATCTTTCTTCTGTATACAGCTTTTTACATAATTGAGACCATATTAATATTATTTATATAATTTATATTCTATCTATCATGGACAACAGGTCCCTGAACTCTGCACAGTGAACGAATGAAGAACACACATACACAAATACTCCCACACAAACACACACCTGTTAATTTGCATAGACAATGGAGAATGGACCAGGAGAAAGGACACTGAATGGTACTCACAAGTCCCTACCCTGCTATTAACCAGCATCATGACCCTGAAGAAATCACTTCACCTTCTCTGTGCCTTACTTTCTTAATCTGTAAAATGGAAGGGTTGATGAAACCCCATTTACCTGCCTCCCAGCAATTTGGGGAGGGTCAGACATGAACGTTCTTTATCAACTGTAGTGGTATCATTAGGCCTCGTAAAAGAATTAGGAGCTCCTGGCTTTTGCCATTTAATGTGCTGTGTGGCTTTGAGCCAGTTCCTTAGTTTCTGTGGTCTTAGCCACCTACTTAGTTACATGCAGGGCTGGACTAAGATTCCTAATAAGGAAACTAAGAATTTTTAGAACAATTTATTTTGTGCCAGGCACTGTACTGAGCACTTTGGATGCATTTTCTCACTTAATCCCCCTAATAGCTCCGTGAAGTCAGAACTATTTTTGCCACCCTTTTACCCACAAGGAAATAGACCCAGAGAAGTTAAGTGACTTGCTCACAGTTGCTCAGCTAGTAAGCAGTAGAGCTGGGGTTAAAATTAAGGACTCCTGAATACCGCTGTCAATTAAACCCCTATAATGGTAGAAACAGTCTCTCTCCCTATTGTCCAATAGGGTGGCCACTGGTCATGTGCAACTATTAAGCACTTGAAAAGTGGCTACTGTGACTGAATTAGCTAGTGGCTATGTGTCAGCCGGCACAGCTGTAGGGTGTTAGCCTTAGGCCCTCTTCTATGTCAGAGGCAGCACCAAGTAAAGGTGAAGAGTGTGGACCCTATAGCCTCTGGAGCCAGATTATCTGGTTTGATAATCAGTTTTGCCACTTATTAGCTGTGTAACCTTGGGAGAGTGACTGAACCTCTCTGTTCCTCAGTTCCCCCATGTCTAAAACGAAGATGATAAAGCTCCCTGCCTCCTTTGATGGCTGTAAGTCCTGGGTTAGCCGACCGAAATGGAAATGGAGAGACGTGGGGATACACTGGCCTCACAGGGCTGAGTGGGGGGGTCCCTTGGGTACCCACTCCCACGGCGGGGGCCAGATGTGGCTCCTGAAGGCCCGGGCTAGTGGACTTGGACGATCCCTGAGGAGAGCAGGGAGAGCCAGATAATGAGCCGAATTCATCAAAAAGGCAGCAAGTCTCTGGGGCTCCCAGTGTGTGCTGAACGGCGAGCCTGCGAGCCTGCGGGGCGGCCGGGACTCCTTTTTCCCCTCCAGACTGCGTCCTGCGGGGGGTGGGGCGATTAGGCCTGGCGTCACCCGGAGGGGAGGGGGCGGAGGGTGGGTTGGAAGTGAAAGGGCGGGGGAAATGAGGCACAGGACGGGTTGACACCAGCTCGTCCTGGGGTTGGCTCCGAGCAGAGGGAGCTGAAGCGGGGCCACCACTTTGCACACTGGGGTGGGAGGTGGGCGCCATTCGTGTTGTATTCTGTGTAAATGGCGCCCCCTGGAGTTTATGGCACGCGGCGGTCCTGTCCCTGTGCGTGCGTGGGTGTGTGTGTATGTGTCTATGATTATTCCACTCCAGATTTCCTGCCTCTCACCCCTTTACATGGGTCAAAAAGAGGTGATGACAAAAGGAACGAGAATTTGCTGGGGGAGGTTAACCAGGAAGGAAGCAAGAAGAAACACCTGCCTGGTACCTGGGCCCAGCCCTGGCCCTGTTCCCTCCCCTGATTTCAGCTTCACTCCCCTTCCTGCCCTTTCCTCCTTTCCCTACACACCCTAGCCTGACTTTTCAAGCTTGAGAACATTTGATCCGGCTTCCTTCCGAAGAGCTGCCCTGGAGAAGGTGAGAAAGACCAGCTCAGCGAAACTCGATGCTTTCCTTTGGGGCTGCTGGGGCCCTGGGAGCAGATGCCAGAGGACAGAGCCCCCTTCAGCCTGGCAGAGCCTAGGGTCTTCAGGAAACCCACCAGACCCCCACCCCCACGCCCCTCCTAGAAAGCATCCCAGAATGAGGCAGAAGTGGAAAGTCACTTCCCCTGCCCCTTGTTTATGCAGGATTTCCCAATAACTTCTGCCCCTTGCTTGCCTACTTCCCTAAGAATCTGCTTCTCCTCAGCCTGTACATAACACAAATAGTTCCTCTTATATATTTATTATTTATATTTGTCCCTAATCTACATATTGTCTGGATAGTTTGGGTTTCCCTTATCCTGGTAATTCAGGTCTTGACCAGAGCCTGTTTTTGTTTGAGTTAGTGTAATCCAGATCAGCTCATTTTAATGAGCGGACATCAAGTGGCTACTGGGTGCTCAGCCCTGCACTGGGCTACCTAATAGGAGTGGGGCATCCACCCTGCCCTCGAGCTCAAGGCACAGGCAGAAACAGAACACATGACATGACACAGATGCCACCTTGAGCCTGGGGTCAGAGGTGACATCCATGAGACCAGGTGGAACCTTGGGAGAGTTGATCTCCAGGTGTTCTGCAATCCCCTTGGCCAGATGTGTCCCTAGGGAGGCTAGTGGACTGAGGCGGGGATGGGGTTTGTTGCTGGGCTGGGGCCTGGCCCCCAGAGAGAGTGGGTTTTCTTCCCTACGGGGGTTGACTGCTACATGCCAGCCTCACAGTCTTGCCTCCAAACAGGCCTGGTTCCCAGGAGCCCAGAGAGACATTTGCATTAGGAGAAAATACCCAAATAAAACACCAGGCTGCTTCCCCTGGGCTTGGTTGAAACTTGGAAGGCTGCAGGCAACCAGGCTTAAAGCAGGGAACAATCTTGCAGTAAGAGCCAAGAAGTCAGTGTAACCAGCAAGATGTCTTCCTTGTTCCCTATCTCCTTAGCGATTACTTTATCACTGTTACAACATATCTGCTTCTAGATCTATATCTTGACTCCATTAAAGAAATTTTTTTTAATGTTTATTTATTTTTGAGAGAGAGACAGAATGCGAGTGGGGGAGGGGCAGAGAGAAAGGGAAACAGAATCTGAAGCAGGTTCCAGGCTCTGAACTGTCAGCACAGAGCCCGATGCGGGGCTCGAACTCACAAACCACAAGATCGTGACCTGAGCCGAAGTCGGATGCTCAACCGTCTGAGCCACCCAGGTGCCCCCTGACTCCGTTTTTATAGCAGGATCTGTAACTCCATAGTAGCAGTCTCCTCTCTCAGACTGGGGCTCCCTGAGGCAGGGCTGTGTCTCCTCCCTCAGACTGGGACTCCCTGAGGGCAGGGCTGTGTCTCTCCCCTCAGACTGTGTCTCCCCCTCAGACTGGGACTCCCTGAGACAGGACTGTGTCTGTCTTCAGACTGGGGTCTCTGAAGGCAGGGTTGTGTCTCCCTCTCAGACTGGGGCTCCCTGAAGGCAGGGCTGTGTCTCCCCCCTCAGACTGGAGCTCTCTGAGGGCAAGGCTGCATCTTTATTTGTTGATATCTCCAGCATAATACCCAATATGATGAAGGCACAACACCTGGCTCAAGAAATATCTGTTGAATTAATAAACAGTCAAGAGAACCCAACTTTTTCAGCCTGTTCACCCCCTTTCCAGACCAACCCAGTGGGGAAGTAGAACCGGGTAAATCAGTGCTCCTTATACGCACTCAGAGTGGGAAGACCATGTGTTTTCCCAGCTGGTGTTAAAACCAAACTACTTTTGATCCATTGGAACATCAGCTCAAAAAAATTAAACAAAACTCCCCTGTTCCAATATTAGTGTGGACAAAGGGAGCTTGGGACAGCTTAGGTGACCCTCACCTGAGAAGCACTGGCATCCAGATAACAGGCCGCTGACACAGCTCACAAGCATTTGGAGTTTGGGCTGGGAGCAATCTCAGGGGAGGCGGGGCACATCTGCTTGTTGTGAAAATGTGAATTTGGAGCCCAGAGATGGAAAGCCGCACCGTGAGGCATGACACGCTTGTGGAAAGGTGGCCAGACAGGGGAAGGGACTCCTATCTGTTTTGTGTCCCCACCCCCACCATTCCAGGACTGGGATTTTCAATAATTAATTGTTAAGCCGGTCAGCAAATGTCTCTTTGGCTCAGTCTTCACATCTGTGAAATGGAGGCCACATGTCTTACCTCACAGGCACGTTTTAAGGACCAAATAGGGTAGTGGGTGTGGAATTCCTTGGAAAGGTCAAATGTGAGGGTACCCTTGGTGGTTGTAAAATAATTTACAAGAGGACCCATATAAATTGGACTTTCAAAAGTGATCATGTTTCCCCGTCTCACAATCCAGCCACATCAGGTTTTATGTGCCAATTCATATGACAAGCATTTATTGAGCACCCACTAAGTGCCTGGCACTATGCCAGCTGCAAGGGATACTGTGGTGCCCCCTTTAGTCAGTCCCTTACACAGAGCCAGAGTGAGCCTGCTAAATTCAAGTCAGATCCTCTCCCTCTTCTGATCAAAACCCTACCAGAGCTCCCATCTCCTGGGAATAACACCCAACCTCCTGCAATGGCCCTAAGGCCCAAAAGACCTGTCCCCTTAACCTCTCTGATGTCAGCTCCTACTACTCTCCGGTCACCTATTCAACTGCAGCCAAATCCTCTTTCACCACTGCGGGCCTTTACACCTGCAATGCTCTTCCCCCAGATATTGGCACAGGTTGACCCCCCCGTCTTCTTCAAGACCATGACTCCAGTGTCAGCGGAATCTTGTCCAGATACCCTCTCTCACATTCTGGCCCTCCCACTGCCTCCTCCTCTTCCTAGCTGTAGTATTTCCTTACTATCTAAGTACGATTTCTTTTCCTTATTTATATAGTCTTTTGCCTGTCTCTTCACCAGAAAATAACCTCCCTGAGGGCAGGCTCTGGTCTGTTCATTCACATTGAATCTGCAGTGCCTGGAGCAGTGCCTGGCACAGAAACGGAGATACTGGTTAAGTGAATGAATGGTGAACAGACAGGCTCCCAGAGCAGAGGATCTGCCAATGAGGAGGGAGGGGAGGGGCTACAGAACCTGGGTGTCGGAAGTCTCCTCCTCTCCAAGGGTGTCATTGCAGGACTGCATTGTCACTAGTCTTGAGAAGCACGTTTTAGAACGGGAGTTAACTGCTTACTAATTAGCAGCTGGAACCACTAATTGGCTATTTGTTAGAGCCTGAATTAATAAACTGGTCTTCCTGCGAGGTCATAACTCTGCGCATTCTTTACCCCTCCCAGTCAGCCTTCACCCCACCTGACCAGAAAGTGTCTTGCCCTGAGGTTGAATCGATATCTGCCACTGTATGATTTTCAGAGACAATCTCCCTCGCAAAGGCGACAACACCACTTCCACAAAGACTTCCTCTCCCTCTCTCTCCTCCTTCTCCTCCTCCTTCTCTCTTCTCCCAGGCTCTAACTTGCCTAAGGCAGGAGGAGATGGGGGAGCTTTCTAGGAAGGAGCTCTCACAATAAAAGCCCTCAGCTGCCCTGCTTGGCCAAAGTCTGGGGTTCCTGGTTCCCTGGCCTGTCACCACCCCCCCCCCCCCCCCCCCCCCCCCCAATCAGCAGCTAGTTCCTGAAATCTCTTGGAGTCCAAGGAATGGGATTTCTCCGGGGCAGAAGAATAGGGTTTTCCTAGAGTATCTTGGATGGAACTCAGGAGTTGACATCAGGTGCTACCCATGGAGCCTCCAGGCAGCCCAGCCTCAGTCGGGCTCAGGTCCAGTGGTCTAGAGCTCATATCCCCACCCCTCAACAGCCCATTTGGGGCCCAGTGAATTGTTCTCTGTGTGTGAGGAGAATATGAAACATTTCTTGTGAAAACATTTACTAGGCACCTAAGCCCTTTTCAGTATAGAGCAGTGGGAAAGAGCAGTGTCGTGGAGCCCAGCTACCTAGGTCAAAGCCCGGTTTGGCCACTTAGCTGTGTGAGTCACTAAATCGTTCTATGTTACTCTATGAGAATAACAGCCCCATCTCACATAGTTGTTATGAAGATTAAATAGTTACCGACATGTAGGACTTAGAATAGTTCCCGGCCCATGGTATCAGCTCTTATTCACTCCTGTTTCTCAACCACTCTGTGAGACAGGGATCCTACTCACTTTACAGCTGGGGAAACGGAGGCCTAGAGAGGTTAGGACTGGAACGTTGGGCTGATGGTTCTCAAGTCTAGTACTTTTTCCCTTCTCCGGGGTTGCCAGACAGAGGACCGTGTCAGAGGCAGCAGACCAGGCACACTTGGGGGACGAGATGGCCGAATCCACAGGCACATGCAAACAGGATGTCAAGGTATTTACACTGCATACAATTAGCTGCAGAGTATTCACAAGTGAATTAGCTACAGCAAATGTTCAATCCCAGCCTGGCTCCCCCACCCCCCACCCCTCCTCCTGGTCTCTCCCTGACCATGAGTCTTCTCTCTCCTTCAGGCCAGTGTGTGTTCAGGGAGGGCAAACTCAGATGCATGTCAGCTGAGTCAGTGGGGTTCCCTGCCCCTCAGTAATACATCCCAAGGCCAAAGAGGAGCAATCAACTGCTGTCTGGCGTTGGACCAGCTAATTGGAAAATAGGAAGGCAGTCTCCTATGACATGGATACAAGGTCATTTAATTCAGAATGGGCGAAGCCAAGGAGAGCGGGGAATCACCCTGAGAGCTTCCTGGAGGCGGTGAGGGTTTCTAGGGATTTTTGAACAATGGGAAGGAGATGACAATAAGATAGTCATCATCACACCCTCCATGGATGCCACTTCCTTTTCAGACTTCCCGTGGAGCAGGAAATGGATTTTTCTCTTTGGGGTATTGGTTTGGGGTGGAGCGTAGAAAGGATGGCTGTACGGAGGGTATCCTAAGTCTGTGGTCTCTGGCCTTATGATGGGTATCACTCATCCATTCATTTAGCAAATCTTCAGCTGGCATCTGCCAGGTGCTCAGCACTAAACTGGATCCTCTTATTCAACCTTGGATCCACAGGAAACGAAAGAGAGAGAAGGGGGTGGGGGGAGATGAGGAAGGAACAATCAGTTGGAGGGGGGCTGAAAAATAAGATTCTTCAGATGTTCTCGGACTTCCGAGGATAGACCGAAAGGGAACTGAGGAGGTGCCACCTGATGGCACACCCCCAGTGGCGGCCTGGCATTTCTCTCAATACCTCCCACTGCTGCCGGGTCACGTTCTCCCGTGAGCAGTCCCTTGAGGGTCAGGGGAGGGGGGGGGGGGAACCTAGCAGGAAACGACCTGGGGAAGGGGTGGGTTTTATTATTTTTTTAAATTCATGTTTTAATTTCCATATTGAAAAATTAAATCTTTTTGGTGTAAGTTCTTTGAGTTTTGGTAAACGCAGAGTCGGGTAACCACCATCACAGCCCAGATACTGAACAGTTCCGGGGAGCGGGGGAAGGAGGGTTAATAATCTCCCCGCTTGTTAGCTGCTGCGGTTGTCCGCGCTCCCACGGGCCGCCCTGATACAGTCCTTGCGCACAAGCCGAGATAAATAACGGCGACAGGTGGAGCAGGTGAGATTAGCAGGACCGGGGTAGGGGGACGCGATCGGAGGCGCAGCGGAGGCAGCCCTCCCGGCTTCCCAGCCGACGTCCCTTCCCTGCTGGCGTTTGGGAGGAGCGCTCTCCCCACCCCAGCTCTTGGGGGCGGGGTGAGGTAGCGGAGTTCCGGAGTGTCTGACGCCCGCAGCTGGAGGGGGCCCCGGGCTTGGCTGCCGGAAGAGAGTGCGCCCCTGGGGCGCTTGGGGGCGCTTGAGGTCCTAAGGAGAGGCAGGATGGGGAGAGACAGGGGCAAGCCGGGGAGAATGTGGGTGGCCTCGGGGAGCTCCGGTGGCGGGGTCCTGCGGACAAACCTGTTGGCAACCTGTGGGCCGAGGCAAGGGCTGGAGCTCTAAGCGTGCGCTCTCCGCCCCCGGCTCAGCCAGCTGCTCTGGCGGTGGCCCCCACGCCCTACGCAGGGAGAGGCCGAGGCTGCCTGGAAAGGGGCGGGGGCTCGGCCGGGGGCGGAGGGACTCCGGGGCCGCGCAGACAGCCCTGCAGACCGACAGCAGGCGGCCGGCTCGCGCGCCTGCAGGACCCCAAAAGACGCGGGCCCTTGGCCTTTCCCTCCGACCTCCGCTGTAGTTCCAACCACCAAAAGTGCAAAACATTTACAAAGTGTGCAGTGCCCCGCAGGCTTCGGTCCCCGGGGCGAACGGCCGTGCTTGCCCCGCGAGCGTACTGGAATCGGTGTACCCGGCTCGGCAGCCAGTCTGGGTGTGCAAGGGCGGGCGAAGAGCGAGCGTGAGAGCGTGCGAGCGCGCGGCTGCAGAGCCCGCGCCGAAACCCACGTCCCTCCGCCACTGTCCTCGGGATAGATGGATCCATTTCTGCTTTCTGACATTTTCCTGCCGGGGGGGTGGGGGGGCGGAGAGAGGGAAAAAAGGGGGAGGGGCAGAGAGAGAGAGAGAGAGAGAGAGAGAGAGAGAGAGAGAGAGAGAAAGAAAGAAAGAGAGGGAGAGGAGAAAGCAGGCAGTCTGCTTCCCCCAGCCCTGTTTTGTTTTCTCTAATTGGTCCTGGGGGAGGCGAGGAAATTGGACAGAGGCTGGGCCGGGCGAGCTGGGCTGCCTTTAATTGGCTCCTTTTTTTTAACTGGAGGGGAATCAAACAGGAGAGCGAGCGACAAAGGGTGGGAGAGCGAGAGACCGAACGAGGAGACGCGAGGAGGAGGGAGGAGGAAGGGAGGGAGGGAGGCGGGGGGCGCGCGGACTGAAAAGCCCCGAGGGGGGAAAAAGCAGCACAGCGAAGCTCAAGTTGCCGAGCGATCGGAGCGCTCCCGCGGCCCCGAGCCCAGCGGCCGCCGCGCCC
>NW_024412394.1:4426951-4541104 GCF_014898765.1 Herpailurus yagouaroundi | reverse complement strand
CCCGCTGGCCGAGGCCGCCGGGCGGGGGCGGGGACGACCAACTTGGGGCGCGGCGCAGCCCCACTCTCCGGAGAGCATCGAGACCGGGAGCGCCACGGCCGCGGCCAGACGGCGGGAGCGAAGCGCGACGAGCGGAGGCGGCGAGCGGCGCCCGCGCCGCAGCCCCGGCCTCGCCGAGAGCGCGAATATTTTTCAAACGACTCAAACTTTCCTCCTTTCCCCGCTTTCCCGGTTCTCTCTTGGCTGGAATTGCTCTCCTGATTCCCGCGGGGCGCCGGGGCGCGATTCCTCCCCGGGGCTCCTCGGTGGCTCGGGTAACTTCGCGGACCTGGGGACCCGTGGATCTCGCCCCTTGGCCGAGCCCAGCCAGCGCTTCTCCCCCGCTCAGGAGGGCCGGGGCCGGGGCTCCTTCGCCTTTGGGAGGGCGCCCAATCCGGCTCCCTTGGGTCGGGCTACTGAGACCCCAGGACCCGCCGCAGGACTGGAGACAGCGGATTAACCCGAGCGAAGCCCGGGCCTTCCAGCCCCCACTCCGCGGAGGGGCGTCCCCTGGGCGGGGAAAAAGACAAGTTTGTCAGTCGTCGGTGGCCTGTTGGATCGAAGAGCCCCTGCCGCCGCAGAGGGGTCCCTGGCGCCCAGCACACGGAGCAGACAGCCCTGGGGACCCGGGGCAGGTCGGCGGCCGGGCTCCTCGGGCCGGGGCGCTGGCTGCTGCGCCGGGCGCGCCAAGGCACCCGGGGCCGGGCCAGCGCCCCCTGCGTCCCCACGCGGGCAGCGGCCCCGCCGGAGGAGAAACCCGGGTCGCCGCCGCAGCCACCGCCGCCTCCTCAGCCTCCCGGTCTCCGTCCCCGCCCCCTCTGTCGCCTCTCGGGGAAAGGGGGGACGCAGGGGGCTTCGCGGGGCCCCGGCGGATGCGCCCCCCGCCACCTCTCGGGCTGCGCCGCCTCGCGGGGATGAAGCACCGGCCGTGAAGATGGAGGTGACCTGCCTTCTACTTCTGGCGCTGATCCCCTTCCACTGCCGGGGACAAGGAGTCTACGGTAAGATCCCGCGTCCCGCTCCACGCTGGCTTAGCACCGCGCGGAAACTTTGCAAGAGGCGCAAAGTGCGCGCTGCCGGGGTTTGGTGGGGACCCCGGCTCGGACTCTGGAGTGGATGCCCGGGTCCCCGCCCTTTTCAGGGCGCGAGGAGATCGAGCTCGCCGTTTCAGAGCACGGAGACGGGTCGTAGGGTCTGGCGTGAAGCCGGGGATGCCAGGGGGAGGCACACACTTCCTCAAACCTTGCCGGGGGCCGGAGTGACTCGAAACCCTTGAGAGCACCCGGTGGGCTCGGGAGATCCCGACTGACCCCAAACCCGAGCCTGGGGCAGCGACTTGCACAGAAACCTGGTCCTACCCTGGCTCGGCCTCCGGAGTGCAAGCCGAGCGATGCACGATCCGGAGTTGCGCGCGGCTTGTGGGTGAGCCGGCTGCCAGCACCGCGGCGGGGCGGCGGGCTCGCCTTCCCCGCTCTCGCTGCGGCTTCGCTTCTTTTACTCGCTTCTTGGCTGCCAGAGCGGATGCCAGCATCCCCTGGATTGGGCACCCAAAACCCCGGCATCCGTTTTCGGGTCTAGCCTGAGCCAGTTCTCCCCATCCCCGGTTCCCAGCTACAAAAACCCCAGCCCCACCTTCTTTCTCCCTGAGCGCATACACGGACGCATTCAGCCACCGTCCCCAGGAAACGCAAACACGGCACGCACCCATCGGGCTACGTGTTCAAACTCTGCCTCCTGCCACGCAGCTTTGCTCCTGCGTCCCTACGCTTCGCTTTCCGGCGCTAAGGGGACTCTGGCTGGTTACCCCTTCTCCTGTCTCTCCCGTGGGTGTTCCTGGGGAGAGGTCCTGAGAGCAGGCATCAATGTCCAGGATCACCCCAGGGCTCACCACTCTCAGGGACCCTCAGTGCCCTGACCTTACAGTCTCAGGGCCTAGTGGCCCTTACTCTGCCTTCTGACTGCAGGATGGTCTGCACAGATCACTTTTTAATATTGTATAGGTGGGGTGGGAGGGTTCCCCGTCCCTCTATCCTGAGTCCAGGGCCTAATTATTCATCTTTAGATCAGGGGAGAGTTTGACCTGTTCTGTTGGTGTGGAGGCAGAGACATTGTCCCCCCAGCCGCCAGCCTGGGGCGCAGATGTTAAATGCTTCCTTCTGGGGGTGGCTGGCGTTGCCTCCTGGTACCTCGCGAGAGGCAGGGGTGTCCTGAGGGGTGTCTGGGAGGTGACATGCTCCTGGCTCTACACCGCTAGCTGGCTTGGGCATAATTCCCTGGGGAGGCCGGCCCAGGCATCTGGCCAAACTCTGCTCTTAATTAGTTTGTGTGTCTCTTACTGCCTGGCCCTTTACATAGGCCAGAAGAGGAAAAAAGAAGGAAGAATGTAGCAGGGACCTAGAGAGGCTGGGTTGTGGGGAGGAGGCCACTGAGCTAGCCCCAGAGGCCTCCCCGGGGGCAGAGGAAGACACCAGAGGTCTGGGGTGTGTGTGGGGGGGGGGGTTCTTTTTCTTCGTTGTCCCCAAGGTTTTCTTGTCGCTTCACTGCCTCCTTAAGAGGTGGCCTAAGATGGATGTCACTGAGGTCTTTACCTCCTCACCACACCCCAGGGGCTCTGAGGGTGACAGAGAACCCTCACTGTTCCCTACTGTCCTCTACTCTGCCCCTCCCCCCTAAGTGTCCTTGGGCAGATCTGGCGAACTGTCTCCTGGTCATCCCTCTCCTTGGTCCCCTCCAGCTCTTCCAGACTTCTCCAGGGCTGCACAGGGAAGCCCCTCGGAGCCTAGCCTGGAAACCCCAGCAATAAGGGCAGGGTTGGGGTCGGGTGGGGGCTATGGAAGTGGTGTCTGTAGACCCTGATTTCAGAGTCCTAGGGGACCAGGATTTAGCCATTGGCTTATCTGCCTCTCATTTTCTGTATTTTCTCCTCCCTCATGTGCCTGGATCTCACTTTTTGTTGCTCTCCACTTAGAGCAAACCAAGGTGCGCTGGGTGTGCTGGGGCCAACCCCAGGGCTCTAGGGTGAGAGTCTTTGCATCTTCCCTTTGAGGTGTTGGCTCCAGGGCAGGCTGGCGCCTCAGGGAAATTGCAGAGTGAAGCATTTTTATTGGGATAGATGGGGGAAGAGGTTAAGATCTAGTATGAGAAGGAGGATGGCAAGAGGCTGCTGAGTTCTTTGTGATGCTAGAAGCTTTGGCCAGAGACAGCAGAAGGGGGAACTATGGTACTACCGTAGCTCTTCTGCCCACCCCCCCACCCTGGTTTCCCTCTCTGCCTAAAGCAGACGAAGCAGCGTGAGAAAGAGTAGAGTGTAGGGGTGAGAGATGGCCACTTGTGTCCATCATTGTATCCTGGCATCCAACATGGTGCCGGGCACACAGCAGGAGCTTGGCAAATGTTTGCTGCAGGAATGAAGGGCCATGGTTGCGGGTGGCGGGGCGTGGGGGGAGGTTGAGGAAATGCTTTTTGAAATTCTTTCTCCCCAAGAAGTCTGTCTAGGATGTTTTCCAGCAGGGTAGTGGGGCACACTCTGAGGGTCTCTGCTTTAGGGAGAGTCACAGAGTCCTAGACTGGCAGCTGTAGGAGACCTCAGGGAGGAGGAGAGAGAAGAGGCTGAAAGCCCAGTGCTGCCTTGGCAGTGAGGAGAGGCCGGTTTTAGTCAAGGCACAAAAGAAAACAGTGTGTCCTGGGGAGGGAACCCGGCCCCTTCCCCTCTGCCTAGCCCTGCGTGGCTGAGGGAGGGGTAGATTAACATGGAAGCTGAATCGAGAGGGCAGAAGAGCAGGAGGGCAAAGCCGGCAGGATCTATCTAGCTTGGGCTGTGGGTCTCTGTTGAGGCTGGTAGGAGGCAAGTGTCCAGAGCCTATTGGCTGCTTCCATCTGAGGGTCCTGTTGCCGGGGTCTGAGGTCTGCTGTCTGCAGCAGGGCTGGGGAGGTGCTCTCAGTCTGGCCGGGTGGTTTCGCTCCTTCTTTGGGACACAGATGCTAAGGCAGCCCAGTGCTGGACCAGATGGTCCATTTGGAGCTGATCCCCTCTTCCCTCCCTGCCTCCCAATCTCCTGGCCCAGTTTGTTGTGCTCCATGGTGGATTCTGCAGTCTGTTTTCTGGCCGGCCAGGGGGGGTGGGCTGGCCCCAGAGGCCTACTCCTGGGCAAAGGCAGGAGCCAGGTGATGGAGGAAGGGCATCCCGTGTGTGGAAAACATCAGAAAACACCCGCTCCTCCATCCTGGCTTCCGCTTCTCCCCATAGCTGCCGGACGCCTGGCCAGGGCAGGTCAGTGGGATTCCACTCCCTTACAAAAACACAGCAAACCTCTGGATTATTTAATATGCAGGAGTAGGAATTGACATTATCCTTAAGACAGGTTGTTTGCAACTTACTGGTGGAAGTCAAAATATTTCACCAAAGGTGTCATCAGAAACTACTATCCTATGCTAATTTTTGTGGGAACATGAAGACAGATGTTGAATAATTTGACAAGAGCAACATAGCTTACAGAATTATCACCAAGTCAGGTTTTTTTCCCCCTCCTCTGAGGGGTGCAGAGAAAGAATGTCAGGAAGTGTGTCTCCCAGTGCCATCTTCTGGGTGTTGATCCTGGCTGTGGGCACTCTTGGGATTTCTCCCTAGAGTTTCTACCACAAGTCTTGAGTCTGGCTGTCCAGATCTAACCCTGCCCCTGGAGAAGGCATGCCATCAGAAAACTGGTCCCCTAGGGCTAATGGAAGGCTCTGGGGGTTTCTAAATGTCCTCAAGAAGGTTCCAGCCTCTGTTCCTTCTTCCTTCCCAGTTATGGAAACTGCATGAGAGAGAGACGGAGCCTTGTGCCCACAAGTCAGGCTGGTTTCTTTGCCTTGCCAGCATTGTCTTCCCACCCCCCTCCGCCTTTCCCTGCTGAAGTTGATGTTGGCCCCTGAGCCAGCCTGAGGACTCCCCAGGTCCAGTAGCGAGCCTGGAGAGCCCCACTTAGGGTCAAGATCTGCATGGTGCCCCATCCTACACTGCAGGCAGGGAATTGGTGTTTCATGGGTGGTGGTGGGGCCCTGGTGAGGGGGTGGTTAGAGAGGATTTTATTAGCCAGGAAAGCACCCTTGAGGGAGTGTGCTGGGGACATGCCAGGGGCCCACTTGTAATTGGCCAGGCTTGGCTGTGAGTTGCTGGGGCCGGGCGGCAAAGCTTCCTTTAGAGCCTGGTATTAGCTCTGCTTTGCTAGAACAGGGAGGAACGGGGTGGGGGGGGGTGGGGGGCGGCGGCTGTTGGCAGGGGGAGTGCTCTGGAGGGAGAATGGAAGGAGCTAATCACAGCCGCCAAGGCCCGGCAAATGAATGATGCAGGAAATCAATACCTGGGGGCGGGGGTGGAAATCCGGGCAGTGGTAGCAGCCCCAGCGTCTCTAGCTGCCCAGGAGGCACGGGTGGGCCTGGGAGTAGTGAGACAGGCTGAAGTGTGAAGGACCCCTCTCTGCCACCTCCTCCCTTCCTCCTTCCTCATCACTTCTCTGCCTTTCTTCTCCCCCACTCTTGTCTTCCATCTCCATGTTGGGTCAGGCAGTGCTGCACCCCACAAAGGCAAGGGGCCTGGGAGAGAGGACCTTGGGCCTCTCAGTCCTGGCAGGACATTGCCCTGCCCCCTACCTGCCCCTGGACACCTGAGCCTGACCAGGCCCCAGGTGCAGGGAGCGTGCGTAGCTGCCCAAGGACTGTACCTGATGCTGCTGGCACTGCCACTCCAGATGTGGCCAGCAGGGGGAGGGCTTGGCCACCACATTGCCTTTTCTGGGCTCCCTGGGCCTCAAGACTCCCGGTGGGATGAGTTATTCCAGTTCCTCAGCCCGGGGTCTATAGGAGCTCCTTAAGGCCTTCTGATGCTCCAGGCCACCTCCACCTCCCACATACCCAACTCCCTGTCCCAGGGCATTTGCCTGTAGCCAAAGCCACACTTGCTGCGCCCCATGCCGCAAGAGAGCTCGGCAGTAGGACTCAGCTCTGTGGGATCCTGCCCAGGTGGGGCAGTGTGCAGAGCTGGGACTGTATCCATCACAGCGCTGCCTCTTTGTGAACCTGGGGTGTGGCCCCTGTTCTTCATCTTCCTCCCCTTCTCAGAACACTCTGCTTTGCAGGCACGCAATCTGCCCATGGCAGGAACTAGGTATTAAGGGACCCTACTGCATTTGAATGCCGATACAGGAGTCGAGACCAATGCTTAATAGCAGAGGAATCTTTTTTAAACAATGGAATTGCTACCCCCACCCCCCACCCCCCCAGTCAATGAGTAACACGTGCTCTTTGCAAAACAATCAGAGAATACAAAAAATTATAAGGAAGAAAGTAAAGCTCACTTGATATCCCACCCTGCATTTGGTGATGGTTCTTTCAGGTGTCCCTTTATGCAAAGAAGAATGACTCTTTTCGAGAGAATCATTGGTTATTACAACAATCCCTCATAGGGAGTAAGTGTCATGTGCCTTTACCCAGTGCTCGTATGCCTCTGATTCCCGTAAGGTTCTGAGAGGTTAGCATAGCATGTCCTATTGTCCGCATTTAAGAGAAGAGGAGACAGACACTTAAGTGACCTGCTCAAGGTTACACAGCTGGTAAGAAGTGGCCACGAGGCTCCATCGCTGGGGACCTTCTGATTTGGAGGTAGGAAAGATGGGGTTTCCTCCCTCAAGGAGAAGGGGAGAGGAGTTACACGCAAGATGGTTCCTGAAGATCTTGGTAAATGCCATGTGGCAAGGGCAGATAAAGGACTGAGGGAATTCAAAGGGTTAGGAAGTTACTTCCAAGGTCTTGTGAAGGGGGCGTTTCAACTGGCTCGATGAATAGAAGTAAGGGCGGAGGAGAACATCACAGATGGAGGGCTCACTGTGGCAAAGGCATGGAGGGTAAAGAACCTGGTCTGTGCAGGGAGTAATGAGTTGTTCCGTCGGGCTGGAACATCGGTTGAAAAAGAATGGGCACTTAGCGTTGGCACAGCAAAGGAACAATCATAACAATGGCTAATGTTTACTGCCTGGGCTGAGATCACAAACGTGCACTCACTACAAACATGCGGTCACTACAACCCTTGGAGTGAGTCATTTTCAGCCCATTTTACCAAAAAAGTAAACTGAGGGCTCAGAAAGATGAAGTCACCTGTCCAAGTGCTGGAGCTGGGCTCAAACCCATATCGGATTATGGAGCCTGTGTTTGGGTGTAGGAGGCTGGAATTCTGGGTCTGGGAGAAGCTGTCAGGAAGGTCCTGAGCAGAGAAATGGGTTGACGTCAGCCATATTTCAGGCTGCTGTGCAGCTGTGTGTTTTGAAGAGGGTATATGTGGTCAGGAGGAGGGAGACTGGTTGGGAGGTTCCGCGGTTGTCTGGGGAATTCATAGGGAGAACTCCATCCAGGGTGGTGGCTGTGAGAATGGCAGGAGGTTTCAGGTACAAGAACCACAGGGAGTAAAGGCTCTGTATGGAACACGAGATATCTGGCGAGAGAAATAAGCTCTTACTCTCTTAGAGTTTGCATTCACGCTGAGGGGAGACAGACAGTAAACAGTAAACAAGTATAAAATGCATCCTATGGTGATGGGTTCGATGAAAAAGGGGAGAGGAGCTAAAGGGACAAGGAGGGGTAGACTGTGGTTCAAGTTCACCTACAGTGGCTGGGAGGCTTCCTTGTATAGGTGCCACCAGAACAGAGAGCTGAAGATGTGGAGGGAGGAAGCCCAGTGGATATCTGCAGGAAGTATATTCCAGGCAGGAGATTAACCAGTGCAAAGGCCCTGGAGTAGGAGCCTGCCTGGCCTGTTTGGCAACAACGAGGAGTCCAGTATGGCTGGAGCAAAGTGAGCGATGCGGGGGGGCCGGGGGGTGGAGGTGGCGCGAGAGAGTTAGTGGGGCCTGGTTGTTTGCAGTCTTGAAGGCTATGTAAGGATGTTGGCTTGTATTCTGAGAGGCGTGGGGGAGCCATGGGAGGCTTTTGAGCAAGAGAGAGACATGAGTTGACACCTTTTTAATAGAATCCCTCTAGCTGCCATGTGGAGAATAGACTGTAGGGGGTTGGGCGTGGGGGAAGGGATCCGGTTAGAGATTGTCGGAAAACGCAAGAAATGAGACTGTACAATCATTAGGGTCCAAAAGGGCTTCAGGAAGAGCACAGGCAAGAGCTGGGGCTGAAAATGGCTCTGAGGTTTGGCACACAACGGCAGAGCAAAGGCCACAGGAGTCAGGCAGGTTTAGGGCAACGGCGTGACGTAGTTAAGAGCTTGGAATTCGGGGTAAGAAACCAGGGCCGAACCCCAGCTCTGCCCGGCACCAGCCACCAGAGCCTGGAAGGTTACATCAGCTTTCTCAGGCATGGCTTTTCCGCTTGTCGGAATGTTTACTGCCGACAGTTGTAAACTGCGGTGGGTAGTCGAGCCCACCGCACGGGTTTGTGATAAGCACGCCATGAGACCGTGCTGGGGAGCCCTGGGCACTGTGCTCGGCACTCAGCCAGGCCTCAACACATCGCTTTATTCTAATGACGACGCCTGTGCAGTTTTGAACTTTGTGGGATTGTGGTGTGGGATGTGTGGGAGCCCTGGTGGTGGGGTAAGTGGACACGAGTGTTCATGCTCAGGAGAGAGAGCATTCTGAAAGAGGCAGATTTGCACACGTGGATTTATGTGCACAGAACAATGTGGGTTGAAATCATGAGTGGACTGAAATTGCCAGGGAAGAGAGAGTAGAGTGAGGGGCACTGGGCTGAGACCAGCACCCTGGGGGTGGAAGGAGTGAGAGGAGACAGAGTAGAAGGCATCAGGGGGGAAGAAGGAGACCTAAGAGGGGACAGGGATCAGAAAGCCAGGAGAAGGGCCGGGGTCTGTGGGAGGAAGGGCCATCTAAGGTGGAGGAGGAGACAGAGTAAGGGCCATCTGGGGACTAGGACGTTGGCAGAGAGGCAGCAGGGCTCCTCGAGATCCTCTGGGGACTTGGGGAAACCTCAGATGCTGATTCAGTGGGTCTGGGGCTAGGCTGAGATTCTTCATTTGTAACGAACTCCTCGGGGTGATGCCCATGCTGCTGGTCCAGTCGCTCTTTGGATAGCAAGGGCAACCAGGAAGGAGGTTAGGCTCAAGCGGCAGACTTGGGATGGAGGGCCAAGTAGGTGGCTTGCTGCCTGTGAGGGGCTGTGGCCCAGTAGCCTCACCTCCGAGCCTCAGTTTCCCCATCTGGAAGGCCGGTTTAGGCATGCCCGCCTCTTAGGATTCCAGAGAAGCCCGACAGTGATAATGCTTTGCAAGCTCTCAGGCGAACTCTGGGGACTCTGTTTCGCGAGAATAGAGGGGGTGGCAGGCAGATGGTAGGGAGCCCCGGGTGTGGGTGGCCTGTTGAAGCAGGAGGTGCGGGCTGCGCTTTTGAGAAACGTGGCGGGCCAGGGAGGGCCTGAACGGCAATTCCTGCTCCCCTTGCCTGGCCTTCCGCCTGTGGGAAGCTGGGCTGCAGGGGTGGGCGATCTGGGTCAGTGGGTGGTGGCCTGGGCAGGCACGAGGACGCTGCTTGGCCAGCTTTGGAGATTCCACCCCGCGCTCTTCTGGGTTCCTTTCCAGTCCAAGAAACTCTGCTGAAATAGACTTTGATTATCTGGAGGGCTGGAAGCTGCGTGGAGAAGTGGTTCTCAACCCCAGGGGCATGGCAGAACCACCTGGAGAGCTTTTTCAACGACAGATGCCCGGCTCCACCCCAGACCTCCTGAATCAGAAACTCTGCAGGTGGCATCAAGGCAGCTGTGGTTGTAAGAGCTCTCCATTCGATTCTCGGGCACAGCTGGTGTAGACAGTGCATCCGAATGAGTCAGGCCCAAACAGATGTCTTCTTCCCCTGGGCTTTCTGAGGGCATTTCTGGGTTTTCTAGGTCACCGCCCAAGCTTTGTTTCAGCCAAGCTCTGGACCCTGGGGTTTTTAAAAAAAAACAAAAAAAACCCTATGCTTATTATTCTGTAAATTAGGAGCAGGGAGGCTTTCTAGTTTAAGAGTTCTAACTGGCAAGTGCAGGTCATGATCTTTGGGAGACTGGCCCCTCCCTCTGCTTCTGACCACGGGATTTCCAGTCCCAAACCTAGAGAGCCTGAAAGAAACTGCCCCAGAAATGCTGTTTTCATTGATTTTCAGTAGGTAAATTCTGTTACCATGTTGAAACGTTGCCCTTTTGTTTATTCTTTTCTCTTTTTGGTTTAGAGAAAAATGAAAATTTCAGAGCTGGACCACATCACAGCAATTCAGTGTAAACCAAGCAAATATTTAATGAATATCTATCTGCCGAGTGTCTGGAAGGGTAGTGGGTGCTGTGGCTGCAGGGGTGAAGGGCACCTGCCCCCGGGGAGCTCACAGTGGAACAGGAGAGTGCAGTCCTTTCCAAAGCCCTCATTTTGGAGAAGCTTGAGTGATTTGCCCAAGGCTGTAGGGTTAGCAGGTAGTGGAGTAAGGATTTGTACTCAAACCTGCCCAGTGCAAAGTCTAGGGTCTGCCTGCTGCCCCACATGTGAGGTTCCTGAAGGAAGTATCTGGCCATTTTTTGTTCCCCAGCCTGTGTTGTGGAGGATGGGTTGGCTGAGGACCCTCAGTCTTATATCAGATAGACATCACATTCTGTTGCTAGAAACAAAGACTTGACTGCAGAGCCGCCAACAAATTAAAGCTGATTTTCTTAAGTCGAGAGGTAGACTATCCATGACTGCTATGGTGACTTCCTGGTCAATGGAGATCCATTCTCTTTCCATCTTATTGCTCTGCTCTCTTTACAATGGTGCTTCTCAAACTCTGCCACGTGTTAGAATTACCAGGTTGGGTGCTTAAAAATCCTGATGCCTAGGTCATACCTCATACCAGTTAAATCAGAACGTGTGGGAGTAGGAACCAGGCATCAGTGTGTGTGTGTGTGTGTGCGCGCATGCGCGCGCGCACACACACACACACACACACACACACACACACACACACACATATGTTCAGCATAATGAACTCCAGCCTTAGAGCATTTTGCTTCAAAGTCGCCAAAGGGCTGCTGGGGCTCAGCCATCATGACACATTCCAGGCAGGAGGAAAGGAGGAACATTTAAAAGGGTGGACCTGCCAGCTGAGTCAGCTTCTATTAAAGAGCTTTTCCAGAAGCCCCCTCCCAATGACTTCTGCTTGCATCCCATTGGCTATTCTTAGCTGCAAGGGACGCTGAGACATGTAGTCTTTTAGATGGGCACATTGTCACCTAGGAAAATATCAGGTTACGTTAGAAAGAAGTGGAGAATGGGTATTGGGTAGGTAATGAGTAGTCTTTACCACAAATCCCTACCTTGGGGCCAGTTGGCATTTCTTGAAATGAGAGAGGATTTAGATGGATGTCAGCGCTGCTCTCACCCCTCCCTGCTGGCCTAGCTCAGGGGCTTTGGCTGCTCTGAGGATGCCCAGAAGAGACATAGGGAGGAGAGACATAGGGAGGAGACTTGCTTAGGGTCACCCAGACATTCATGAGGGGTCTAGTTTCCCATCTGCCAGTGCTCCTTTTTTTTTTTTTAAGTTTATTTATTTATTTTGAGAGAGAGAGAGAGAGAGTGCACACACAAGCAAAGGAGGGGCAGACAGAGAGAGAGGGAAAGAGAGAGAATCCCAAGCAGGCTCCGAGCTGTCAGTGCAAAGCCTGACGCGGGGCTTGAACTCATGAACGGTGAGATTATGCCCTGAGCCGAAATCAAGTGTCAGATGCCTAAGTGACGGAGCCACCCGGGTGCCCTGTATCTTCCAGTGCTCTTGTTCCTTCCTCCCCGCCCCGGCACCATTCACACTTGCCTGAGGTTGTTCATTTCTGCTGGCCGATACCCCTTTCCACTAGCAGGTAGCTCTTTTTGCTCACAGCCACCAGGAGGGCGCTGTGGATTTTTAGACCAGAAACTGAAGGTCCATACCAGAAGCCAGGGACTGGAGAGTACTGTAGAGGTGATGATCTAGCTCATTTTCTCCCTCTCAGGCTCACACCCATCTGAGACCAGGCTACTCCATTTGCTGTTTGCTCAGTGTCTCTGGTCCTTGTTGCTGGAAACTTCTCATTGTCTGACCCTATTTCCACTCACCTTAACATAATCTCTTATCAGAAAGATTCGGGAGCTGAGGCCTTTGAGCTGAACTTGAACATCTCTTTGGCCCGGAGACTTTCCCTATGTGATTCTTAAGGAACTCTTAATGAAGGCACTTTTTCCTATGTCTGAGAGGGACATCAGGAGGGTAGAGGTAGGGAGCTGGGTTCTGGTGGCCCCATCTACCTGTGTTTGGTTCTGGCATTTCAGTAAAGTGCAGAGGGACCTTGGGGGAGGTCACTTTAACTTCCAGTAAAGTACGTAAGTCCACAAGGCAAGCTGGAGGTGGCAAGGCCTGGCTTTACTCTCCTTTCTGGAATAAGGCCACAGAGTAGACAGAGGAAAGGCCATGAGATGGGGTCTCAAGGTGTGGCAAGGCGTGAGCTCATCTGCCAGGCAGTTGCCTTAAGTAGTGACCCAGAAGCAGATCTTCGAGATTCAGTGCAAGAAGAAACAGACCAGTGAAGGTAAGTGGCTTGCCAAGGTCACACAGCAATTAGGTGTCAAAGCTGAAGTTAAAAGCCATGTCAGGGGACTCTACAGCTGCATCTTTCTCATTCTCCAGTATCACCTCGTAGGTTCAAGGAGAAGCCAGGACATGTCTACATGGTATTTACAAACTTTTTTGTGTTCACACCTTTATAATTCTCCCCTCACCCCTGTGAAGGCTATGTCTCATTCCCAGGCCTCATTGCATCTGGACTGTAGGATCTGGGGTTCATTCTGGGTCCAGGGCTCCTGCTTAGATGTTAGAAGTCCTTAATGGAAATGTCAGGGAGGCCCCCCCTTGTGGGTAGAGGAAGCAGTTGGCTTGGCAATGTGAACTGGAGTTTGCTGCCAGTCCCCACCAGGCCCAACATCTCTGTCACACTGCCTGAGTCTCACCTTAGAGTTATTGACAAGTTAGCCAGCAGAAGCATGGTCTATGTTACCAGAACGTTGTTCTGGGAGTACCTGGCAGCCCTCAAGCCTTTCTCCAGTGGCCCAGGTTGGTTGATCAGATGAGTTGGATCTTGAAGTGTTGGTATTCATGCAAGGAAGTTTCCAAGGAAGTCATGGGTGGAGGTAGGGAAGCATGGTAGGTTATGTGATGTCGGTGGGTGTGATTGTTAAGCAGTATGGGGGTCCTGGGTTGTGGCCATGTGAGAGATTTAATAGTGGACACCATGATGATCAGGATTGGCTTGGGCTCAGTTTGGGCTCCCCAGAAGCAGATGCCGAGATAAGGAGCCAAGTGAGGTAGTTTATTTGGCAGGTGAGCTTGGAAAACTCTGGTAGGGAAATGGAGATGTAAGACAGGGAAGCACAGGGAACCAAAAAAAGGTGCACCGTCAAGCCAGTCACTACTGTGTCCCTTTGGGGACCTCTGGGACACCATGTAAAACACTCTCCCACCATGGTGAAGGAGCCGGGGCATGTATACACCAACTCCTATCTGTGTTGGTTGAAGGCTGCTCCTGGGGGTATTAATTTCCTGGTACTTCTAGCCCAGTAGGCATGGAATGTAAGCTCTAGTGGCCAGAGATGGCCTCAGGCAGAGAGAAGCAGGTTCTGGCCAGTGTGCAATGAGGTGGTCAGGGGAGAGGATGTGGTGCAGAGAGGGGAGGCACCAACAGCTGTACGACATCCTGCCTAAGCCATCGGTCTTGCTTTTTCCGATCCAGCCTGTTTGGCTGAGCTCTTTGTTCTTAGGTCTTGTCTTCTAGATGCATGTATAAGCCCTGACTCCGGGATAAAAACTCTCCCTTGCGGCCGTCAGACCTGTGAGCTGCTCATTTACTTCCTAGGATTTTGTGACCAGAACCCCAGCACATCGATTTCCCCAAAACCTTCCTGATAGAGTCCAGGCTCTCCCTGATGGATTGAAGGGGGCCTTACACTTGGGGAGGGCAGGGTTGGGGGATCACTGAGGACAAACTCAGAGTCTACAGGTCTTTTGGGCATTGCCACAAGAGGCATGATCTTTAGCTACCCACCTGCTGAATTCAAAACTAAGAAAGAGGTGGGGACAGTCTCTGAGACTAGCTCTCCGCAGGCAGAATTCTGTGTGGGTGAAAAAGTAGATTGCTTTCTGTCCACCTCCTTCTCCAGGAACCAAACCTCCTCCCGTGGGCAGACTAGCCTGTACCCCTGAACATCCCTGGGCCTAATGGGTCCAGATCAGAGCACCTCCATCCTGTTGTGAATTTTTGTGTCTCTTCACTACCCACCTGAGATTAACTAATTAGTCAGATATTTACTGAGCACCTCCTATGTGTCAGACACTGTTCTCAGCTCTGAGGATACGGCAGAGAGCAAGACAAAGAGAAGATCCAGAATCACAGGCTTGTAGAGTCAGAGCCAGGAGGGATCTTAGGGCAAATCTGATCATTTGTCGGGAGAGAAACCTGAGGTCGAGAAGGAGCAAGAGAAGCCTTCATGCCACAGAGCAAATAGGGAGCCCAGCCTGGAATCATGGAAGGTCAAAGATAATGGGCTAAGAGGTCACCTTTCCCTAACTGCTCAGTTTTTAGAGGCAGATACCAGTGGCCAGAGGCAAGAGTCACACCAAGCTAGTGGCATGGGTTTTGCCTGCCAGTGAACACAGCATTCTCTCCTGCATCCCTTCCAAGCCAGACTTGGGCTCTGATGTACTGAAGGGAGCGTGTGTGCGTGTGCGTGCGTGCGCGTGCGTGTGCATGCATTGTGCCTGTGCCTGTGTGGCTTTACATGGGCTAGGGCAGCCAGCAGGAGATCTGAGTGGCTTTCCTGTGATCAAGATATCCCACCTCCTTCTGGGACGTACAGTGAGCTCTCCCCTCCTGCCTCCTCTAGCTCTCCCATACAGCCATGGCCCCTGGCACTGCCCACTGCCAACAGTGACCTCGGGCAATGCTGGGAGGGTTCAGTCCTGCAGGATGCCCTGATGTGCCCGAAGCATCAACATCCCTGACTGCCTCACTCCCTTTTTCTGGAGCTGAAGGAGCAGAGGCTGTGGGGCTGTCCAGGGCAGGGGTGGGATGCGTGCCTCCCAGTCTGCTCCCCCTCATTCTGTTGGAGCTGGGGCAGGTGTAAGGAGTGGCTCTAGAGAGCCAGGCTGAGAGGCAAAAGGGGAGGTAGTTCTGTGTGCTGGTAATCAGTGTGTGTGTGTGTGTGTGTGTGTGTGTGTGTGTGTGTGTGTGTAGGACCATTGGCATGAGATAAACTGCTCCCACTGGGTACCTTGATAGGAGCTAAAATACAGCCCCCCCCGTTCTCTCTACCCTGTGCACGTGCACTTTACGTGTATTTTTTGTGTACCCGTAAATACACCAGGGCATACATGTGCTGAAAGTGATGGTGATGTACAGAAGAGCCTGCGTACAGGGGACCAGATGTGTACATGTGGGGAGACTGCTGACCTCTTTCGGGGGCCTTCTCTGGGTCTACCTTTATCCCACTGCCTCTCCAGGCAGCCCTTGGCTCCCAGGCAGGGGGCAGGAGCGGGCATCCAGCACTCTGGGCCGCCAGCTCAGCGCTTATATCCAGCCTGGGTTATGGCTCACCTCCCCCCACCCCGCTTCTAGGAGACCTGAAGTGGGGGCCAGGGGCAGGCCGAGGCTGGCCTGGAGCTCCTGGCTAATTTTCCCCGGCCTCCATCGATCCAGCAGCTTCTCCTGAGTCTATTAGCAGTCGGCGAGTGAAAATATCCCCCATTGCGAGCCCTGACCTGAGACAGGGAGGAATCCATAGCAATTTGTTCAAACAGAGGAAAGCGTTTCCTTCTGATTTGTATTCCAATTTATTCTAGGCAGGAAGGGGGTCAGGGTGGGAGGGGTGAACCCTGGCTCACTAAGCGCTGGGCCCGGGCCCATCCCCCTCAGCCCCCCATGCCAGCCGGGGTGGCAGCTGGTGCTCCCCATGGTTCCTGGGGTGGGGGCTGAGGAGGGGAGGGTGGGCCCCAGCAGGGGGACGGGAAGAGAGGCCCGCCAGCCTTCCCAGCAGGCTCTGCTTGGCTGGAGAGCTCAGTTGTGGATTTGGTTTTCACAAAATACAAAGCCGCCTGCTCGGAGCCTCTCTCCCGGGCACTGGGGCCTGTGCCAGGCGTGCGCTCACCCGCTGCGCCCGTGCCAGGATGGGGGCTGGGCCGGGCCCATGGACAGTGGCCCCAGCTGGGCTGAGTGGCAGGAGGGTCTATTCTTCTCCTGAAGCCCCCCCCCCCCAGCCGGCCTTGCAGGAACAGAGCCGCTCAGGCTCTGAGGGGAGCTGAGACTTTGGAAAAGCTGCTGTGCAGGGCGGAGAGCCCCTCTTCACGGGAGTCCCAAGTGCATCTTCCTGGCGCAGTGCTCAGGCTTCGAACCTGGTCTGAGCGAACTGGGGCTCACTGCTGTCCTGCCCAGGAAGACTCTTTTGAGCACTTACGATAATGACAGCTCTGACTGACATTCATTAAGTGCCTACAGTTTGCCGGGCACTGGGCTAGTACTATTGACTATCCAGTCCTTGCAGGTGCCAGGCCGCCTCGTGTGCCTCAGTTTCTCCCTCTCCCACATACTTCTGTCACCCCGCCCCCCCCCCATCTCTGCCCAGTCTCTCTCACTTCCTCCTGAGAATCACTTCTCCCTTCCACCTGAGGGTGGGCCTGGTGACAGAGTCTCAGTACTGACGCCTCTGCAGCCCCCTTTTCCAGAGGGACCCCGTGAACAGGCTAGCGCCTTTTCTTCCAGGTAGCTTTCCTTTGGCCCCACCTCACCCTCACCGCCAGGACCCCGGCCTCTGCAGAGGTGGCACCATGGCAACAGGAGACAAGGATTCTGGGAAGGGTCAGCCAAGTGGTCCTACAGCCATCCCCCTCCACTGCTTTCCTTCCTTCTTGGGTCAGTGCCCGCAGGGAGGGGAGTAACCAGAGACGTTCTTCACACCCAGGTGTCAGTGACTCGCAGCTCTGAGGTCAGCTATTGCACATGATTTGCCAGGCTCCATGACACCACCAAGGTCTAATTTCAGAAGCCAGCAACTAAATATACCAAAGCTGATGAATAAGCATCTCTCTCAGGTGGGAGCATGCGGCCTCAAGGAGCAGAGGCTTCTGAAACAGATCTGGGTTCAGGTTCTGCCTCAGCCGCTCCCTGGCTGTGCGATCCCGGGCAGGTTGTGCTCTGTGCCTCATGTACAAGATGGCATTATAATAGCACCTTCCTGAGGGGGCGGTGGTGAAGAGGGAGTGGGAACGCATGGGAAGCCATTCTTTTTTTTTTTTTTTTTTTAATGTGTTTATTTATTTTTGAGAGGACGAGCACGAGCAGGGGAGGGGCAGAGAGAAGGGGAGACACAACCCCAAGCAGGCTTTGTGCCATCAGCGCAGAGCCCGATGCGGGGCTTCAACTCACGACCTGAGCCGAGATCAAGAGCCCGACCCTTAACCGACTGTACCACCCAAGCGCCCCTCGAAAGCCATTCTTTGCCAGTGTCCGGCGCATGGGGAGTACGTGACGGCGACCGTCCAGGGGAGGCCCTGCTAAGTGGGTGCTTCCAGTGCCTGGGCCTGGCTCAGGAAGCTAGTGAGTCACAGAGGCAGCCACCAGGGAAGTGGCATGTGAGGCTCTGTGTACAGGCATGTGACGCATTATCCAGAGAAAGAGGGAGCGAGACGGAGACCCTGTTCCAGGAGAAGGGGTGGAGAATTCCAGCCCTCCTCCCATCTTCCTCTTGGAAGTTTATGGCAACAACGTTCCCTTTCAGCCCCTTTGTAGGTGGGGAGACAGGTGTGTTTTGCACCCAGCCCTTTACTGCACCACTGCCTGTTCCAGACCTCAGTTTCCTCCTAAGAGGCAGCCCCCCCCCCCCCCACCTCCTCAGCCCCTGGGCGCTTCCTAACAGCAATGACTTTTCCGTCTCTGGCTGTGATTGAACTCTGGTCCAATTGGCCTCCCCCATCCCCAAGTTCTTCACTTTTCTCCCCCGACCTACTGGGTTCCAAATCATTTACAAGTTGTTCAGAGGCTCAGCATTATAATCAGATCCTACGGTGCGAGCCACTTACGTGGTTTCTAAAATTTTAGCCAAAAAAAGGAGTGAAACCCTTCAGTGATGGAGAAAAAAACAATAATGAAAATACTTAACAGGGGGGCAGGTATTGCATTTCTTGATTTATAAATGTACTCAATGCTAAAGAAAATATGTTCCCAAACTTTATGCTTCCTGAATTGACTCTTGGAAAAAAGGAAAAGAAGATTGTTCATCCTTTTCAGGGATTTCACATGCTTTCCTTCCCAGGGGTGTTTGCCTTTTGAAAGGGACACAGAAAGAGAATAAATGAGTGACTGTTTAATATGCAAGGTGTCGATGAGTGTTATGAAGAACACAGCAGGGAAAGGGATTGAAAATGGTAAAAGTGGGGGCAGGCATGCTGTTTTAAATGGAGTGGTCAGGGAAGGCTTCTCTCTGTCGAAAGAGCTGTAGGAGGTGAGGGAGAGCGAGTTCTGGAAATCTGGGGAAGAGCAATCTGGCAGCAGGGGCTGCAAGTGCAAAGGCCCTGAGGTAGGAGTGGGCTTGGCCTGCTTTGAAGAACAGCAGAGAGAGCAGTGTGGCCACAACGTGGAGTGTAGTAGAACCTAAGGGAGCAGATGACAAGGTGGCATGGTAGCCTGTTGAGAAGGCATTGGCTTTGACTCCACATGAGATGGAAGTCATGGTAGGGAAGAGGAGAGGAAGCAGAGGAAGGATGGGACCTTAGTGTTGTAAAGGGATCCCTCTGGCTTCTTGCAGAGAACAGACTGAACCGGGCAAGGGAAGAAGGAGAGCAGACCTATCAGGAGGCTGCTATGGTAATTGGGGCAGGAGGTGGTGATGGCTAAACTAGAGTGGTATCTTAGGGGTCAGAGTTAGGATCAGTTTTTTGTTTTCAAATTCATTTTGAGAGAGAGAGACAGTGTGAGTGGGAGAGAGGCAGAGAGAGGGAGAGAGAGAGAGAATCCCAAGCAGGCTCCGAGGCAGGGCTAGAACTCATGGACCAACAGTGCAGAGACTGACACGGGGCTTGAACTCATGAAACCATGAGATCATGACCTGAGCCGAAACCAAGAGTCAGATGCTTAACGGACTGAGCCACCCAGCCGCCCCTTCGAGTTGGGAATCAGTTTTGAAGGTCAAGCTGAGAGGGCTTGCTGATGGATTGGGTGTGGGGTGTAGGAGAAGGAGAGAAGTCAGGGAGGACTGTTTCTCGCTGACAGCAAGGGACAGAGTGTTTTCACTAATGGGGGTGGGGATGAGGAATGGCTCTTCCACCGTGGAGTCCTGGCGGGGGGGAAGTAAGTGGTGTCCTCCTGAGGTCACTGGATGTGGAGAGAGGCGTAAAGTGAATCAGGCCCTTACATCTCTGCTCCCTGATTTTTTTTTTTTAATTTTTTTTTTCAACATTTATTTATTTTTGGGACAGAGAGAGACAGAGCATGAACGGGGGAGGGGCAGAGAGAGAGGGAGACACAGAATCGGAAACAGGCTCCAGGCTCCGAGCCATCCTCTCAGAGCCTGACGCGGGGCTCGAACTCACGGACCGCGAGATCGTGACCTGGCTGAAGTCGGACGCTTAACCGACTGCGCCACCCAGGCGCCCCTCTGCTCCCTGATTTTTAAACCTCAGAGCTAATCTTCCTGCCCCCTCTGAGCTGGGGTGAAGGCCAGCCTGGAGGGGCCGTGAGACATTTGAAGCAGTCAGGTCAGACTGCTGTCTGGCCGTGGTAGGCTCTCCAGAAACACTGTCCTTCCCTCCCCTGCTTTCCCCTCCTGGGGTCTAAGGCCCCACCTGCTCTTAAGCCACAGGATTGATTTTGCTTTCAGGGTTGTTATTGTTATTATTACCCACTTAAACAACTTCATAGGGGAAAAAAAAGGAACCCAATGACCATCAAACATTAACCATTCATTCTAAATTCCCTGCCCATACCTGTCAATACATTTTTACATAGCGGTAAACAGTCGTCTGTTCTGCTTTGTCGGCCGACTTTATCTCCTGCACACGTCGCCTGGTATTGACTGAGACCTCGGACCTGTCACTTTAATAGCTACAGGGCACCCCCTGCATCGATACTCTGGAGCCTGGTGACCATCTCTCTGTGGCGGAGTGTTTGGGCAGGTGCCAATTTCCCCTTCTTCTAAATAGCTCTGCCGTGAATATCCTTATGTGAATTACTTTTTCCTTTTAAATTATGTCCTTGGGGCCTGTTCCCCAAAGTGAGATTGCCTAATAGGTCATAGGATAGGAACAGTTTTATGGTTCTCATTTTGCACCGCCGGGTCGTGCGACAAAGAGTTTGAGCCAGCTTTGCACACAGCCCAGCCACAAAGGATTTGATCCTCCTAATTTATTTTCACTGGCTTAATAGGTGCATTATGGCTTGTTTCTTAACTTCCAATTTTCACTTCCTGAAGCCACGTTTGGGTCTTTGAGCACCCAGTAAGACCTGATCTGTGCAGAACTTCCTAGTTTACATGGAGCTTGCTGATATGTCACCTCAGTTAATAAGGCGCTGTGAGTGTAATATTATTGGCTTCTGTTTCGTATGGCAGAATGGGAGTTTAGTCAAGTTAAGTGCTGTAGCAAAACCTCCAAACAGTTCTTGCGGGTTTGTTATATAGGATTCCCACCCACCTGTCCCCATCCCATTCCTTCTGTGGGCCCAGGATCCGCAGGTACCCATTTCAGCCCAAATTCAGTGCCCTAGCCCTGTTGTCTCCCATCGGCTCCCACAGCCAGCGTGGGCCAGGCCCCAACCAGTGCCCTGCGCTGCCAGGTTGGGTCTCAGCTCCGTGGGGCTTAGAGGAGGCCTCTGCATTTGGGGGTCAGGTGTGGCTTTGGGGGTCCTTCAGCAAAGCCATAACTCTTTCCATTGCCTGGCCTAGGACTGGCCCAAGCTCTGTGTTCTGGGTTGGGGGCCTAGACCTGGCAGCGTGTCTCTGGTCCCACCCAGGATGTGCCCCGGGCCCAGTGTTGTACCTAACGCAGGTGCACTGGAGCCTCGGTGCCCCTAGGGACAGGGCCACTCAGGGGGCTGTTGGGCTCTACATTGGAAGCTGTAACTCTCAGACCAGGGGCTTCTCATGGCAGACACACCTGAGCTGTGAGTTTGGTTTTATTTTGCTCCCTTCTAGCTATAATTCTTGAGTGTCTACTAGGCAGCATGCACTGTGCTTGGCGGATGGCATTCTTACCGTATTTCACACTCACGATAGAGAGCGTGCTTATGCCCATTTTATAGTCAGGAGACTGAGGCTCTAGACAAGAGGGTTAACGATTTGCCCCAGGCCACACAGCAATTACTGCAATGGCCTGGACAAGAACCCCATGCCCAGGGCTGTGTCTACTCCAGTAGGTTTGGATCCTTCCATGGGTTTGGGTCAATAGGTGTGGGGGCTTGGTCATATCCAGTGTCCGGTCTCCTGCCAAGGTGGGGAGCCAAGTGAGCGACAGTGATGGGGTCCCCAGGACTGGCAGAGCTTGGCAGGGCTGGGTAGCTGGGACTCAAGCAGGAGAATTAACACGAGTGACCCCGTGTCCCTGGGCCACACATCCCTGGGCCCGGCAGCTGAGGTCCTGGGTTCTGGAAGCCATTCTCTGCCCTGATGGGTGGCAGACTCTCTCTCCCACCGTCGTCCTGTATGTTCTCTTGGGGAGATCTTTCCTTCCCATGATTACCTCCGTTAGCCCACCTTGCTGTTCTTATCTCTTGAGATCAGGGCTCTTGGCATTCTCCCTAAAGTAGACCTCTTCATCCAGTTTTACATTTTCTTTTCGCAGGCCCTTTGAGCAGGTTCCCGAAGAGTCTCGGGCTATATCATCAAATGGAAAAGGGACTAACATTTGTTAGTACATACTAGATACTAGTCATTGTGTTATGGACCCAGTGTACATTTTCTCATTTAATTCTTGCAACCCAGAAGTTAGTTATCTCCCCTAGTGCCTGAGATGTATTTTCTCCATTTGCAGATCGAAGAAATTGAGGCTTCTGTTTCTTATAGTAATTAGATGAGAGATGGAGTCCTGCCTTCGGCCCCTCATACCACACCATCCGGGCAGCCCCCCAGGCTTACATTTACAGCCTCAGACCAAGCAGAGCCAGATTTAGGGCATGTGCCTTTCTCTTCTCTTCCCTGAGCATCCTGCCTTCACTGCTTAGAGCTGCCCTAGGTCCCCTCACTGTTGAGAGTTTTGATCCTGGTCTCCTGTGACCCAGGGAGAACATCCCTTATAGCTACCCTCAGGGACCTCAGAATCCCAGTTTAGAGGGCTTTCCCCATGGCCTGTCCCGACATCCCAGAGTTCCCTAAGTGGTGTGCCTATCACACTTCTGTTGATGCACAATGAAGAGTCCAGGAGACTAACCTGGCCCTCTCAACAACTATGTGCCTTCTCATGAGGCCAGGATATAGGTGCAAGGGTGCTGAACGTTCTCTGGGCCCGGGGCACAGGTGGACTGGCCACCACTTCCAGCAGAGGAAGTGTGTCAAGGGCACCAGGCTGTGCCAATGGCACGAGACCCCACCCCCCAGTATCGGCCCCTGAAGATGGAACCAGGCCCTGCAAATAGTGTCAAGCCCTGCCTCTGACCACAGAAGCAGACTTTTCATGCTCAGCCGTGGTGCTAGGGCAGCAGCCTGTGTGCTGATCCTTCCTGTGATGGCTGCTCTCGTATTCAGTGACAGCACCTCGTACTTGGAGGTCAGAGACAGATACGCTCGGGTCGGGCAGAGATTTTTGTGGTCAGAGAGGAGGTCGGCTGCATATGGGTTTGGTTCTGATGAGCAAAAAAAGAGCTTGCGGTGGGGAGCAGACTCTAATGTGGTCTGCCGCAGAGCGAAGACAGAAGAAGTTCCTCACTGAGGATGGCTCTGCCTGACTCGGCTCTGATTCGGTCCGGTGCCGGGGCAGGACATTTCACGCGATAGGTGCTCAGGAAATACTGCAGAACAAATCAATGAATCGATGGCAAATAAACAGGCAATGTGTGTGTCTTTGAAGTGTTGGGAGGCAAGGAACGAGAGGGAGGGTGGCGAGGGAATCAGCTTGCACTGAGGTCTAATGGCCCGAGAGAATGACCAGAGTGTGACGGTGCTTCCCCTCAAGATGACCAGCATTAAGATGAGGCCAGAGGAGATGGGGCGGGATGGGAGAGACTGTTTCAGACTGGTTTTCCCAGCATAGAACTGGAGCCTCCCTTAGACTTGGAGTGCTCCTGAGGTCACCTGGTTCATTCTGGATGGGGAACGGAGGACAGGTATTAGCCTGCTCCACAGACAGCCAGGGCTAAGGGGAGGGCAGGGCAAAGCCCTGCTGTGGAGAGCACAGAAGGGCTAATTTTCCCAAGAGGTCCATGTTTGATGGCCCATGGTCTGCTGAAGAGGTACAGAGCATTGTCCCGGGCAGAAGGATGCCCAGGCCGAGCTGGCCAGGTGCCCTGTCCCGAGAGCCTCCTCCAAGACCCTGGCCACCATTCTTTGAGCGGCTAATTAAAAGAGAAAAACCTGTTAATATTTCAGCACTGTTAACTCTGCTAAATTATTAAGTGTCCATTTGCATTACATGTATAAAAGGATCAATAAACATGTGCATACCAGGAGCTGGGAGGGCGAGGGAAGGATAGCTTCCAAGGATGCTGCCTGGGACTGGCCCAGGTAGCGACTTGGAGACTGTGCCCTGCACCCTGAGCCCTAAGTCCTCAGCACTGTGTCAGGCACTTAGGACCTGGAAATGCATGGGGCTTGGCATAAGAGTCAGAGAACCAGACTCTAAATCAGCAGAGCATCGTTGAACAACGTACTTAACCTTGCTGAGCCTCTGTACGCGTCCCTAGTTCTCCCTGGCACCAAGCTCAGCACCTCATATCCATAAGGATGTGTTGACGGTCTGATAGAAGGAAGGACCAGAGCACAGATCCTGATTCCGTATTGCCTGGCCCAGAGCACTCAGTGGTGCTGTGGGAGGCTGTTAGGATGATGGCATTCACCCTGTCCACTGGTAACTGGGCGGAGAGAACCAACTCCAGGCTGGGAAGTCTGCAGCCTGCTTCCTTTCTCTCGTCCCCACCTCCTCTGCAAGTGTCCCAGGCCTCCTGCAGACACACACTTTCCCTGAAAGAGTCAGGGGCAGAAAGCACGACAGCAGCCCATACCTGACTATGATTAATCTTTTTTTTTTTTGTTTGTTTTTTTAATGATTAACCTTTCTAAATGTGGGGTAGGAAACCTGAAGGAAAGCTGATGGAGCTTTAAATTAAGGTTTTCCAGGGGCACGTGGCTGGCTCAGAAGAGTGTGTAGCTCCAGATCTTGGGGTCACGAGTTCGAGCCCCACATTGGGTGCTAGAGATTGCTTAAAAAAAATAATTTATTAAGGTTTTCCTATTCATTTTGCTACCTGCCTGCTTTATATGGCTCTACGTCTTACCGTCTCATCCTTGTGCATTTGATAGCACCCTCTGTACCCTGGCTAGTGCCGGGGAAGAAATTCTCTGATGAGGGATGAGGTCCTTGATGAAATTTCCCTTCCAGGTTCCGGTGACCATTCTCTTCCAAAGCCCAGTGGGCAAGTTGGAATTCATCTTAACATGAGTCCTTGAGAGTTTGTGGCTTCCTCCCTGGGCCTGCTGGGTGCTGGCTGTCCCTACCCGCCCCTCACCTGGAATTTGGGGTCTGTGTTTTTTTTTTTTTAGGGGAAAAGGAGTACACAGATAGGCCAGAAGCACTCTACCAGGGACTCACTATTTCTGCCTCAGCTGAACTCCTTACGATGCTGCCCGGTGGGGAACATCTCTCATGCTGGCTTGGCTGTTCTCGGACACAGGCTGGGGAAGGCCATGTTATTTGTCTCCATAGCCATGAGTTTTATGCTGAGCTTTGGATCAACATTTCTCCACTCGTTTTACACAACGCTTCTAGCTGTCACGACACTAAGAGATCCTCTGTGAAGGAAGCACTACACGGTCCAATTTATTTGGAAGGCACCGGCTTAACACCAAGTTGCATAGGTGTGTTTACTGCAGGACTTTTCAGAGCCTTTAATAATACACACTTGGGTGCCGACACACTCTGGGAAGGAGAGAAGACACAGCATCGGCATACTTACTCCGCAGAGGACTATCGCTCAACACCTTACGGCACACCATTTTCCTTTTCCATGGGGGTTTGTGGCTAGAGCTCAGGAGAGTGAAATAGGAAAAGTCTCATAGACAAGAGGCAGGGAAACATACTTGTTTCCAAAATCCCGCCCTATTTTCTACCGATGTGGTGTCAAGCAGAGGGGATCAAATCCAGCCTCCCGAATTTCCAAGAAGCTTGTTACAAATACAAACTCTGAGGCCCGTCCCTGAAGAGTCAGGGCTGGTGGTTCTGTGCTGCGACAGGCTCCCTGGTGACACAAGGCAGGGGTAGGGGAGTCCGTATAGGACTGGGACAGTGAATGGAGTGCCAAGCTAGCAGGTGAAAGGCCTGGGTTCAAGTCCCAGCTCCGCTCCTGTCCCGTGTCAGTGAGTGGCGCGGACGGGGCATTTTCTTCTCTGGGCCTCGGTTTTCTTCTCTGCCGAAAGAGGCTAAATAGGACTTGCTCTTTCTGCCTCTCTGAACGAGGTGAGGAGCTTGGAAATAGACACAGTGGACCGCAGGAATGTATCACTCCTCACCATCTGTGGCCGATAAGGCAGGGTCCTCTTGTGCAGAGGGCTTGCAGGCCCCCAGGGAGGTGGATTCTTGAAAGGAGTGCAGGATCATTTCTAGAATAATGATGCCAACATGTGTGGATGGTTTACTGTGTGCCAGACACTGTTTTAAACACTTTGTGTGCGTTACTGATGTATTCCTCACAACAACCCCGTTTGACAAATGAGAAAATCGAGGCTTAAGTAACTTGCTAAAGTCACAAAGTAACTTGCCGAGAGCTAGACGTGCTGGATGCTAAGAGGGATGCTCAGAGGGGTCCCATCCCTCCCCTTGTTCCCAGCTCCTCTGAAGCCATGCACAGCCCGCAACATGAATTTTAACATATTCGTGAAACATCCCTATCGGCTTTATGTCTGTTTTCAATGTCTCTGTGCTGGGAGACATATAGAGGGAGCCACAGAGGGTGGTCTCCTGTCCCCATCTCTTGTCCCTATTTAATCATCTCAGGAACTGTCAGTTATTTATTTATTTATTTATTTATTTATTTATTTATTTATTTTTTATTAAAAATTTTTTTTGATGTTTATTCATTTTTGAGAGACAGAGAGAGACAGAGCATGAGTGGGGAAGGGACAGAGAGAGGGAGACACAGAATCTGACACAGGCTCCAGGCTCTGAGCTGTCAGCACAGAGCCTGACACGGGGCTCGAACTCACAAACTGTGAGATCCTGACCTGAGCCGACATGGGACGCTCAACCGACTGAGCCACCCAGGACCTCCTATTATTATTATTTTTAAGAGGGAGGGAGTGGGGAAGGGGCAGAGAGGGAAGGGAGAGAGAATCTTAGGTAGGCTTCATGCCCAGCATTAGCCCAATGTGGGGTTCGATCCCACGACTGTGACATCATGACCTGAACCAAAATCCAGAGTCAGGAACTCAACCATCTGAGCCATCCAGGCGCCCCAGGAACTGTCATTTATTGAGAGAGCATGTCTTCTTTGGCCAGATGTTTTACAGGTCTTGTATTAAACCCTCACACCAGCCCTGGAAGAAGGCATTTTTGTTCCCATTTTATGAATGAAGTGGCTGAGGCTCAGAGAGGTTAAGTAATTTGCTTAATGTCACTCAGCTAGTGGATGGCAGAGCCAGGAATTAGTCCCAGATTGTCTGCTTTTCCCATTTCTCTAAACCATGTCTCTCCTCTGCTGTCACTGTTCCGTGACGCATCCCCTGCTCTAGAGTAGTCTTAGCACTTACAACACTCTGAAACCACCCTGTTCATTTCTGTTCCCTTGTGTGCTATCTGTCTCCCCAACAATGCTCTTTTCATTGTTTGCTTTTCATGACAGTCTCTCCAGCACCCAGCACAGCAGCCCCCGCTCGGAGCATTTGTTGTTTGACAGACTGAATGCAGGGATTATGATGTCATGGTGCCTCTTGACACAGGCCCTGGCCTAGTTGCCTTTGGAACCGAAGATGCTGCTGCTGGTAGTGCCTTCCTGGGGTGTGTGGAGCGGGAGGTTAAGTGGGACAGAGTCCCATTAGGGGCCCGTGAGTTGGTGGGGACTCTGTTGGTTCAGGGTCCAGATCACAGTTGTAGCCACTCCAGAGGTGACCAGAGTCAGAGAGGCTGATTCATGTTAACAAAGCTCAGTGGGAGGTGATGGGGAGATTGAAATGCCAAGGCCAAGGGGGCCTGGGCACCACTTGCTCCAGAGGGAAAATCTGCACTGTGAAGAAGTCAGCCATGGGAGGCAGCTCATCAAGGAGTCAGAGTGAAGGGAGTGGGTAGGGTAATGGTTAGTGTCAACAGAAGGAACTGGGTGATCTCAGTGGGCAGTTTTTTAAAACTGAAGTGTAACTGAGGTACCGTAAAACCTTAAGCAAATAACCTGACACATTTTTACATCTCTATCCACTCCTATAACCACCACCCAGATTAAGATGTAGACATTTCCATCCCACCAGATGGGATCTCATCTTCTCCCCAGAAACTTCTTTTGTGCCTGTCCCGGTTAATAATCCCTATCCCCACTCAAGGGCAACTACTGTTTAGATCTCTGTTGCTTTAAGATGGGTTTTTTCCAGTTTTGAATTGCAGATATATGAAATCACATACTCTTTACTCTTTCGTCTCTGAGTTCCTCCACTCAAATTGTGCATGTGAGATTCAACAATGACATTGTGTCTATCAGTGGTTTTTTTTTGTTTGTTTGTTTTTTACTTTAGTGTAATATTCCATTGTATGATTATACCAGAATTTATTTATCCATGCTAGTCTTGATGGACACATGGGCTGTTTCTTGTGGTTAGCTATAATGAAGAGAGCTGCTATGAATATTCTTGGACCTATTGTTTGTTATTTAAAAAAAATTTTTTTAATATTTATTTATTGTTGACAGAGCATGAGCAGGGGAGGGACAGAGAGAGAGGGAGACACAGAACCCGAAGCAGGCTCCAGACTCCGAGCTGTCAGCACAGAGCCTGACGTGGGGCTCGAACCCACAAACTGCAAGGTCATGACACGAGCCGAAGTTGGACGCTCAACTGACTGAGCCACCCAGGCGCCCCTATTGTTTGGTTGTTATAAGCACTCGTTTCTACTGGGTACAACCCAGGAGTGGGATTGCTGTGTCATGGGGTGTACCCTTGAACAGCTTGAGTAAGTACTGCCAAATTCTCTTCCAAAGTGGTTCCATCATTTTAGAGTTTGATGTTCTTAAGAGTCAATGTCATCAAAGGAAGTTGGGTAATCTTCATGATGTCATCATCCATGATGCCCCATCTCCAGTGAGGAAACTTGTCAGGTGGCCAGAGGCCTTCTGTCTGCTGGCCAGGCCCCGTTTTTTCCTGGCCTGTGCCGTCCAGACCCTGAGAAAGTGTGGCTCTCCAGCTCCTTTTCAATATTCCTTATCAGTCACCAAACCTTCTGTTGTGACAACACTGCCTGGCTATTGGCGAGCCACAGTGTCCAGGATTCCAGCTTATCTTCCACTGGAGCCTGTTAAATCAATGTCTTCCTTGTTGAGAGGCACCCCCAGGCTTCTTATAGACATCCACGCGACCTTCTGGTCTTATCAGCAACTGGCATGCGCGTCCTGCATTGGTGGGTCATTTCCTGACGAGATTGCTGGGGACCTTGGCCACAGATGGCTCTCTCTTCCATGGTGTGGTGATGTGCCTGCATTTGCATTGCAGGGAGGTGTGTGGGTGACAGTTTCAGACCCATTCCCCAGACTCTAGGGTGCGTCTTCTATATGGACTATGCGCTGATTACAAAATTCAGAGAAAGTGTGAGTTGAAAGGGATCTCAGAGGTCATCTAAACCCACTCCCATGCTATATAGGTGGGGAAACTGAGGCCCAGGAGGTCTGACTTTGCCCAAGGTTGCGTAGCTTATCCCCTGACGACTAGCCTAGGTTCCTTTTTCTGTGGCAGCCCGGTGGTCCAGAAGGTTGTCTGGACACTCAGACTCTGGGTTCTTGGCAGCTGCCACTGTTTGCAGGAGCCGCTGCTGTTTGCAGAGACTCTCCTGGTTAAACATGGCCCTGGGTTGCTCCCTGTTGCTGCCCCACAAGCTTCTTGACCTACAGCTGGGCTGCCTCTGTGGACCCACCTCTGTAATCAGTTCCTGACTGCCCCAGTGGATTTGGTCGGAGAGGTTCTGTTAAGGTCTACTTGCGGCAGCTCTAGAACACATTAGGGGTCTCCTAAGCACTTGTCATTTTGCCTGTGTTACTGTCACACCCACCCCTGTGAGTTCTCAGGCCTGGCAGCATTCTCTCTGTTTCAGAGATGAGAAAATGAAGGTGCAAAGACCACTAAGGGTTTACTCCAGGTAATACGTATTAGACGGGACTCTGCCCGGTCAACCTGCACAAAGTCCCTTGTTCTCTGAGGCCTGGTTAGAAGGCTATCTCTTCTGTGATTCTTTCTCTAGCAGACAGTGCTCTCTCTCTCTCTCCTCTGACCTTCTGGGCCCTCTCCACCTCTCTTACGATGCTTAGACACATTGCCATGGGATGTTCTTGTAGATTCATTCACTCAACATTCACTGGGAACATCAAGGTGAAACTCATGGTTGGGTAGGCAGAAAGACAAGAATCCTGAATCTGGCAGACACACAGATTGATGCTTTGTTGTTGTACTGGGATAGTGATGGATACAGAAGGAGGGAGGGTGCAGGTCAATCACGGGATGATTCCTGGAGGAAGTTACACATCCTATGCACAGGCTTTATCGCATCTTTGTACACCTCTTTAGGGCAAGGACTCTGTTTTCACCCCCTTGTGCTCCGGATTAGCCTTCCTACCTCCATTTTCTCTACCCTCAGCTGAGAGCAGAAAGGTGGGAACTCGGGGGGTCTTGCCCTCCTTTTCCAAGCCCAAACATTGCTGGGCTAGGGGCTAGACACTTAGGGAGGGACTGTGTACTTTCCCAATCCAGTCATTTTCCCTTTGGGTGTCCCAGCCACATCCTAGCCCTGGTCCCCCAGCCCTGGTCATGTGAGAAAGGCCAGGAAGGAGCCAGTCTTTTGGAGGCTTCCAGGTCCCTGGAGAGAGCTTCTGTCCCTAGAAGAAGAGGTTGGCAATGGGGGAACAGTAACAGGCCTTTGGGTGAGGGCAGTGAGCAGTCTGTGGGGCTGGGAAATACGTTAGTTAAGCTCTCTAAAAGTAAAGGCTGGATGGTTGATGGGGTATGGTTCAGGCAAGTGATTTGCTGGGAAAGTGCTCTCAGGAGAAACTGGATGGGGAAGCAGACAGACAGAAATGTGGTTCAGTCGTTTTAGCCTCAACCTATTCCCAGGGGGGCTCTGGAGTGCAAATGGCACCATAGTCATCCCACCAGGAGACGGGGATCTGTCAGCCATTGGACTATGTGCATATGCACTAGGGGAAGGGGAGAGCTCCCAGGCATTTCTGGCTCAGGCAGCTCCCACTGGTGAAGGACAGTTCCCAGCGGAAGGTGAGCTGTATGTGCCTAGCAGCTGGGGGATGGATGTACCCGGCAGGTATGGGGACCTGGGGGAGCGCCAGCAGTCTCTGCTACAGAGGCTGCTAAGACAGCGATGCTCACGGAGAGATGACCCATCTGTATGGATTACTGAGCCCCTCATACTCATCAGCTCATTGAAAACACAGAACTCTTGCAAGGAGGGTGGGATGAGGAGGAACTACCCCTTTCCTGAGTCCTTGACCTTTCTGGGCCTAGCCTGGGACCCTGGGAGTATTCTTTCCAGAGCTCCATAGGTCAGGCCTCTAAGGAATGGCCTGGGGAGTTCTGGGCTGACATCTCCCCCCTAACACACTCAGAGGAGGGAGCCTTAGACCCCCGCTGGCCTTGGTGCCTCTTACCTAAACCTGCCCCCTCTCCCGCCAGCTCCCGCCCAGGCTCAAATCGTCCACGCGGGCCAGGCGTGTGTGGTGAAGGAGGACAACATCAGTGAGCGCGTCTACACCATCCGGGAGGGGGACACCCTCGTGCTGCAGTGCCTTGTCACCGGGCACCCTCGGCCCCAGGTAAGCCCCACCCTGGCCTCGCACGTGCCTCCCCTGCCCTTACCTCCTCACTCCGCGCCCCACTCTGGGCCCAGAGCTAGAGAAGAGGCAGCAGGAGCTGGGGGTAAGAGGTGGATGTTGGCCAGTAAACCCAACACAGAAGGCTGGGGCTAGGAAATAGCTGGAAAATGAACGCGGTAGGGAAGGGCTGGAGTCTGTGAGCTTATTCACCTGAAAACATCGACGACTGAGGGAATAATTCAACGTCAGTTGCTGAATTCTACTTCATTCCCATTGTATCTGTTGTGCAGACGCTTCCTCACACGCACCTTCAACCTCCGTTTGAGGGAAGACCACGTGCCAACACTGTGCTAGGTACTTCCTCCAGTGTTTTCTTGTTGGAGCCTCACGACCATGCTGTGAGGAAGACATTAGGGCATCCACTTCACAGCTGAGGAAATCAAGGCTCAGGGAGGTTGAGTAAACTCCCAAGATCACACAGCTCCTGTGAGGGTGGAAGCAGAATTCGAATCCAGAACCAGCATCCGCTGTAGCTTTAGCGCACCTCCTCCCAGTGTGTCCATCTTTGGGTTGGGGGCTTCAGGAGTTACCAACAACATATAATACATTCTCTTCTTCAGGAGGCTTCAGGTAGGCAAGCCCCACATTCTTGATGGTAAAAGCCTGAAAGCAATTAGAAAGCAGCAGAAGATGAGTAAATTTACCAGAAGCCAGGGAAATTTTGTCACAGACCACGTATATGGTTCCGTCAGAAGCGTTGGCCAGTTCTCACCGAAGCTGGTGGCAAGAGGCAGGAGCCGGGCTGGAGGAATGATGGAATTTGCTGGTGAGCTGCCGTGGCATTTAAGAGCAGCAGAAAATTTTTCATTGGATCCTAGGGAGGACAGTGAAATGCAAAATAGTTTTTTGGGATAATCTTGGGAAGAGGGATGGCTTTGATGGGTTTGGCCTTGAAACCAGCAGATGGACAAGGAGACCCCTAAAGACTCAACCTAAAACCATTATTCACTGCTCGCTTCTTCTCAAAGTTTTGTTTAGAAGTGACAATGCTGCCAGCCTTCAGGTTGGTGTTTGTATCAGGTGTGACATCGGGATGGTCCTCCCTAATGCCAGGGAGGCAGTTGGGCCATCTCTCCCTAAGGCTGCACTGGCCATCTGTGTGTGTCCCCTTGTGCGTCGCGTTTTTGAGTCGTTCGTGTCTGTGGCTGTGCGTGCACACACTCTTTTTTCTACTTCCATCCATGATTTCATTGTTCCTCCTGCTACCTAGGTTCAAACCCTTGGGCTAATATTTGACTCTGCCTTCTCATTCCCCACATCTAGCCAGCCTCTGAGGCCTCTGTTTTTATGTCTCCCGCATGGGTCTTCTGCTTCTATTCCTCATTACCTCTGGAGGCCAGACCTTCAGTCCTATCCCTTGGACCACTGCAATAGACTAACTGGATCCCCACGCTTCTGCTTCTGTACCCCATTCCCAGAATCATCATCTTCAAACCTGCTCTGTCCTATCACTCCCCAGCTCAGACACTTTCGATGGTTTACCTATTACCTACCAGACCCATTTCAGGCTGCTAGGGGTGGAAGTGAAGACCTCCCATAGGCTGGCCCCACCTGCCTTTCTGCCTGTCTGACCTCCACTGCCATCCTCCTCACACCCTGTGCTCCAGTCACACTTGCCCAAGTACACCCTGTTCATTCCTGCGTTAGCCACTTCTGCTCCCTTCTCCTGAAATGCCGTCTACCTCCTTGTTTGCTCAGTTCATTACAACAAATATTTATGGAGCACCTGCTATGTGCCCAGCACTGTGAGGGGTCCTAAAGATACAGTTACAGTTCTGTTGTCATGGAGCATCCAATCTAGTAGGGGAACAGGGAAGCAGCATCTCATGGCCCACTTCGAGGTCAGGATGGGGGGCTGAGTGGGCATGGAATTCCCCACTCCAAACAAGTAGCAACAGAGAGGGAATCTTGAGGGCCAGAATGAAGGATCCGTAGCAATGGCAGTGAGCAGAAGGTGAAGAACTCCTTGGAGGGGCTTGGACTGTGTACTCACCTCAGGGATAGTAGTATTAACACACACATGGGGGATATGAGTTGAGGCCACAGGTCCATCTATGCTTGGAGGTTAGACCTAGACTCTCTACCTAAAGCAGGAAGCTGGACAAGGGCATCACCTGTGAATGGGGACCAGAAGAGCTCTGTCCCACATCCTAGAGTCACAGCAGGGATCAGATTCTGCTTCAGGGCATGGGTATAAACAGAGTTACCTACGAAGGAGCACAACCCTTAGGCTGTCTGTGTCTTGCACTATCCAAGTGGTGAGGAAACCCTAAGCTGAGAAATTAATATAAAAACTAGTTGGAACCTGTGAACCTATGTGTCTTGGGCATTGGGAACCATGAAAGCTATACCACAGACAGGCCTGTGAGGGCCTAAGTGGGACTTCTGTGGAAGAAAACTCCCATGAAATGCAAGCCCGTGGAGTAAAGTTTCCAAACGTATTTGAAAATACACTGCCAGGAGAGCCAATCCATAGACCCTCCTCCCCCCGCCACCCCCCCGCCAAAAAAAATTGAGCAATCCACATCTGAGGAAACAGAGATAACAGAACAATCTGAAAGGATCTTTAAAATAAATATGATTAAAGTGTTTCAAGAGATAATGAAAGGAATATAATCCACAAGACAAGAGATTGTACAACCCGATCAGTTCGATATGGGGGAGAAAAACAAATAGAAATCCTAGAGATAAAAATAACACAGTCTTTTTAAAAACTTGGCCTCTGTGCATAGAGATAGCTAAAGAGAAAATTAGCGAATTGGATGATAGATCCAGGGAAATCAACTACAGTGTGGTCTGGAGGAGACAAAGAGATGGAAATGTGGAAAGGAAGCTGGGAGGCATGGAGAATAGAATGACAAGCTCCAACATAAACGTAGGCATTCTGGAAGGACAGACTAGAAAAAACTGAGAGAAGACAACATTCGAGGAGGTAAAGACTGAGAATTGTGCTGACCTGAAGAAAGGTACAAACCCTCAGGTGGATAAAACAAAGCAAATCCAAAGCAGTTTCTAAACACATCCCATCTAGATAAACACAGTAAAACTGCAAAATGTCAAATGTAAAAGAAAAGATATTCTCATGGCCTTGGTTTCTCTCCAAAGCACCCTCTGACCTAAGTATGAATTGCCTGAAATTGCCTATAGCCTTCTGCAGGTTTTGTCCCCTCTAGGTCCCTGAGGGAAAAGTTGAGGGTGGCGGGGGGATGACAGTAGCAACAATGAGGCCTGCAGTGACGCTTCTCTGAATGAGAAGGTTGCCCTTCACCCACTTCTCCTGAGCCTTGCTGTTTTTGTGGCCTATGGCCTGACCTATTCACCAGCATCAGGCACCTTGCCCTGTCTCAGTAATAAGCAATTCTCCCCAACTTTAAGATGGAAACTTCCCTACCCCATCCCCCAGTCCTCAAGACTCAATCATCTGGAACCGATCAATTTTTCTTAAACGTCTGGTACCCTGAGGAGTAGCTCCAGTTTCTTGTGTGATCCTCAATAGTTTCCCACAATTTAGGGCAAATATAATAATAGGAATTTGTTGAATGACTAATATGGGCCAGGGGCTACCTCACAATGACTCTGCAAAGTGAGTATTATGCTATATGATAGTTACAGTTATCTATTGCTGCATGACAAATGCTGTAAAACTCAGGGACTTAAAACAGTAGGCACTTAGTGTCTCACAGTTCCTGTGGGATCAGAATCCAGGAGCAGCTTAGCTGGCCAGTTCTGGCTCAGGGTATCTCAGGAGGCTGCAGTCATTTGAGAGCTGACTGGGGCTGGAGGACCCACTTGCAAGCTAACTCCTGTGGCTGTTGACCTGAGGTTTCCATTATTTCCCTGTGGACCCCTGCACAGGGCTGCTCGTGACAGCCAGATGGCTTGCCCCAAGATGGAAGTCACAGTCTGTTATAACCTGGTCTTGGAAGTGACATACCATCATGCCTGGTGTGTTATATTGGTCACACAGACCAGCCCTGGTACAAAGTGGGAAGGCACCACAGAAAAGGACTAGAGGCAGGGATCACTGGGGCCATCTTGGAGGCTGGCTACCTCAGAGACCTCTTTCACAGATGAAAAATCTGAAGCTGAGAGAGGAATAGCCTACCCAAGGCTACTAAAAATTTTACCAAATTCTTAGTCTTACAGGCACTAAGGCACTAAGGCACATGTAATCCTCCCAGTAACCTTAGGAGGGCATAATGTTCTCTATTTTACTAATGAGGAAAGGAAGGCAGGAAAGGTTGGGTAATTTGCCCAAACCCATGCTCTTAACCACTGCACTACACAGCCTTATTTAAAGCCTCCTCCATCCCGACCTCAGATTTCCCAGGCTCTTCCCTGAGGCCTCCTGCCCCATCTGTGTATCCCTGGGAGTCTGTCTGGGTTAGTTTCCCAGGCCCGGGTGTGCCCCCCACCCTCACTGCCACGTCTGACTGTGTCCCACCCTGCCGGTCCAGGTGCGCTGGACCAAGACTGCGGGCAGCGCATCCGACAAGTTCCAGGAGACGTCAGTGTTCAACGAGACGCTGCGCATCGAGCGCATCGCACGCACACAGGGCGGCCGCTACTACTGCAAGGCTGAGAACGGCGTGGGCGTGCCCGCCATCAAGTCTATTCGTGTGGATGTGCAGTGTGAGTTGGCGCCGTGGGTGCCCCCGCGTGCTCAGCCTGGGAAGAAGGAGGCGGGTGGAAAGGAGGCCGAAGAAGCAATAGCTCCATGGAAGAAGACAGTAGAGACCTTCTTCTCTCTCCCGGACTAGAGGGGCATATCTGCTGTTCCTCGTATCGTCCTATACAATTCACACATATCCGTCTGCAATCTGTATGAACCTTGCAACGTCCCTCTAAAGTGGTCAGGGAGGGGCCTCTGGGTGGCTCAGTCGGCTAAGCCTCCAACTCTTGGTTTGGCTCAGGTCATGATCTCACTGTTGGTGAGTTCAAGCCTTGTGTGGCTGTCAGCGCAGAGCCCGCTTGGGATTCTCTCTCTCCCTCTCTCTACCCTTCCCTCCCTCTCTTGCCCTCAAAATAAATAAACTTAAAAAAAAAAAAAAGTTGTCAGGGAGGGCAGGACAGTTTGGATTATACTCTTTTTCACAGATGATATGAGGTACCAAGGGTTTGTGTTTGTGACTTGTTCACCTGCAAAGGTGCTCTTGACTCTGGTCCAGTGCCCTTCCCACAGGACCTCATATCTCTGCTTTTGTCCCAAGGGTACCTCTGAATCTTCCCTACCCCCACCACCTACATAACCAAGCACCCCTCAGTCCTTGCTGCTGGTTGAATGAGAAGCCCCTAGTCCCTACCTACCTTCCATGGAGATACCCCATTAACCCCAAGAGGCTATTTTACTGCTTGCCACCTGCCTTTGTGCTCACCCAGGCTGATCCTAGGTACCCAGAAACCGTAGAGCCAACCCAAGGGGCCTCTCTGGCACCATCTTAATTTCTGCAATGATTCTACCCATTAACTATGCCTCACGCCCCCCGGTGAGACCTCCAAGTGGTGACCACTGGAACCTTAGACCCTTCTGTCTCCCATCAGCCACCCAAGGGCCTGCCAAACCCTGGGGCTGAGGATCATTTTTTGAGTTATTGGTGCTGGAAAGGGCTGGCAGGCATGGCTTAGGTGTCATCAATACCTTACCTCCACCCATGGTCTTTGTTATGACTTCTGTCCATGGGGGCTGTGCAAGGAAAGAGTGACGGGATGTTGGAATGCCTCTTGTGGGATGTTAGACTGTGGGTTGTTGATTCCTGTGGTTCACAACACTGGCTGTACATTAGAATGTCTAGGGGCTCTTGTTTTGGTTTAATGTTTATTCATTTATTTTGAGAGAGAGTGTGTGTGTGTGAACAGGGGAGGGGAGAGAGAGAGGGAGAGAGAGAATCCAGGCAGGCCCTGTGCCATCAGTACAGAGCCTGACATGGGGCTTGATCCCAGGAACTGCAAAGATCATGACCTGAGCCCAAATCAAGAGTTGGGCACTTTACTGATTGAGCCACCCAGGCCCCTCCTAGGGGATCTTATAAAGAAAATACTGATGCCTGGGTCCCACTTCCAGAGATTCTGATGTAATTGGGGGTGGGGCCGGCATCGGGATTGTTTTTGTTTCTTTTTTTTTTTTTAAGTTTATTTATTTTTGAGAGAGAGAGAAAGCGAGCACAAGTTGGGGAGGGACAGAGAGAGCAGGGGTTGGGGGTGGGGGGCGAGACACAGAATCTGAATCAGGCTCCAGGCTCTGAGCTGTCAGCATAGAGCCTGACATGGGGCTCGAACCCACAGACTGTGAGATCATGACCTGAGCCAACATTGGATGCTTAACCAACGGAGCCACACAGGCGCCCTGGGATTTTTTCTTCAACTTTTTTTTTTTTTTTTATTGAGGATTAACTTACATCCAATAGAGTTAACTAATATTTTTTAAATGTTTATTTGTTTTTTAGAGCGAGAGACAGAGTGAGTGGGGGAGGGGCAGAGAGAGAGGGAGACACAGAATCCAAAGCAGGCTTCAAGCTGTCAGCACAGAGCCCCATGAGGGACTTGAACCCACAAATCGCGAGATCATAACCTGAGCCGAAGTTGGACGCTTAACGAACTGAGCCACCCAGGCGCCCCTAGAGTGCACTAATCTTAAATATACAGTTCAATGAATTCTTATGTGTATGCCTATGTAAACACCATCCAGTTCAAGAGCATTTCCAGGCCCCCCGACAGTTCCCTCATGCTCCCTCCCAGTTCAGTAATCTCCTTAGAGGCAATCATTCTTGTGACTTCTGACACCATCAGTGAGCTCTGCCAGGCTTTGGCATTAAAAAAGAAAATCTCCATGTGATTCTGTCACACAAACAGAGGTGAGAACCACCAATCGAGTCCAGTTTACCAGTGAGGAAAGAGGCCCAGAGAGAGACGGGACTTAGGCAGGCCACACTGCAAATTAACAGGTAACCTTGGATTTGGACAGTGCCCTGATTTCCAGTGTGCCCTGCTTCCTCCATCCCATGATGGGAGGGTGAAGGTAGACACCCCCATGCAGTTCCTGTGAGGGACAGCTAGGAAGCCATGAAGTCCATTCCCTGCCTCTAACACGTTGGTCAAGCAAGCAGGGCTGGGGCGGCATCTGGCTCTCTGGAGACATCCCTTGACGGTGGCTTAGCTTTCCTGGGGGGCTGCCAGGAGCCCAAGCCCCCCCACCGTGGGGGTCACCCAGCCCTGACCTCGCTGGGGCTGTGTCCTTGCAGACCTGGATGAGCCTGTGCTGACGGTGCACCAGACGGTGAGCGACGTTCGAGGCAACTTCTACCAGGAGAAGACGGTGTTCCTGCGCTGTACTGTCAACTCCAACCCGCCTGCCCGCTTCATCTGGAAGCGGGGCTCCGACACCCTGTCCCACAGCCAGGACAATGGGGTCGACATCTATGAACCCCTCTACACCCAGGTCAGGATGGACGGCAGCTGGCCTGTCTCCTCATGGCTCCCCCCACACTCTTCCTTGTGCACCCAGCAAGGGAGGGGAACGTGGGGACTGAGGCCTCATGATCTGGTGTTCCAGGGGCTGCCCTGACTCTAATGATTCTGTTCTGACCTCAGAAGCATGCGTTCTGATTGGGCTTCAGAAAACTTGGGCCAGATGAGATCAGGACAGAAAGGTCAGGGAGCAGTGGTGAGGATAGCAGAGTCCCCAAGGCAGCGTGTCTTCCTGGAACATCGCTTGTTAGAAAAGGCACCCCCGAGGGGCGGATGTGTCATCCTTGCATGCACATGGTGGGGGGGGGGTGCTCCTGGGCAGGCACAGCAGGAGTTGGGGGGCAGAGAGATGACTGTGCTTCCCATGGGTCCCCTCCAGTCCCGGGAGATGGTGATGAATCTGTCCTGCCAGGGACAGAGTCTTTCAGAGGTGGCTGTCCCTGGTGGCTGTCAAAGCTCCCCATGTGGACGTGGCCTGTGGGCCAACCCCATGTCTGTATAGGTTGTAAGACAGGGCAGGATTCCTTCCTTATGCTCCCTTTCCCAGAGTGGGAAAGCTGAGGCGTGGTTCTGGCTGTGTGTACCAGGACATCGCATCCAGAGACGCTCAAGCTACGGAGAGCGCAGTACCCATCCCAGGCTCAGGCTCCCTGGGGATAAACGGTGTGGAGGTTGGAAAGATAGGAATGAAAATAGGAATTTGCTTCAGCCGCTCGTGCTGGGTGAATGTGTGCGGGATCCCAGGAGACCCAAGCAGGCCCCTCAGCCCAGTGGTGTGCTCCTGCCCTAGGGGGAGACCAAGGTCCTGAAGCTGAAGAACCTGCGGCCCCAGGACTACGCCAGCTACACCTGCCAGGTGTCTGTACGCAACGTGTGCGGCATCCCGGACAAGGCCATCACCTTCCGGCTCACCAACACCACGGGTACAGGACTGCCCTGCCCATGCCCTTTGCCCACCTGGTTCACTCCCCAGCCAGGAGAAAGTGCCCCACCCCACACAGGACTCCAGGCACGTCACCATTAGTGCGTCCCCTCCTCTCCCACGCCTGCTCCCTGACTTCTCCCCTCTCTTCTCCCTCTGGGCCTTCTCCAACCCCATGGTTTCCCTGGACCCCACCCCTCCCCCAGCCCTGCCTCATGGTCCCCTAAGACCCCACCTCCTTGTCCTCTTAGCACCACCAGCCCTGAAGCTGTCTGTGAATGAAACTCTGGTGGTAAACCCTGGGGAGAATGTGACGGTACAGTGCCTGCTGACAGGCGGTGATCCCTTACCCCAGCTGCAGTGGTCCCACGGGCCGGGCCCGCTGCCCCTGGGTGCCCTGGCTCAGAGCGGCACCCTCAGCATCCCTTCAGTGCAGGCCCGGGACTCTGGCTACTACAACTGCACAGCCACCAACAACGTGGGCAATCCTGCCAAGAAGACCGTCAACCTGCTGGTGCGATGTACGTGGGTCCAGAGGGGTGGGAGGGAACTCGGGAGGCAGGCAGCGTCCCTGTCCTCCAGGAACTGCCAGTGACCTAGGAGAGGGGCCTGTCTGCTTCCTTTTCGGGGATGAGATATGCCGAGGAGGCGTGTTCCAGGCACTGTGATTTCCCCGCAACTCAGGTGTCTGCCCGCGGGCAGCAGGACCACGATTTGTAGAACATTTTATTTGTAATCTCCTCTCCCAAATATCATCTCAACAATGGAAGAAGGGAGAAGGGCTGGCATTGATTACCTACATTTTTTTTTTTAGATTGGGAAACTGAGGCTGCGAAAAGCTAAATGTGGACATTCCAGTCTGCAAGAGAAATTTCCTCTCTTCCCGTACAATGGTTTCTACCTTTTTATTTTTTTAATTATTTTTTAAAATGTTTATTTATTATTGAGAGACAGTGAGAGATAGAGCATGAACATGGGAGGGGCAGAGACAGGAGGAAACACAGAATCCGAAGTAAGCTCCAGGCTCCAAGCCGTCAGCACAGAGCCCGACGCGGGGCACGAACCCACAAACCGCGAGACCATGACCTGAGCCGAAGTCGGACGCTCAACCGTTTGAGCCACCCAGGCGCCCCTGGTTTCTACCTTTTTAATGGAGTTAAAATGAAAGTAACATACATTTGCACATACCTCATATGCAAATCTTTATTAGCAAAGCATGTCAGTGAGTCTGAAGGTAATTAGTAAATGTAAAAATGATACAAAACTTGGGGGCGCAAATGAAGTACAAACACTTCCCTTAGGAAACTTCAGCCTCATTAGCTGCTCCGTATGATCTTGATTTTGCTCAGGTGCTTTACAGAGAGAACTTTAAATTCTTCTGACTTAGGAGTAACCTTAGGTTGTTTGTTTATTGTTTATTTGAAAGTTTTAAAGATCTAGGCTTGATTCCAGCTCTTTAGCACTTGAAAATAAAGTACAGCTTCTGTCAAATTCAGTGGAGAATCTTCTGATGAAATGGACTTTCCTTTTGTTCTTCCCTCACCAACCAGTCTCTCTCTGACTCTTCTCACAAAAAGCAGCTAGCTCTCAGTGACTTTTTACTTAACCAGAGCAAGAAACACAGTAGCCAGATTGTTGCTGATGACTGTTTCTTCCTCTGATGGTTCTTCTTCTGTCAGATTATTTTTCTCCACCTAATTACATTCGGGGCCTTTAAAACCTGGGTTCGTGAGATTGCAATTTACATCAAATACTTACGGTTACCTCTTAGGGTGACGTACAGCCTGCTTTGCCCCGGGCCAGTCCTGGTTCATGGCCATTGTACCCACGGTCCTATTGAATCCGCACCCAAATATTAAGAATGCTGTCTACCTCTTGGCTACGTCAGAACAATATTCAGGTTTTTCTTTTTCTTTTTCTTTTTTTTAACATTTAGACTTTTCAAAAAAGGCTAGACCTTTCATTTTTCTAAACTCTGTGTTTTTATGTAACGTCATGTAAAATTATCGTATTAGGCTTTCATTATAAAAATTACACAAACTTATTGCAAAGAATCAAACAGGACAAAAGGATAAAATGTGCAAATTAAAATTTCCCCTCAGTTCCACTCTTTAGATAGAAGTACTAGTACATTCTGGCACATCTTTCCAAAATTTGTATTTTGCATATTCAAGGTTTAGAAAAGAACAAAAATAAAGCAGCACAGCCGTTAAGAGCGTAGGCTGAGTCTGAATTCAAGGTTGGCTACTTCTTCGGGCAAGTTCCTTAAACTGTCTGAGCCTCAGTTCTGTCCTTTGTAAAATGGGGACAGGAAAGTGCCTCCCTCAAAGACTGTGGGATGGGTTAAATGAGTCAACCCATGTAAAGGGCTTAGAACAGTGCCTCTCACATAGTGGATGTTCAGTCAACAGTGGCTAGAACAATTACTAAACCTGCTTTTCTACAGCCAGCTTTTTTGAACTTTTCAAAATGCATCTGAACAAGCAGAGCAATTTCCAAGTAAAGTGATGGTTTCTCTTGGGGGTGGGATGGGGTTGTAGCCCCCAGCCTGCAGGGAGGGCTGGTTCAAGGAGAGAAGCTGGGTCTGGATGGGGGTGGGACATAGAGCCTTGGCTTTGGGCCAGCCCCAGCCACCCTTCCCTCCCCATCCACCTGTAGCCATGAAGAATGCTACGTTCCAGATCACCCCAGATGTGATCAAAGAGAGTGAGAACATACAGCTGGGCCAAGACCTGAAGCTGTCATGCCATGTGGATGCGGTGCCCCAGGAGAAGGTGACTTACCAGTGGTTCAAGAATGGCAAGCCGGCACGCATGTCCAAGAGGCTGCTGGTGACCCGAAACGACCCTGAGTTGCCTGCCGTCACCAGCAGCCTAGAGCTCATTGACCTGCACTTCAGTGACTATGGCACCTACCTCTGCGTGGCCTCCTTCCCAGGGGCACCAGTGCCTGACCTGAGCGTCGAGGTCAACATCTCCTCTGAGACAGGTGGGCAGCTGAAGCAGCATGGGGTGTGTGTGTGAGGGAGCCGGAGAGGCCCACAGAGGGGAGGTGGGGACAGTAGCTTGAAAAAAGGAGGCCACAGTGAGGGGAACACCATTTGTTCACGTTGCACACATTTATTAAGCACCTATTATATGCCAGGCATTGTGCTAGGCTCGGGGGTAGAGTGGTGGGCAGATAAGCTCTGCTTACATTGAACTAAGTGGGAAAGCAAACGTTGTTCAGATAGTCTCACAGATAAATATATGACTGCAAACAGTGATACGTGAGAGTCAGGAAAGTTTCCTCAGAATGTTTGATCTGAGATCTGAGGGAGGGGCAGGTTTTACTAGGCAAAGGAGAACAAGGGAGGGTGGAAGAGAAAGGCAGGCCAAAGAATCAGCATGTGCAAAGGCACTGGGGCAGGTAAGCGCATGGGCCATTTGGAGCACCCAAGGAGAGTGCGACTGGGAGAATGGAGTGAGATGTGAGAGAGTGGAGGGGCCAGCAGGGGCAAGATCATGCAGGGATTTGGGTCTTTATTCCGATAATAATAAATAAGAATAATGAAATAATGACTAACATTTATTGAGTGTTTACTATGTGTTCTGATGATTTCATATTGATGTCATTTACCTTCATGGTTTACTTTATGGGATAGTTTATCATCAGTTTTGAGATGAAGAAACGGGCTCAGAGAGTTTAAGAGACTTACCTAAGGTAACAAACAATAAGTGGTGTAGCTGGGATTCAAACTCTAGCAGTCTGACTTTAGAACCACACCTGAAGGGTTTTCATTTTATGCATGACGGAAGTTTGGAAGGGATAATTTTGGAGAGAGTTTCTAGAATCTTATCTCCAGCCCCTAGCCCCTTGCACTGAGGAGCTGGCTGACTTTGACTAAGCCTCTTTAATTCTCTGGGCCTCCGTTTCACCTCTGTGAGACATTGAACCAGATGGCCTCGGAGGTGCCTTCGAATCCTGACTTTTGCACAGGGAGACGACTTCGTGTCCGGGCAGAGTATCCCTTACAAGGGGATCCCATAGCTGGGATACAGGACGAGAGAGGGAAGATGAGGTGGGAAAGGCAGAGACGGGAACAGGACCCTTGGGTTTGCAGACGCGAGGAGTTTGAGTTTTAACCTGAGGGCACTGCAGCCTCAAAGCGGGGAGACAACAGCCCTTTAGCGTGTGAGGGCACAGAAGGTTGGGGAGCTGGGATGTTTTCGAAACAGGGAAATCAACGGGGCGCAGGGCCATTTCCTCCATTTGGCTCATCAGCCTGATGCCTACGGCACGGAAGCTTTTTAAGGGCTTGTGGCAATGATTCAGACCCGGAAAAAGAAATTAATTGGCTCCAAAATACAAAGAGAAAACTGTAAAATTAAAGCCAACACATGTATAAATGTTTACAGAGTATAAATTATGCTAACTAGATAACTGGACCTCAGCTTGCCTTGTAGAGTTATTTATAATTCATATTTGATGTCGGACATTTTAATTTGGTCCATGCCATGTGGGATGGGACCCATGGAAGTCTTTAAAAGACTCTCCAGTTGGGTGATGTGTTGGGTTGGATTAGGTTTGGCGGTGAATAACAGAAAATCCCGAAATGCTACTAGTGGCTTAAACGAGGTAGATGTGTACTATTTTTTCTGGTAAAAGTGAGCAGTCTGGGCTGGAATAATGGCTCTGCTCCACCAGATCCTCAGGGCCCCAGGCTCCATCTTGTCTTGTGACCCTTAGCGTGCACCGCCTTGTCCACAATGGCAGTCCCAGTTGCAGCCATCAATCTGCATCGCAGCCTCCAAGGAGAAGGAAGGGAAGAGGGGCACAGCCTCTCCCTGTGAAGAACCTTATTTTCTGTCACATCCCATTGGCCAGAATTTGGTCACATGGCACAGCTAGCAGGCTAGGGGACATCATGGTTACTCCAGACATTCTATTACTTTGGGAGGAGGGGTAAGGATGTTGGAGGACCGCCTAGCGATCTGTAATAGCACTCCAGAAGACAAGATGGAAGCTTTAATTAGAGCAGGGCCAGTGGGCAGGAGAGAGGGGGTTGAGGGAAGGCATCCTTTGGTAGAACTGTTTAAAAGTGGAACCCCCTTTTGTTGGGGTAAAGGGAAAGAAGGAATAGGCCAGATGACTTCAGCCCTTTTTCCGAGTTGGGAGACCCTCAGGGGTGCAGGAGGTGGGGAGAATGGGGGGAGGCGAGTTGTGCTTTGGAGATGCTGAGGGATCTTTGGGACATCTGGGATGCGCGAGGGAGGCTCCTAGGGGGAGGGGAGCAGAAGCCCCACGGCAGAGGCTAGCGGGGAGCTCTAACCTTGCTCCTACCCGCTTCCCCACCGCAGTGCCGCCCACCATCAGCGTGCCCAAGGGCAGGGCCGTGGTGACAGTGCGGGAGGGCTCGCCCGCTGAGCTGCAGTGTGAGGTTCGAGGCAAGCCGCGGCCGCCGGTGCTCTGGTCCCGCGTGGACAAGGAGGCAGCGCTGCTGCCCTCGGGGCTGCCCCTGGAGGAGACTCCGGACGGGAAGCTGCGGCTGGAGCACGTGAGCCGCGACATGAGTGGGACCTACCGCTGCCAGACGGCACGGTATAATGGCTTCAACGTGCGCCCCCGCGAGGCTCAGGTGCAGCTGAACGTGCAGTGTGAGTCCCATCGCCCCACCTGGACCACATCAGAGCTGTCCCTCCCGGTTCGCAGCCTGGCCTGCCCCCCTCTTCACCCCTTCGTACACTCCAGTCCAACCAGCCCCCTCCAAGTACTGCGGATACCCCTAGAACCTTGCCACCCCCGTGTTCTAAGGTGGGAAGTCTGACCCTTGTCACACTTCCAATACCAAGTGCCCCCCACCCCCATCTGCATTCCCAGGGACCCAGTGAGCAAAGAAATAACTGATTTTGACAGGTAGACACGGGAGTTTGAAAGACTCTCAAGGGAGCACGTTGTGTCTGAGACTATAACGATGAGCGTTAACTCACCTTGTGCCAAGCCCTACTCTAAGAGCATTTTAATGCATGAACTTATTTAACCCTCCACAGCCCTATAAATGGACTCTATCGTTCCCTTATTTTTAACAAATAGAGAAACCGAGTCCCAGGATAAGTAACTTGCCTAACGCCTCACTAGCTAGTTTGAGGCAGGGCTGAGATTTGAACCTAAGGCAACTAGCTCCGGGGATCATGCTCTAAACCCCGACGTTATGCTGCTTTTTCACTACACGGTGGGGTGAGGGGACCCTTTGAGGCAAGACTAAAGGCCCAGTCTGGGAAGCACGGCTGGAGGAAATGGCCGGGAGCGGGGTGGGTATCTGCAGGTCAGGGAGTTCTGAGCGTGGCCATTGTGTTATGTTGCGAGCGTGTATCCGCTCTGAGATCCTTCCAGGCTGCGGGGTGCGGGAGCAGGGTCGAGTGCGTCGCCTTCAATGGGGCCGCTCCTCAAACCCCACTCGGCCCCGCTGACCGCCGCCCCCGCCGCCCCCACCCCCAGTCCCGCCGGAGGTGGAGCCCAGCTCCCAGGATGTGCGCCAGGCGCTGGGCCGGCCCGTGTTGCTGCGCTGCTCGCTGCTCCGAGGCAGCCCCCAGCGTATCGCCTCGGCTGTGTGGCGCTTCAAAGGGCAGCTGCTGCCTCCGCCGCCGGCTGTCCCCGTCGCCGCCGAGGCTCCCGACCACTCCGAACTGCGCCTCGACGCCGTCACCCGCGACAGCAGCGGCAGCTACGAGTGCAGCATCTCCAATGACGTGGGCTCGGCCACCTGCCTCTTTCAGGTCTCGGGTGAGAGTCCCGTGGGTCCCGCCCCACCCAACCGCGCCCACCTGGGACCAGACTCCGCCCCAACTCCACCCCCCGCCCACTCCCGGACTGGGCCGCGCCCCTTTCCAGTTGCCCGTACTGGGTTCAGGCCCCTGCCTTCCCAAGACCCGCCCATGCCAGGTCTAGGCCCCGCCCATGCCGCCCGGACCTAACCATGACGTCGTTTACAGCCAGACCCCTACAGACAGGCTAGATCCCTTCGCCCACGCCCACTCCAGGTGTAGATCGTCTCAAGGTCCGCTTGTACGTGTCCTAAGCCCCCCTCCCCCCGCCCCCGTTTTAGCTCAGCCCCGTTCCTTGGCCTCGGACAGCCCTGCCTCTCTCAAACCCCTCCTTCCCCGGGTTTAGACTTCTCCCCTCCAGTCCCTGGAGCACCAAGTTTGGGCCCTTCCCTCTAAAGACCCGCCCACACCACGCCTAGGCCCTAGTTGCCTGAAGCATAGGCGCCACCCCTTCTAGTCTCGTCCAATCCCAGCTCTCCATTTCTTGCTTTTTTTTTTTTTTTTTGGTAGCAGGTAAGCTCCAGCCCCACCCACACCAGGTTTAAACCCGCCCACTCAGGTCCTGGGCACCGCCCCATCCCAACCATCACGTTTCAAGCCCCTCCTCTTTAATCCGTGGCCCCAGAAGCTGCGGATGGGGGACTCCCTCTTTTCGTGACCCCAGGCCCAATATGAGGGGCCAGAGCTGTAGCTTAGAGGAGAGAAGACGACCCTCAGCAGCCTCTCTGGAACGTCGTGGGTGGCTCTAGTCCTGCCAGCACACATTTCCTGAGCTGTCACCCCACAGATTCAGGCCCCTCCGTACCCAGGAATCCCTCTCAGCCCATCTCATCATCAAGTCACTCCCGGGTGGGCTGTTTGGGGCTGCAGGCGGGCCTGGGTGAGTCAAAGGGCTGAGGTGAGGGCCGAGGGGAATGCATAGTGGCCGAAGGAGTTGCTGATCCCCCCCCCTCTTCATGAGGGAGAGTTGGTTCCCCACCGCTAGACCTGGTGGCAGCACCCCAGGAGGAGAGCCACAGTTGTGCCTGTGCCCTTCTACTGCACCCCAAGCTCTCCCAACAGCCCCTACTGACTGGGTGCCCCTTTAGTCCTCATTTGGATTTCCTCACTCAACAGCAGGGGGCCAGGACGGGTCACTTCCCAGCCCTTCCCCACCCCACCCAGCCCTGCCAGCCAGAGGCCCCTGTGACATTTCCCACCTCCTTCCCCTCTCCCCTGTTCTCCCATACTTTCCTTGTCTCCCCACCTTTTTGTCTCTCTCTGTCCTTCTCCTTTGTCTTCTCTTCCTCGTACCTCAATGTCCTTACCCTTCTTTGTGTCTTTTCCCCCATCCTCTTTCCCTGTGTCCTCTCTGATATCCCTCCCCCGTGTCTTCCCAAATTTCTCTTTTCTCTGGCTTTTCCTTGGCCTTTCCTCTCTGTTCTCACCAATACTACCTCTTGGAATTCCCAATCTCCCTTTTCTCCATTTCCCACCTTCCCTGTGACTGCACCTCATTCTCCCAATCTCCTCCTCTCCCACCGTCTCCTCTTGTCACTATATTCCCTTTCTCTTTGTCTCCCCATGCCCTCTCTCTGTTCCTCGCCATCTTCTTCTGTCTCCCTTTCCGGCACTCCCTCTCTCTGTATCTCTCCCCATCCCCCACCCTCCCCGGCCCCACGCCCCCATCCCCATCCTCTCAGCCAAAGCCTACAGCCCGGAGTTTTACTTCGACACCCCCAACCCCACCCGCAGCCACAAGCTGTCCAAGAACTACTCCTATGTGCTGCAGTGGACCCAGAGGGAGCCTGACGCTGTCGACCCCCTGCTCAACTACAGACTCAGTGTCCGCCAGGTGGGCCAAGGGGGACAGGGGCCCGGGTGCAAGCTGACCCTGGGAATGTCCATCAAGCCGTGGGAAGGGGTTGGAGGCAGGGCCGGACCCCCTTATAGACAACTCTTCAGACCTAGAAAGTGTTCTGGACACAGCAGCAGAAACTGGGAGGCTCTAGGGACCTGCCCCCTCTGGACTCCTGCTCTGGGCACAGGCTTGAGAATTGGGCTGGGTCTGCTGGATTCAGACAGGAAAAAGGGCAGAGCCACCAGCTGTGTTCCCAAAATGTAGAATCTGCTCTCGGGTCAGGAGCTTTTCCTTGGCCTTTCCTTACGCCAGGAGCTTAAGGTGGGGGGTGGGGTCAGTCTTGTCCACAGGATCTCTAGAATGCAAGGCCAGAGCTTTGCGGATGTTTTGTATAGTCTCCTTCGGTGTAGTTCTGCCCAAGGGGCATTAGGTGTGGAGGGTAAAAGTGTGGCTCTGGGGCAGACTGCCTAGGCTAGAATCCAGCTCTGTATGAGCTAGGGCAAACTGCATCTGTTTGGCCTCAGTCTCTTCATCTGTAAAATAGGAGTAATTATAATGTTCCACCTCATAAAAGTGTTATTTTGAGGAGTAAATGAGTTAATAATGGCAAATTACTCTGCATAGCTCCCAGCACACTTTTGTTGTTCAGTACGTGTTGCTATCGTTTACTAAGACAGCCCTAGGAGGCAGGCATAGAAGGAGTGATTGTCCTATCTCACAGATGGGGAAACTGAGGGTCTGGGTTCTTAGTCCTTTATGCTTTCTGCTCCCTGACACTGCTCCCACCCCACCCTCCAAGTCTCACCAGGGCCTGGGCTGGTGCTCTGGTGGAGGGTGTGGCCCGCTGGGCATCTGGGAACTCCCTGTATCTACAGTTGAATCAGCACAACGCCATGGTGAAGGCCATCCCAGTGCGGCGCGTGGAGAAGGGGCAGCTGCTGGAGTACATTCTGACCGACCTCCGTGTGCCCCACAGCTACGAGGTCCGCCTCACACCCTACACCACCTTCGGGGCTGGTGACATGGCCTCCCGCATCATTCACTACACAGAGCGTAGGTGGTGGTGGTGGTGGTGGTGGTAAGGGGGGAGGGGGGCATCCCATACCCTGGGGACCCCTTCCAACCTCACCACATGGGTCCAGAGCTTGGGTCCCCCCACTGTGTCGTGTTCTACTCTGTCACCCCTCTGGACCCCAGTCCTGGTTTCGGGAACCCTGTCCCCTGGTGCCAAGCCTGGGCACCCTCTGTGCAGTCCCACACCTCAGTTCTGACTTGGTTTTCCTACTTTCTTTCTCAGCCATCAACTCTCCCAACCTGTCAGGTGAGACAACTCCCTCCCACTTCTTCTTCCCTTTGGGGACACAAAGACTCCCGTGGTGGGAGGAAAAGACCCTGAGAGATACTCAGAAAATGGGTGGAGGCCAGCAGCTGGAAGGAGAAGCCAAGGGGAACAGGGCTGGGCTTGGAGACATGTATATCCAGGGTTTATTCTGGGGCTTACAGGTGGTTGGGGGGGGGGGGGGTCAGGGATGGGAGACATCTTGAACTCAGGGCCTTTCCTCCTCAGCCAGTACCATTCACAGTCCTTAAAAGAAAAATAGAGACCAGGCTAATCCACATCCCCTGTTCTCTCTGGCAGGGGTACTTAATCTGAGACCCAGGAAGCTGCTCCCCACAAAGGATCTGTATATAGATAGAATTCAGGGGGGTCCGTGATCCTGGAACATGGAAGGGCATACAATTACTTCTTCATTTTCCCTAACTTCTAGCAGAAGTTTAACATCTCCTTCAATGATGAACGTAGGCGACAAACCGCAGTGGTAACATCACTACCTGTGACTTTGTCATCAGTACAAACCTGGTGCTTTCACATCACCTTAAAGTTGTTACAGCTATTTCTAAATATCGTTAACATTCATTAGAACTTCAAAACCACAGCAGTTATTAGACCCAACACTAGATCTTGTTATTTAATTAGATAATAAAGAAGCCCACTTATTATTATTACAACACGGATTTGTGTTTTAAATATTTTGACAGCTGTATCTCAACATAATTGATTTCCTTTGTAACCCTGTGTATTTCATTTTATGCATCTAAAATTATTATTCTGAGATGGAGTCCTTAGCCTTTACTAGATGACAGAGGGTCTGTGGTGCACAAAGTTTAAGAAGTTCTGTTCTGGGAACAAATTTGTCAGGGTCCCAGTTGCCTGCTTTCTCAAGCCCTGAGGTCCTGGGTCCACCGTTTGGATGCACGGGACCTGCCTTGGGGTGGCCAGGGAGGGCAAAGCTGGACCAGGGGACCCAAGGAGCCTGACCCTCTTTGTCTCATCCCCACCCTCACCCCAAAGCAGACAACACCTGCCACTTTGAAGATGAGAAGATCTGTGGCTACACCCAGGACCTGACAGACAACTTTGACTGGACACGGCAGAACGCCCTCACCCAGAATCCCAAGCGCTCCCCCAACACCGGTCCCCCCACTGATATCAGCGGTACCCCTGAGGGTGAGGACATGGCCTGCTGCAACGAATGAAGGACAGCTTCAGGGAGGGGTCTAGTGACAGGGAGGCCAGTCTGAGCGGGGGGAACACAGCCCTTCCCTCAGGGAGACCCAGTCTGAGGGGAGACAGCGCCCTGCCTCAAGGAACCCGAATTTGAGGGGGAGACACAACTCTGTCTTCACGGGGATTCGGAAGAAGAGAGAGTCCAGTAGAGCTCAGAACTGGCCCAGACTCCGGTGCTGTGCTGTGAGGCAGGGCGGACAAGGTGCCATGGGGGTCAGATGAAGTCAAGGCAGTGAAGGAATCAGAGGGGAAGAGGCCTGTGTGGGGTGAGGCGGAGGCTGCTGGTGCATCTGCCCCTTCCCAACAGGCTACTACATGTTCATTGAGACATCAAGGCCTCGGGAACTGGGGGACCGAGCCCGTTTGGTGAGTCCCTTGTACAATGCCAGCGCTAAGTTCTACTGCGTCTCCTTTTTCTACCACATGTACGGGAAGCACATTGGTGAGTCGGAGCTCCAGGTGGTCTGCCCAAGCGTTGCTGGGGCTGGAAGGAGAGAGGGAGTCCACAGGAGGCTGGGTATTGGCCCATGTGAGGCCTGGGCTTCCCAGCTTAGCTGAATCACATATCCTTGGAGGGGGTGTGGGCAGAATCTGGGCAAGGGAGGAAGGCAGAGCCAGCTTGTCTGAGGTTTTGAGATGATGAAGGCTTCCTGAGTCTGCAAAGAAAATGGCTCCAGCCGGACAACATGCAAGTCTTGGAGGAGACAGAGAAAACAGGTAAGAGGTTGCACGTATTGAGTGCCTGTCAGGCGCCAGGTGAGCTCTGGGAGCTCTGTCTCCGTGGTCTCATTATCTCTCACAACCAACAGGCGAGGGCGGTGTTACCATATAAATCAGAGAGGTTAAGCATTTTCCCCGAGATCACACAGCAACCCGAGTTGTCTTCCTCCCCCAAGCCCTAAACACAGAATTGGGAGGGTGCTGTTTTGTGAGCAATGAGAGGAAGTCCTGCTTCTTAAGTGTGGGTGTACATTTGCCCTTGGAAAGAGATGGTAGGAGAGTCACATTAATCAACGAACTCATCATTCAGCCGTCGCTTCCAGAGCTCCTGCTCTGGGGCCAGGCATCAGGCGCTGCTACGAACAGGACCGACCAGTTCCCATCCTCGGGACGCCCGAAGTCAAGTGGGAGAGACAGGCATTGAACAGCTAATTGCAGCAGATAAGATTGAGCAGCCACTGTGACACATGTCCACAGCAAGACAGGGGCCAAGACAGCGGGTAACAGGGACTGACTGTGGGGGCTGAGTCATGGAAAACTCTGCTGAGGAAGTGACAGTCTTTACAATTTTTATTATTTGTTTGTTCACTTATTTAGGGGACAGGCCATGTATTTTGCATGGGTCAAAGGTACGAAAGGTACATAATGAGAGCCCCCTGCTCGTCTCAGTCCTCCTGCTGCCTAGAACCCTTCCCCACAGGCAACCACTGCACTTAGACTTGGGGGCAAGTTTCCAGAAACACTTTATGCCTACAGAAGCCAGTACCTGTGTGTTTGATTTTGCCCCCTTTTATACACACTGTTCTGTGTCTTGCTTCTCCCTCTGAACTGTACATCTTGGGGATCATGCCTTATCAGACCACAGAAAGTTTCACAGTAGAGGAAGTGACTTTAAGCAAGAGTAGACCTAATGGCTCTTTATGGACAAGTCTCCCAGCTAAAGTAGTGGGTCATGCTGAACTGATTAGCCAGGATGGGGTAGGATGGAAGGTTCTGCGTCCACTGGGGCCTCCAGACCATCCACCCAGACCATTGCACTCGTGGCTGGGTCTGGAATTTGTGGGAAGATTCCTGTGGGGTAGGTGGGTTGGGTGACCAGCCCTGCGCTGCCCAGGCCTGTCGTTTCCATTTGGCTCCTCATTTGGCCTTCCTGAGGAAGACTCTGTAAGCATCAGATCTGGACAGGAGGACTTTCCAGTAGGGATGCCATGGAGGGGCCCCCTGTCCCATGTCATGTTACTGCCCTGCTCTGCCCTCTTCATCACCATATTTTCTAGGCCTCTAGTACCTGATCCGGTCCCTGCCTCCTTCTCTGACCTCATTTTCTGCCACTCTCCCCCTTGGCTCCTACTCAGCTTGAGCACACTGGGCTCCTTGCTCTCCTTTAAATACTCAGGGCAGGTTCTTGCCTTAGAGGACTTTGCTCATGATGTTCCCTGGACCGGAACATTCTTCTCCTCCCCTCATTCAAGGTCTCCTCCTCAGAGAGGTCCCTGAAAGCCCCAACTGAAATACCTCTTTATTCCTTTCCCTGCATTATTATCTTTATCATGCCCATCACCAATAGAATGTAAGCTCCAGGAAGGCAGGGGTCTTTGTCTTATTCACTGATGTATCTCTAGTGTCTAGAACAGCCCTTGGCACATAGTGGTGCTTCATTAGTTGAATGAGTGAATGAGAGGGAGGTCTGAGATTCATGAACCCAAAGTAACTTCTAACCATGAGGCTCTATGAAAGTCCTTTTTCAGTTGTGAGCATAGTCATGAAAGGTTCTTCAGTCAGCATTTAATTATTGAGAACCAATACCAGTTTGATGCAGACTTTCCCTCAAAGAGTCAAATGAGGAGGAGACGTTAATCCCAATAACTATCACACCACAGAGCAGAGAGTGGTCTGGGCCTGGAGGGCTGCAGTTGAAGGACCCAGGGTTCACAGGACGCATAGAGGGCTCCCAACTCAAGCCTAGGAAGACTTCTTGGAAGAGAGGACATTGCAAGAAGGATTTGGCCAGGGGAATGTGGTAGGGGAGGGAGTCTCAGGCAGCTGGAAAAGCCTGAGCAAAAGCCCAGAGGCTGGAAAGCTGGGGTATGTCTAGGCTCCAGCATGTAGTCCGCTTTGGCTTTGCAGGAGGCAAGGAAGATAGGGAAGAATGAAGTGAGCAGGCCCACCATTAAGGGAGGCTGAAGGTCTTGGGCCCTGGCTGATCCCTGTGAAAGGCGGTCCGGAAGCCCCCTGAGCAGGGGAGATGCTGGAGATGATGGGGTGCTCGGGGGAGAGGACAGAAACCCAATTTTTGTTTAAGTAGTAAAAAGGAGGGGTTCCCACATTAGTGTCCTGGGGGCAGGGTGGTGGAGGAAGAAGAAAAGGTGGAGATTGAGGGGGATAGGAACAGGGGGAAGAGCTCCAGGACAGGGAAGAGAGAAAGGCCCCTTTGGAGCTGGTGAGGAGCCTGAGAAGTATTGGGGCTTGCCTCCTGGCCCCCTGGAAGCTTGCTGCAGCCCTGTCGTGGCCCCATCTGCCGGTGAGGGTCCCCACCCAGGCCTAGCTCTGCTGCTTGGGAGGGGGTGTTTCTTGCTGTCCAGTTCCCTCCTCTCCCTTCCTCTGCTACCCCACCTGGCAGCTCTGGGCACCAGCTGTCCCCAGACCTTGTGTCTCGCTGGCTCTCCTCAGTCTAAGCCAACTCCTTTCATCTCAGGCAGGTAACATTTGGTGGCTCTCTCCCACCGGGGGTCTGTCTATCTGGTGTCACAGATGGTGTGCCTTTGTCTGTGGGCAGCGCCATGGAAATGCCAGCCACCGGGCACTGTCTAAGATTGATTCCCCTTCCCTCTGAGCTAGGTCTTTCACATCACTGGGGGCTTGAGGTGGGCCGGAAGAGCCAGGAAGGGGCATGACATCGCCTGGGTGCTCTTAGCCAAGCCATGATTCCCTCCTTCTTTTCCGGGGCCCCCAGCACCTCCAGAATTGCAGGCCTCTGTGGCTGTGGGCAATGGGCCTCAGCACCCTCCGTCTAATGCCCTCAAAATTTTACTTTCACTGTGCTTACCATGGCTGTGTAGCACAAATACTAACATCTCTCTTTAAAGCAACTCACTCCTCTTGTCTTAGCTTTGTCCTAAGCATCAGTATTAGAGAAACTGTGAGTTGGAAGGACTGGCTTTATTCATTTCTTAAAACATACATAGAAGTATTGAAAACTTAAAATTTTTAAAGTCCATCCCCATGCCTCCAGAAATCATCCCATGTATCATGCCCTGCCAGGGGTATGCACTGTGTGCTTTGGGAATCCTGCTTTGTGCTCAGTCATCGGCCCTGCCACCCTGGGATAACTCCACTGTTGAGAGGAGGAAGGTGTGTGTGTGTGTGTGTGTGTGTGTGTGTGTGTGTGTGTGTGTGTGTATGCCGGGGTGGGGGGAGGATTGGTTGACTAGAAAGGAAGGGGAGAGGGGCACCTGGGTGGCTCAGTTGGTTAAGTCCCACTGACTTTTGGCTCAGGTCATGATCTCACAGTTCATGGGTTCAAGCCCCGCGTTGGGCTCTGTGCTGACAGCTCAGAGCTGGCCTGGAGCCTGCTTCGGATTCTGTGTCTCCCTCTCTCTCTGCCCCTCCCCTGCTCACGCTCTGTCTCTCTCTCTCTCTCTCTCTCTCAAAAATAAATATACATTAAAAAAAAAAAAACAAAGAAAGGAAGGGAAGAAATGAATGAAAATTTGCAAGTTGTCCCAATGAATTGAAGCCGTGCTGCTGTCTTCAGTGAACCAGTCTGGGATGGTGCTGTGGGCAGTGGCAGAGAGGAGGGTTTGGGGAATGTGGAAGGGTAGGGGCGTCCTTGTCCAGACCTCACTGCCCCCTCCTCTCCATACCCACCACAGGCTCCCTCAACCTCCTGGTGCGGTCCCGGAACAAAGGGGCCCTGGACACGCACGCCTGGTCCCTCAGTGGCAACAAGGGCAACGTGTGGCAGCAAGCCCACGTGCCCATCAACCCCAGTGGGCCCTTCCAGGTGAGTCACCGGGTGTGGGGGCCCCCGAGGTTCTCCCGGCCCTTGGGCCATTGCTCTGACCAGGGAGCACTTAGGAGGACTTCATGCTCTTTCTGGGGAGCTGGGGAGAAACTCAGGCAGGGTGGGGGGGGGGGCTTTCAAGTGGACTGAAGGGAAGGGATCGGGGGCTCTGCATGGCAGAACACCCCTAATCCCTGCTCTCTGACCCCGCCCCAGATTATTTTTGAGGGTGTTCGAGGCTCTGGCTACCTGGGGGATATTGCCATAGATGACGTCACGCTGAAGAAGGGAGAATGTCCCCGGAAGCAGATGGATCCCAACAAAGGTGCCAGATGGGAAGGGGTAGGGGGAGCCGAATCTATGGGGAGCTGTGTAGGTAGGCACCTGTCCGTATCAGGAGAAGGTGCCGGTGTCTGAATGGTGGTTCAGAGTGACTAGGTGGTGGGATGCGTGCGTCAGTGACTATGTGAGCAGGTGTTGGTGTGTTTGGTACCCACCTTGGGCTCCACGTTGGCTCAGGTTATGGGGCATATGTAGGGCAAGGAGAAGACTAACCTCTGCCCTCCTGTGAACTTACTGAGTTATTTACAGTACCCGAGTGCCTCCTGTGTCTGCGTCCAGGTATGTGTGGGTGCAGATGTGAACATGTGCCCCACCCCCCAGGGCCAGGTGTTTGCAGTTATAACAGCTGGAATTTGCTGAGTGATGACCATGTACCAGGCAAAGTACAAAGCCCTACATGTATCTGATCTCATTTAACCCTGATGACAGCCCTCTGGGGTAGCACATACTATTAGACTCATTTTACAGATGGGGAAACTGAGGCCCACTGAGGCCAGTGAATTGCTCCGTGTCTTAGTGAGCTGCAGAGCCAGGATTTGGACCCTCTCAGGCTCAAAGTTAGCCCCCACCCCACGCCACCAGACGTCTGTGCTTACAAGTATGTCTGTGCACAGTGAGGGCAGTGTCTCACTTTAGGTCCCCCAGAGAGAGGGGGAAGCCTGCTAGTCCCTGACATGCTGAGCTGATCAGAGCCCTGGCCTGTCTCCCTTTTCTCTCCTGTCACAGTGGTGGTGATGCCAGGCAGTGGAGCCCCCCGCCAGCCCCACCCACAGCTCTGGGGGCCCATGGTCATCTTCCTCTTGGCGTTGCAGAGATGATGAGAGCTGCGTGGCCCCCCCCCCACCCGGCCCCCGGCACACCAAAGTGTCCGCATCGTACCAAAGACTGACCCCCGCCAGCCGGGGTGCCCAGGGGCAGGGCCGGCCCGCCAGGGAGGGGGCCTGCATTGGCTGCGAGGATGAGCAGAGAACAAGGACAGAGGCCCGGCGCTGAGGCCCCGGAGACAGTCGTTTGACACACGCACACACTCACACACTCACACTCACACACACAGAGATATATTAAAGCACAAGTTTCTATCCGACCTGCCAGCACCTTCTTTTCTGCGGAGACAAGGGACTCGCCCGAATGGCGTCCACCACCCCAGAGACCTCGGCGCCACATAGGCCTTGTCCAACTGCACCTGTGGCGTGTTTCTGACCTTCCCACATTCCTAACTCAAGGCTGAGCCCCGGCCCAGTGGCTTTACCAGACGGGAGCCAGCAGAGGAGCAGACTCAGGAGCCCCACCCTTGGCTGGACTCTGGGACTCCCTGGGATGGGGGAGGCCAGGGGGTACTTTGTGAGCTCCGTGAATGTCCCCGTGCAGGTGATGGCGAGGGAGGTCAGGCGCCTGTTGCACGCACCTCTGTTTACAGGGCGAGAGCTGGAAGGTGGAGATCCCAGGTCGCCCTGATCCCTTGACCTGTTCCTTGGACGTCATATCTCACCTCGATGTACCCTTTTGAAGGGACCCAGCACAGGGTCCTGGGCCTGGGCAGTCTGAAGACTGACACTTTCCCTTCTACCCCATCCAACCCCCACCCCACCCTACGAGGAGCTGGATTCCTGAGAGCACAGTCCCCACCCTAGTCAGCTGGCCTGAATTCAGCACCCACCTGCGTCTCCGAGGAGCCAGGAGGGGTTGGAGGCCGGCTGTTTTCTGGGGTGAGGCTTGACTTTGAGAGGGGCAGAGGAGAAAGCCTGCTTTTGTGAGTTTGTGCCCCCATGGCATTTGGGAATAGAGTGGAAACTTCATTTCTTATACACTTGGCATGAAGGAGTGCCCTGGATAGGAGGGTATACATAGAGGGGGTGCCCCTGAAAAGCACTGTCTAGTTGGCTGCTCCTTTCCCTGCCCAGGGTCAGTGAAGGGGGGGGGGGGGGGGGTGTGGTGGTTTGTAGAGCAGCAGCAGAGGGTGGGGCAGTTGCTGGCCTCCATGTTGCCTGGGAGCCGAGCTCATGCCCTGATCCATGAAAGGGCTCCCTGTCCTTGGGTTCTGGGATGGGAACCTAGATGGGCAGGGTGGAATCTAGACCTGTCCTTCTCAACATCACCCGTGAGACCCCAACCAGCCGTCTATGGGGGAGATGAGGACCAGCTCTTTCCAGGGTGAGCCTTCACGCTTGCGTACGTGTGGCTGTGTGTGTGCGCACATGTGTGCACGTGCGTGGGCCGATCTGTGTCTGTGTAGCACTGTGGGGACGTCTCTGGGCAGCAGTGTGTGCGAATATGAGTCCGCATGTGCAATTACACATATCTGTCTGTGAGGCCGGGTCTAAACCCTGTCTCAGTGTGTGCCTGTGGATGTCGGCATGCACGTCAGCCTTCAGGGGGGACACGAGTGTTTGTAGGGGGCTGGTGGAATATACCACTTCCGGCCCTAGTCTGTAGTCTCAAGCTGCCTGCCACCGCCTGAATTTCTACCTTTCATCCCCTCTAGATGACAAAGAGTTTACAGATGACCCTATTGAAATGCAAGCACCTTTGGTGGGGGTTGTCACAGGGATTCACCCGGAGCATTCTGCAGGGACAGTTGCCCAGAAGGGGCAGCACCGCAATGCCAAGAGGCGGGCAGGGGGCCAGGGGACAGGCCTGTGTGATCATCATCACCCACAGCTGGCAGGGGGCTGGGCCAGGCCTGGAGCAGGGCCTTCTGACGCCTGACCAGCCCGGCTGCCTTCTTGGCCCAGCCGAGGCCTCGGTCCTAAACGAGTGGCTCCAGGTTCCCAGAACACACTTCCATCGCGCTGGCTGGGTATTGTTCCTTAATTGTCCCATCTGTGCAGGGTCTGCTGCCCCGACTAGACTGTGAGCTCCTCCTCTGAGCCTTCCAACCTTCTCCCCCACCCCCGCTCCCAACCTCAACGCCCAGCACAAGTAAGTGGGCCTGTTATGGAAACCACAGCAGGCTTTGCCCAGCGGGAAGGATGATATTAATCGGTGGTTCCCAGCCCTGGCTGCAGAAGAGAACCACCCGAGGGTCTTTTAGAGAGCCATGATGCTTGGGTCCTACCCCCAGAGGTTCTGATTTGATTGGGCTGGTGTTCAGCCTGGCATCAGAAATGTTTAAAAGCTCCCCAGAAGAACCCGGGAGTGGGAACCAGTGGCCTATCACCTGCCAAGTGCTTCCTTTGTGCCCTTGCTGGGGTGGGTATGGAGATCCAGGGATGAAAAGCACCAGGTACTTCCTCCTTGGGACACTGAGGTCCTGGGTCCTCACGTGTGGATGGGTGAGGCTGGTGTGTGTGTGTGTGTGTGTGTGTGTGTGTGCATGCAGGCAGGTCTGCAGGGAGTGTGGGTGTCACTGTGTATTAGCATTAACAGTGTGCGATGAGAGCACTTAGAGTGTGCCAGTCAGTGTGTGGGGGGGGAGGGCGGGGGGAAGATGGGGTCTGCAAGGAAGGAGTGTCTTTGTGCATCTGTGTGTGCCTGTGATTCAGCACCTCTGTATCAGTGTCACTTGTGCTGTGTGTGTCTTTGAGTGCCTGTGGGTGTCAGCACCGTTGTGCTGGTAGGTGGCCCATCAGGACCCCCAGCCCAGGGGAGACCAGGCTGGCAGGATCCAGTGCATCTCCCCCTGGGGCAGTCTCGCCCTCTGGGTCAGGGTGGCTGAGGCATTTTGTGGCCTTAAAACAGGGAGTCCAGGGTCAGCCCTCATGGTGTTGGGGTTTGTTTAGCCCTGTTGCCCCTGATTTGATGTTTTGGGGAGACCCCTAGGGCCCGGTGCTGTACAGTTAGGAGAGGGGAAGTCTCAGCTTGGCTGTCCTGCCCCTGGGACCACAGACAGCCCTCCAGGGTGCCCAGCTAAGCCTGCGGACCACACGCCCATCTCCTGGAATGCCCCTCCCACCTTGCCTTCTCCGGGATATTCTGCCGCCTCTTTCCCTTTCATTCTTTCTCCCTGTGCTCGCTGGCTCAGGCTCTCATGGCCAGGGTGGGCCTCAGAGGTCTGAGCCCCTCACCTTGTAAATGGATAGGAGCAGGGGTGGGGGGGCTGGCCCAAGGTCACATGGCTAGTTGGGGTGGAGCCAGCCTTGGAAGCTGTGCTCTACAGCCCCGAGGGTGTCACACTGCTGGCCACTGCCTCCTGCTGGCAGCCAGACAGCCCTGTCTCTGGGTGCTGGTACAGATGTGACTGGGCACCTGCTCTAGGAAAGGTGCTCCCTCCCTGCCCCAAATTCTGGCCTCTCATCCCAGGCCACCGCCCCTCCCACACCAGATCAGGCCTGGGTGCCCTGTGAAAGCTGCATCCCTCTGCCCACCCAGGCTTTAGCTACTGCCCAGGTTCCCAGACAGAAGGGACTGTTTCCCCTCCCTGCCCTCTGTCTTCACATAAGCCTGGGCTCCGAATGAAGGTCAGTGTGTCCTTGTGTCCTCATCCTGTGGACTTACCCCTGAGGACCAGGAAGGCAGGGGTGAGAGTGTACAAATTCTTGTATTTTCTTTTCCCTGGATTCGAGGGGGTTGGGGGGGGTGGTTTCCAAGGTCTGTCCCAAGGAAAGGGGTGAATGAGCCTGCACTGGGGAGTCCCTGTGGGGCCCCTGGTTGAGGTTCTGGGCTCTGGGGAGCCCTCCTCATTTCCACAGGCAAGATAGCACGCCCCTTTCTGTTGAGTCAGTGCTATGTGTGAGGCTGTGTGTCTGTGAGGGTGAGGGTGGGGGGTGTGCATATGAATGTGTGTGAGGGAATGTGTGTGTGAGGCGTGTGAATAGGTGTGAGGGTATGTGCTGGAGTAGAAGGACCACTCTTTCCTAGAGATCCCTGGACCCTTAGAGCTGGAAAGGACCTTAGAGACCATTTAATCCAGTGCCCACACTGTACAGGTGAGAAAGCTGAGGTCAGAGAGATGTGGCACTTGTCCACCATCACCCCTCCCTCATGTCACCTGCATTCGTTTCCCAGGGGCTCCGCTAGACGTGCCCGCCCTCCTGGCACCTCCCCACCCCCCACCACCGCACCCATAATCACAATCTCAGCTTGACTCTGCAGGGCCCTCTGCCCCTGTGGCCTCCAAGCACCCTTCCTGCCCCAGGTGGCCAGTTCACCAAGGCCTTTATCCCCAACCCAGAAGGGGCAGGGGAAGGAGGGGACTGCTCCAGCCTTGAGGCCTCATAGACGTAAGAGAAAAGCCAACCCCTCCATGCCCAGGCTCACCCCACCACCAAGGTAAAAGCACAACAGGAGACCCTCATTATTGGGTGAAAGGTATTGGGGTCGTTGTAGTCACACGACCCCGTCCTCACCCCTTTGCCTTGCTCTCTGTCTCCACCCCAGCCTCTGTCCCCCCCTTTGTTCCTCTTTCACCCCCAAGCCCCCCGAAATGTAACCTCTAGTTGCGGACGCGGATGTTTCAATAAATAAAGCTGCAGTGTTCTAGTGCTTCGGGTCCGGCTGTGTGTGGGGCGGCAGGTGGGCCGGGAGGGGGCGCTAGTGAGCTGCTGGGGTTCTTTTCAGGTCAGGGGGAAGAGCCTTTCTCTTTGCCACCGGCCGTTATGGGTCCTCCTCTGCCTCCCCGACAGTGGGAACCTACGTTCCGGTCTCCAGCCCAATGAATTCAGTGTCCTCATTCATTTATTCCTTCAAGAAACACTGGCCAAATACCACCTTCGTGGAAGCTTCTGCTAAGTGGGGGAGATGGACACTAATCTAATCATTACACCAGGAAGCACATCATTATCAATACAACTAAGGCTGTGAAAGAAAGTAAGAGCATGTTCTTATTTGGGTTGGAGATTCAGGGATGACTTCTCTAAAGAAGAGGCATTTAGGAGACACCCAACGAATGATTGGGTTGGCCTACCAGGGCAGAGCGGGTCTTCCAAGCAGAGGGAACACAGCATGTGCAGGCCTAGAGGGCTGAAAACCATAGAAGGCTCAAGGAAGGGGGAGGAGGATGAAGAAGGAGGAATAAAGTTGGTCAACCACCGTATGAACTTGGCTTTTTGCTTCTCGGCACCCCGGCCTACCATCCCTCCTCTGCTCCCCTACCCGATCCCCTCACAATCTCTGGGTTCCTTCCTGGCTCCATCAACCCCACTATGCACTCCAATTGGGGCTGCCTCCATCATTCACCACCAATGAGCTGCCCACTTGCCCCTGAATCATTTTGTACCAACCTTGTCCTTTTTCCCAGACCCTCCCAGAATCCTAGAATTTCAGAGCTGAGAGGTCCTTAAAGGTCACTTAATTTCAACCATCTATCACTGTTTTCCTTAGGAGAAATAGCTTGCCTACATCACAGGGGCAGGAAGTAACGAGGAAAATTCACTCTCCTGTGCACATTTGTGCAGTGACTCCAAATCAAGGGCACGGGTGTCATGATACAAACTACAGCAAGATCAAGCAAATGACAGGAAGAGTCTCACATTACTTGGTTACAATGACTCAGGTAAATAGAGCAAATAGTTTCACTTCCATGCTCCAGATGGGGAAAGTGAGGCTCAGAAAGGTGACAAGGCTAGGGGTTCCCTATCCCAGCTTTATCAGATCATATCTGGGATAACTTTTTGTTGCCATACTTGGGATTTTTCTTCTAAGAGCCGAGGACCCACCACTTGGTCAGGTTGGCTCATTGTGTACAAGCAAGAGAGAGACCCACTGTAGCTCACTCAAGTACAGGAGCATTATTGTAAGGACATACATAATGAAGGGGACAGCCACTCTCAGAAATCCAAACACGAGAGGTGTGAGAGGGATGGGATTCTTGAACCAGATGGCATTCTGGATTCAAGGATGATCTAGGAGTTTATGGCCCTTCACCTGTAACAATGGCCACAGGTCCTTATCCTACCTACAGAGGGGAAGTCTAATTCCCTTCTTCTTGCATCTGTATTAGTCTTAGTGGCTTCTTTGGCCAGTAGAATATGACATTGTGAGATGAAGATGTCTTGAAGCTTCAGCCAAGACCCCTTAGGACATTCTCTCTGGGAGCACTGAACTACCACATAGGATGTCCAACTCCCCTGAGACCAACATGCTGGGGAGACCACATGAAGGGCTCCAGTTGACTGTCCCCGTAGAGCTCAGGCTTCCAGCCATCCCCCTGTCCCCTCAAAGCACTAGCTATGGGAGTAGAGCTGCCTTGGACCATTCGGAACGGACCTTCCACTAGCTGAATACCTTTGCCAACGCCACAAGAAACAGAAGACTCGTCGAGCCAAGCTTTGCCCAAATTCCTGACTCACAAAATCAAGGCATATAAATAAAATAATTATTATTTAAAGCCCCTGAGGTTGGGGGTAGTTCGCTACAACAGCAATAGATAAGCACCCTGGAGTGATTCAGCCACTTTCCTTTCTTCACTTTCCGCTTGGCCCACATGGTTCCTCTCCTGACTTTCCTACATTAGCCTCTCCAGCTCCAACTGTCCTTCACAACTTTCCAATGGCAGCTCCCCTTCAGTCCCGATCACTGACTCAGCCTCTCTAGAGAAAGGGCCAGTTGGACTGGCCCACCATTTTGTGCCTAGTCATAAACGCATCATTGGGCAACCAGCTGACTGGCCACCCTGGGGTCAGCCCTGGTCTCATCAGCTGGGTAGGAGGAATCATGCATATAAAACATGACTGCCTATGGCCTGCTGCTTCTAGAAAGGCTGAGACTTGGCCCCCTTCAGAGGAGCAGTGGCTGGCAGGCACCATAAATGTACCTCCTTGGTCCTCCCCTCTGTCATCTCTCCTCTGATGACCATCTGCTCCCAGGGCCACAGTTGTACAGTGTGTAAACTATAAAGTGACCCCATCCAAGGGCAAGTCCTAGTGTAAACTATACAGGTAGGTCAGGCAACTTACAGGAAGAGTGAGTGCCCTGTATTAGACTTATGATAAGGCAGGTATATTTATTTTTGTGTTTAGAGATGGGGAAACTGAGGCTCAGAAAGGTGCTGTGGTTACCCACGCTCATCAACTTAGGAAGGGGGAGAACCTGGAGACAAAGCTAGAGGTTTGACTTTGGGTGCTGCGTCCATTCACATCAACCAGATTCCTTCCTCTTCTTCCTCCCCATTTGGGGTCATTCTGCTTTTCTCACCAGCTCATCCCCAGGGGCTGGGAGAAGCAGGGCCCTTTTCCATGCAGCCCTCCACTTCAGATGGAAATTGTTCCTGGTCCTGACTTTCTATTTCTAGCTGCCTGACCTTTTTGCATATGTCCTTTGTGGAAAGCTACTATAACACCTTTTTAGAAGGAGGTTGGGTATAAATAAATCCAAGAAAAAAGTCGAAACTCTTCTCCTTGAAGTCACCCCAACCCTGAGTGGAAGCATCTCTCCATACTGCTTCCCAAACCCCCTGCTCCTAAATTCATCTTTCCTGAGCATGAGGCCCTGGCAGCACCCAGCATGTCTCCCTGCCCTGAGGTCAGCTTGGCAAGCCCCCCAAATGCAAATCTCACCACTGAATCCATCACCCTGTCTCTTTAGCAGTTTTTGGTCTTTAAAAATGTTTTGAGCCTTCCATTTCCCTCAGGCCCCATGAGACCCAGCCAGAGCTCAGCTGAGTAGACTCAGCACTTTGCAAGGCCTCATTCCATCTACACAGGCTGCCCTAAGTGGAATCCTGCGCTCAGGGTCCCCATCCCCCCCCCCCCCCCCCCCAGAACCACCCACCAATCAACTCTCCTCTGCGAGGCAGCGAGAAGAGTGAAACATGAGTCAGAGAGGCCCAGAGTGCCAAATGTCCCCACAGTGGGTGTCTCGGCTGCCATTTAGAGATGTCCATAATACATTGCTGAGACAGAAGGGCAGATAAGGAAAAAAAAAATAGGCCTAGTACTATTTCATTTTTTCATATAAAAATATCTGTGTGTATAAGTGTGTGCATTTTTTTAAGTCCAGAAGAATATTCACCGGATTATCTGTCGTTACCTCAGCGATGAAATTTCAGATGCTTCTGACTCACGTTTTTAGATTTTTCTGTATTGCCTGAATATTTTTATATGAACAGGTATTATTTTTAATAACCAGGAAAAAAAAAAACTATTTTCTCGAGAAAAGCAAAGCCAGAAGTCATCAAGGACTACAGATTAGAAATAAAGGTCACTTTCTGTTCTTAGCATTATTTTTATAACCATACATCACAGAGATGGGGAAAGGGCTTTGAATTCAGGCCTTGGAATCTCTTCCTGCTGATTGTTCAAATAAAAGTACGCAGACAATTGGGAGGAAGAAGGAGGATGGGGTTGTGTTGACCAGGGTTGGGGGGCGGGGGGTAACAAGCCAAGTCGTGAGGAAGAGAAAGCCCAGGCAGAGCTAACAACAAATGCTAACGTTGGAGGTACGCCCGACACCGGTGTGCGTGGGGAGGGGTGCAAGCGTGCACGGGGGCTTGCATTCCCGTGCAGGTTTGTGCATGCCCTCTTTGGGACACCTGTGTCATTGGCAGGCCCTGTGCAGCACTGGTGTCTCCCTCCCTCTCATGATTTTAATGAGGCCTCACTCCAGCCAAGGTGAGTGTGTGGGCGAACGTGTCACATAGTGGGAAGCGGGAGGGCTGTCTTCGGCAGCCAGGGGAGGGCCTGGACGGAGGGGCAAGATCTGTGGCTGGGTCCTTTGCAGGCTCCTCCGCAATCCTCCCCCACCCCTGCCCCCCATCGGGCAGACAGACCCCCTTGGAAACTCAGACTCTTGATCAGAAGCCTCCAGGCCTCTGCTGATCGTTGCTTCCACTGGTGAGCGGCAGAGAGAAGGGATTAAGGAAGGTGGAAAGTCACAGAGCTGGAGCCCACTGGAAAGAGCACTCTGAGGAGAGACAGGGATGCCTGGGCCCAAATTCCGGCCTGCAACCTGGAATAAGCGGACCCATCTGGCCTCAGTTTCCCTGTGAAATGGGGGAGGTGTGGGAGGTTTGAACTTGAACATTCTTTCAGGCCTGGGATTTAAAGAAATGAGGGGTTGAGGTATTCCTAATCAATGCAGAGAAAGGGGCCCCCCCCCCCCACACACAAAAGAAATGGAAACCTCAGTGACATAGCCCTGTTTCTGTTTGTGGGACTGAGCATCTGTCTGGTCTCTGTCCCCCTCCCCAGCACTGAGGCCACCGGGAAAGCTGGTCAATCTGGTCTCTCCACACCTCAGTCCCTCGATTGGGTCCCACCCCCGCCTAGAGGTGGGCAGGTGGCACGAACGAGCCCAGCTCGAGCCCTGGGAGTCCTGGCCAGGCGCCCTGCGGTGGCGGCGGGGCGGTGGGTGTGGGCGCAGAGCCCGACCGCGGTGGCTGAGGGACCGCGACGGAGAAGAAGGGGGCGCCGGGGGGGTTCTGGCTGAGTCCTGAGGCCGAGGGGTCTTGGCAGTGTCGGCTGGGTGTCAGGATCACCAGAGACTGAACCAAAGACAGAGGAGAGACCCACAGTCTGCAGAGGATGGCTGTAGGGTCCTGGAAGACTGCAAGCCGGCCTGGATGGTGGGGGGTGGCAGCTACCAGGACAGGCAGGAGGGTCCCGCTCTCCATAGCTCCCAGAGGCATCAGGAAAGTCCTGTTCAATCTGGGCGGCGAAGGGGGGCAGCCCTGTAGATCCAGAAGGTTCCCAGAAGGTCGCTGGCCAGCCCCGGACATCCTCTCCTGGAGTGAAGGTGAAGGACGTTGGGAGGTGGGGTCTCAGAGATGTCGCTTTGCTCCCTTTACCCCGAGTCCAGAGATGGGGACAAGATGAGGTGCTGTGGGGTGCAAAGTGCCCCTTTCCCTCTTTGATGGGAATTTGAGGCCCTTTTCTTTGTCTAAAATTTGAAGAGCAGAGTAGTTTCTAGATGCTATTCCCCTGGGGACTCTGGCAGGAGGGGTGTGCTGCATTCTGGCGACTTCTGGCCTGTGGAATGGTGATGGTGGGGCCAGGGGCGGGGGTCCAAGTCTCTTCTCTCAGTTCAGATCCCCAAGCTCTGGTGGGTAGGCCTGGCTCTGAGGAATCGGCGCAGCCTCTCTTGTTGGCCTGGACTGCCCCCCTGCCCCTGGGGCCTGCTTGGCACAGGGCCACACCTTGTATTCATGAGCAAAACATATATATATATATATATATATATATATATATATATATAGCTATAGCTAGACATATAGATATATATAGATAGACATGCCGATATATAGTTAGATATAGATATAGACATATGATAGATATATAGATAGATAGATCTAAAGAAAGTGAGAACAGATACGAGATGAAAATGCCAACTGCATCTCGTATCTGTTCTCATTCATTCATCAAATTCATTCATCAAACACGTATAAATACATACTGTGTGGAAAGCACTGTGCCTCGTGCCAAGGCCCCAGATTTCAGGCTGCTCATGGTCTAGTGGGAGAATAACATGAGTCTAGACATTCAAATCCAACAAACTTTTGTGAGCGCCTGCTCTGCCCAACACGCACCCAAACTGAAAAGCAGAGAGCACCAATGACATTACTTTTGGTGGGCCATGGGTCGGCCCCCCGGGCTCCCTCTTCCCCCAACTTCGTCTGAGCCCAGGCATATAGGAAGGAGGGAGAACAGTGACAATGGCAAGCGAGGGCCTGACCCTCAAAACAAATCTTTGCTTTAGGTTCTAATGGGAATCCTGCCTGCTGAAGCGTACATTCATTTTGTTCTTGGGTGTGATGGGGAGCGGTACCAGCATCTCCCCCGGGGACCCCCTTCTGATGCCTCTGAAGAAAGGCTGTCAGTCTCGCACCCTCCGGGTAGTCAGCTGGCTCATTTCCTTTGGGAAGCAGAGAATCGTGTGAATGGTTCTCACCCCGTACCTGGCACACAGCGAGTATGCCACAGGAGTTTGATAAACGGATGAAGAACCGAGAAGTATGTGGTAGACTGTGTTTTCCAAAATTGGCCTCAGTAATGTTCCTGGTCCTGTATTAGCTCTTCCAGAACCTGACCATCCCTCATCAAAAGGTGGATCTCTTTTCTCTCTGACCGAAAGGTGGGTTTGTGACCGCCTTGGCCAAAAGAATGTGATACGGCTCCTCCTGGGTCTGTTTCTCTGGATGCTCACCCTGGGAACCTGTCTCTATGCTGGGGGAAAGCACAGGCCACGTGGATGGACCCCAGGAAGGTGCTCTGGATGGTGGTCCAATAGGAGGTCTCAGCCGATAGGCAACATCGACTCCCAGGCACATGAGTGAGTGAGCCTCTGGTCACTTCAGCCCCCGTCCTTCACGCCACCCTGGCTGGCCCTGGGTGGAGCAGAGATGGCCTGTCTCCACCAAATCCTGCCCAAGTTAGAGATTCCCGAGCAAAAGATAGGTTGTCATTGTTTTAGGCCGCTAAGTTTTGGGGTGGTTTGTTATGCGGTGAGAGATAAGCAGAACAACTGACGTGATAGATTTTAAATGGCCACAGATTCTCTGCAACTCTTCCCACCAAGAGATGGAGTCTACTCCCCAGCCCTCCAATCTGGGCTGCCTTTGACCAGCAGAATACAATGGAAGTGATGTCACATGATTTCCAAGCCTAAGCCTCAAGGGCATTGCAGCTTCTGTTTGCATGCTCTTAGTGCCTGGAGACTCCGTGAGCAGGAATGAGCTATCCTCCTGGATCCTGGAGACATGAGGTCCCGCCCACAGGCAGCACTGGCCTCCAAACACGTAAGTGAATCCATATGCAACCATCCTGACTGCGGCCACACCAGGGGTCCTAGGTCAGAGCCCAGTCCAAATCACTGACGCCCAGTCCTGGGCGTCAATGAAACGGTTCTTGTTTGAAGCCACTGCGTTTGTTACACATCAACGGATAATACCTGATAATACCAGCTTTTAATTTCTGAATCAACATGTGGAACCGAGAGGTGTTTTGGGTGCCCAGTGCCGCGTGGGGATGGAGGTGGGACACAGGATTCTCGGCTCTAGGAGCTGATGGCCTCGTTGAGTCACGGGGAAAATGAAGTCTCACACCGGAGTCAGATCCCTCGCTGACAGCTCAAACCCATCCTCCCTTCATCATGGGGATGGCATCGTGGCTCAGCAGCACGTGGCTACCCAGCTGCGCCTTGTTTCCTAGCCTCCTCTGCATCAGGATTTGTCACATGACCGGGCTGTCTCCAATGGGATGTGGGAGGGAGTGGTGGAGGCCACGCGGGGGCCAGAGCCTATAAGGACAGTCGGGCTGTTTTTCCTCCCTACGGGAATAAAAGGAGCCAGTCTCTGCTTTTCGGTGAGGAGAGCTGCTCACCGCCCTAGCCAGGATCGTTGAGAAAGTTCTAATCCTCTTATTTATGCTTTGCGTTCTCTGTTGTAGGAGGTTAGCTTTATCCTGTTTCCTACTGCCAGCCTCTCCTGCGTCTTCTGTCCAGACTAGAAGCTGGGGTTGGGGGAGGTGGGGGGCGGTTCCTTCCTTAGACTGTGAGCTCCCAGAAAGCAAGGATTTCTGTCTGTTCTTTTTGTTCACAGCTATGTCTCCGGGCCAGTGCTGGAAACGGAGCATGACAGATAGATGCTTACTAAGTGTTTGTTGATTAGATGAATGAACCAGGGAAGGAGAAGTATTTCCTAGTAATTCTGGAAGCTTCAAAAGGGCTTAGGTCGGGGGGGGGGGGGGGCCTCAGACGGAGACCCCCTGAGGGCAAGGCTCCCTGCACTTTCTCAGGCTGAGAGCAGCTCTCTGGGAAGCTGAGACCAGTGTAGGGCAAGACTCTTGGCTGTCCCTCCCTGGCCTCCCAGCCCCCTGTGACGTGGCAGTGGCTATGGCAGGAGCCACAGATGGCATCCAATGATGCCAGAGGGTGGTTAAGCACCCTTGGAATGAAGCTTAGCCTCATTACAGCTTGTTTGAAAGAAGAGCCAATTAGGGAAGCAATTTTCCTTGAGCAGTCTGAAGAATGGAGTAAAACGATACCCAATCAGACAGGAAGCCAGCAGCCCCCACACCTCAGCTGGCTCTATGGAGGCCCCCTGTCTGCCCCCTCGCCTCCTAGGAGTGCCCCCACCCCACCTCCCAGCCACCTGGATAGAGCCAGTGGGTAGAAAGGGGCAGTCGAGCCCCACCTGATGCCTCAGGGCTCCAAAAGGCGTCTTGACCAATCCCCTCCCCCATCCAGCACTCAACTAACTTAACTTCTCGTGGATATGACCACTCCCAGCTTCTAAGAGCCTCATGCTCCTGGCACTAGGAAGTTCTTGATCACTAAGTGTCCTCTTTGGGGCTGTGATTTCTTTTCATCATATTCTTTGTGGGGAAAGAAAACAGGAAGCACACTTAGGAGAGGCTCAAAGGCCCCTTCAGAACCTCCCTTCTCCATCCAGGAAGCCCTGTGCCTTCTGTCACCAGCAGATGACAGAAAGATGGTTTCCTGGGACTACTACATCGGCCAGGACTTGATGGGGAGCACATGACAGAAACCCAGCTTAAGTGATTGAACTAAGGCAAAAGAAAAAAATGGGGGCGGGGAGATTTGTGGGAAGGATTTGGAATAGCTCTCCTAATCAAAGGACAAGCATGAGAACTTGGGGGACCACTGGAACCCGGGACTCAAGCACTGTCACAAATTCTCTCATTTCTCTCTGGTCTCTACTCCTCCACCTATTGGCCAGAGTCTCTCTGACCCTCCTCCACTCGGCAGGCACCATGGCTCTTCCTCGTGTCCCACAGCATTTCCACCAGGAGGTGCTGAACCTCTCCCAGCTCCAGTTTGAAGAATCCCAGGGAAAAATTCTGGCCCAGCTTTGAGCACGGGTTCAAGCCTCAGCTGATCATCGATGGCCAAAGAGTGGGAGGCATGATAAATGCCCTCTACTGGGGTCAGCTGAACAGGTGTGGGCAGCTCCCCCAAAGAAGGGGGAGGTCAATCCCAGAAGGAGGCTAGGGGCCGGGAAGGCTATATAATAGTTCCCAGTTATGGGGACACAGCTGTCTCCTTCGCTCACTAGGTACCGGCATCTTGTCAAATAGTCTATCTCATCTCTATTTCTTGAAACAAGCATGAGACAAGGTTCTAGTATCATCCATGATATACAGATGAGGGCCCTGAAGCTCAGAGAAGTGAAATAACTTGCCTCAGGTGACGTAGCTGTTAAGTGAGAGAGCCAGAACTTGAACCCAAAACTTTTGGTGGCATAAGTCGGGGAGGGAGGGAGGTCCAATCCGTATAAGCTACAGCTTGGACACGTGAAGTGGAGCTTATAATACCAGGCGGGCTGTGCCATGTGTCCAAAGCAGAGTCTACACAGAGCTGAAGGGAGCCAGACCCAGGGGGCAGAGTTGAGCAGGCACCAGCAATCAAGGTAGGCTTCTTAGAGGAGGTGGCATTTGCCAGCATAGTAGGACAGTTTGGATTGCTCCAGAAAGAGCACGCAGACGAAGAGGCACAGGTGCTGGCAGTTGGAAGTTGGGCTGCTGCACCACAGTGGGTAAGGGTGAGGGGATATGCGTGGGCTCAGCAGCATCTGTTTTCATCGGCCAAGTCAGGGGGGCTGTGCAGCCCAGGTCAGAAAGGTGCAGGACTGACAGCAGAATATTGTGACCTTTTTTTCGGGTTAAAATGTCCTTATTTTTTTCACAAGAAGTTTTAAAATGTGTGTGTGCATGTGTATTCAAATTGTTACTTAAATTCTAGTTCGTTAACATAGAGTGTAATATTGGTTTCAGGAGTAGGATTCAGTGATTCATCACTTACAACAGGCAGTGCTCATCCCAGGTGTCCTCCTTAGTACCCATCACTCATTTAGCCCATCCCCCACCTACTCCCCTCCATCCACCCTTAGTTTGTACTCTATCTTTAAGAGTCTTTTATGGTTTCTCTCTTCCCCCACCATATGTGCTTTGGCTTTGTTTCTTAAATTCCACATATGATTGAAGTCGTGTGGGTATTTGTCTTTCTCTGATTTATTTCACTTAGCGTAACACTCCAGCTCCATCCACATCACCACAAATCACAAGATTTCATTCTTTTTGATGGCTGAGTAATATTCCATTGTATACATGTGTATACCACATCTTCTTTGTCCATTCATCAGTTGACCGACATTTGGGCTTTTTCCATAGTTTGCCTACTGTTGCTAGTGCTGCTATAAACACCAGGGTGCATGTGTCCCTTTGAATCTGTATTTTTGTATCCTTTGGGTAAATACCTAGTGGTGCAATTGCTGGGTCGTAGGGTAGTTCTATTTTTAACTTTGAGGAATCTCCATGTTGTTTTCCACAGTGGCTGCACCAGTTTGCATTCCCACCAGCAGTGCAACAGGGTTCCCCTTTCTCCGCATCCTTGCCAGCACCTAATGTTTCTTGTGTTGTTAATTTTAGCCATTTTGACAGGTGTGAGGTGGTGTCTCATCAGGGTTTTGATTTCCATTTCCCCGATGCCGAGCGATGTTGGACATATTTTCACATGTCTGTTCGCCATCTGAATGAATGTCTTCTTTGGAAAACTGTCTGTTCATGTCATCTGCCCATTTCTTAACCGGATTATTTGGGTTTTGGGTGTTGAGTTTGAAGAAGTTTTAAAATGTTTAACTGAAGTGTAGTTGACACGCAATGTTACATTAGTTTCAGGTGTACAACACCGTGATTCCACAAGCCTGTACGTTATGCTGTGCTCACCACGTGTCGCCATACAGCCTTATTACAAGACCCTTGACTGTATCACCTGTGCTGTGCCTGCCGTCCTCGTGGCATTCATTCCATGACTGAAAGCCTGTATCTTCCACTCTCCTTCTTTGCCCATCCCTGCCTCTTGTTCTGGTAACCGTCAGTTTGTTCTCTGTATGTATGGGTCTGTCTCTGCTTTTTTTGTTTGTTGCTTGCTTTGTTTCTTAGATTCCACATATGAGTGAAATCATCTAGTATCTATCTTTCTCTGGCTTATTTCACTTAGCGTAATACCCTCTAGGTCCATCCATGTGGTCACAAATGGCAACGTCTCATCCTTTTTTTAATGGCTGAGTAATATTCTAGTGTGTGTGTGTGTATACCACACCTTTATCCATTCATCTATTGACGGACACTTGGGCTGCTTCCATAGTTTGGCTCTTTTAAATAATGCTGCAATACATATAGGGGGACACATATCTTTCTGAATTAGTGTTCTCATTTTCTCTGGGTAAATACCCAGTAGTGGGATTACTGGATCATATGGTAGTTCTATTTTTAGTTATTTGCGGGACCTCTGTTTTTTTTCTCTTCTCTCCACGGGCTGTACCGATTTACGTTCCCATCAACAGTGCTTTTTGTCCACATCCTCTCCAACACTTATTGTTTCTTGTCTTTTTGATACTAGCCATTCTGACAGATATGAGGTGATATCTCATTGTGGTTCTGATTTGCATTCTCCTGGTGGTGAGTGATGTTAAGCCTCTCTTCATGCATGTCATGGTGAATTTTAAACAGACATGCTGACAAGAGGGAAAAAGCACTTCTGGAAGATGGGTCTCAAATATTTATTGAGCACGGCAATCCAGGGCCTGGGCTAAGGGGAAGGAGAAGGCCGTGGGGGTTGGAGTCTCCGCCCTCCCTGCACCCCCGCCCTGAGGCAGCACAGGGCTTAGACTTGGAAGCAAGGCTTCTGTCTAGCTGGGCCGCCCTGGAGGAGCAGCACTTCACACGGTGTTAGGCACATAGTAAGTGCTCAACAAAGTGGGGTAACCGTGACTCAGCCTAGGTGGTGACAACTCCTCTGTCAGCCTGGATGTTCGACGGGGTCTGTGCCAGAGGGCACTCTGGACAGATCAGGCAACGCCCTCTTTGTGCCAGTGCCTTTACCACTCCTGCAGAAGGTGAGTCCCGAGAGCACACTCTTTGGTGTGCTGTTCCCCTGCACGTTGTAGGGGCTCACTACAGATCAATCTACAAGGTAAGCCTCACAATCGCCACTTTACAAATGGGGAAACGGAGGCTCTGAGAACTAGAGGGACTTTTGTCCGGGCTCGTGCAGCTAGAAAGTGAGGGAATCGGGTTCTGCTGATTTCCCAAAGCCATTTTCTCAACCAGCAACCCCAGCTGCCTCTGAACTCGATGGATAGTAGCCAGGCAGAAGAGGGGTGGGGGCAGGCTTCTGCCTCCCCCCTCAGACTCACTGAAGAGAGGTTTTTTTCACTTCCCCTCTTCCCTTACTAGGTCCTGCTCAGGACTGGGGCCAAAGGACACAGGGGACCTGCAGAGGTCTCGATGGCTTGGGCCCGTTGGGCCCGTGCATTCCAGCCACTTCCCGGGGAGTCTGAGGGAGGCGGCCTCCGCAGCAGGGGCAGCCTGCTAATTAGGGCGCGGCGTTCATGATTCACTATTCCGAGATGTCATTTTCTAGACTTGGGGTTGGGGTGGGAGTGGGGAAGGCACACACGGAGTTGTTTTTAATTACATTTGGTTTGCTAATTTCTGATAGAAAATAAATATTTACCGGGAGCCATATTTCTTCATTTCACGCCGGCTGACTCCTGAGTTTATCGGGAGCCCAAACAGGCACCTCCCGCTCACCTCCCGCCCCCACCAAGTCCCCCACCCCCCCCCCCGCGCCCCCCCCCCCCCCCGGATTCACACACCAGAGCAAGAAGGGAGGGCAGGCGGACAGGGGGGAGAGATGGGAGGGAATGGAGAGGCGGAGGGGGGCCCGGCCTGGCTTCTGTGCGCGGCAGGCCCACTCTCCAGTGTGGACAGAGGGGAAGGGGGCCTGAGGAGGAGGAGGAGATGTTCACGTAGCGCAGGGAGGGGCTCGAGCTGGAAGCCTGGAGGCTGGGGTGGCCCTAGCTCTGAGCCAACCAGCCAGGAGCACGCCTGTTTGTACTTACCAAGATGATCTCTAAGGACACTTCTGCATCCTATGTGTGCTAGGTCTCTCCGAGGACTAGCTTTGGAGGACTTTTTGGGGATGGGGATGGAAGGAAGCTTTGAAGGGCCGTCTTGTCCACTCCTTGGCCTCCAAATGGGCTCCTGCAAGGGAGAGGGAGCAAGACGCCGGGAACATGGGGAGGAGGGAAAGGGAGTGAGGGTGAATCCCCCTGGTGGGGGTGGGGATAGGCAGCCTCCAGAAAGCAGGGTCGTCTGCCTTTCTCTCTGCTGAGGGTTGAGATCTTGGGGTTTGCAGGGGACACCTACAAAGGGGGATGTCTCCCTGATGGTGGAGAAAGGAGAGGAAACTAGAGACCCCTTAGCTGAGGGCTGGGGGCCTCTGCAGAGTGGACGGTTAGAGCAGGGCAGACTTTCTCAGCCTTAGTACTATTCACCTTTGGGGCTGCACAATGCTTTGCTGTGGGAGGCTGTCCTGTGCATTGTGTCCCTCCCTAGTGCCTCTAACCTACTAGATACCAATAGCGCCCCACCCTGCTAGCTGTGATAACCAAAAATGTCTCCGGACATTATCAAATGGCCCTTGGAGTTTGGGTGTGTGAGTGCAAAATTGCCCCTGATTGAGAAGCACTGTTGGAAAAACCTTGGGTGGGGAAGAAGCCTCAGAAAGAGAGGAAAGAGCTCTTGGGGACTCTGGACTAAGAGGTGATGGGGTCCCCTGAGAGATCCAGAAGAGATAAGGAGATCTGGAGGCTAGAGAATGGAGAGGCCCCTGCCCCCAGCCTGGTTTCCAAATCCATGTTAAGCCATGATTTTTTTTTTCCAATTACATTTCAATTTAGCTCAATTACTTTTCCATTATTGTTCAAGCGACTCGGTTTTAATTGAAGCTGCTGGTTCTTATCTCTCTCATTCCCCTACATACAAGAGGGGAGGGAGGAGGAGGGTTGGGTTAGAGGAAGCCCACGTTGGTGGAGTTCTGGGGGCAGTGGGCACCTTGAACAGAAAGATCAAGGCCTTGAGGGGTGGGGCACGCCCAGGAGCTCTCTGGGGCACTCCAGAGTGGCCAAATAAATCTGCAGGTGGGCAGGGGTGGGTGGGCGAGGAGAGGGACAAAGAAGGAAGGCTATTATCACAATATTCATCAAGTACTGGACATTGTTGTAGCTAAGACCAGTAAAGTATATGCTATTATCATACCCATTTTACAGATGGGAAAACTAAGGCACAGGGAAGTTAAAAACTTGCCCAGAGTTGTACGCCTGGTAAGTAGCAGGGCTGGGAGGCAATCCAGCCTGCTGGCTCTTGAATTTAGGTGCTTAACCCCAAGCTATACTCTCCCTCCTTCACAGTTATACCCACTGGCCTCCTACCAGCCCCAGCCCCAGCCCCAGCCCCAGCCCCAGCCCCATCTCCCTGACAATCCCTCTCTCCCAAGCTATGAGGCTCAGTTCCCTCTAGGTTGTTTGACATTCCATCTGTCTCTAATTCCTCCTCAGCCTGCAAGGGCTGGCCTTCACTACCTCTTCCAAGAAGTCTTCCCTGATTGTCCCTGCCCAAATGTACTTCCACAGCCCTGAACATTGCCCATCATGGTGAGGTTGCAGGGTGGTGGGGGTGGAAAAGGCAATAATTTGGAGTTGGACAGATCTGAATTAAGTCATCTGTGAGCTGTGTGATTTGGGCAAATCACTTAAGCTTAGTGAGCCCCTGTTTCTGTGTCTGTAAAATGGGTATTAACATGTACCTCTTGGGAGCAGGTGATCTGAGGATTAAAGTAAAGGTGATGAAGTATGTAAGATGCCAGGAAGGGGTAAGAGGCTTAAGCAAGATAAGGGGTTTTCTCAGTGAATTGTAATGTTGGCCCTGAGGCACAGGTATAGCAGGGATCAATCTCCCCTTCACAGAGCAAACAAATGAGCCCCAGAGAGGTCTTCAAATCCTGCGGGGACCTGGAACAGAAACTGTGACTGGGATCCCCCACTTAACCCTGAAAGTTGTCAACCTATGTATGGCAGAGGAGACAAAGGATAAGTGTCCACAGCTGTGAACCTTCTGAGCCCATGGGGGTGAGGGGCTTGAGATCTTACTCTTCCCTGACCTTCCTTGTTCTGCCTGTGAACCCAGTGAATTCACAGAGGGACTACCCCTGTGACTCTGAGGGTGGGTAAGTGATAGAGGTGAAAGTAAGCCCCCTGCCTTACAATTGTAAGCCCCCTGCCTTACAATTATGGTTTGTCTGTGTTTTTCTCAGTTAAGAGAATGCCACTAGAAGGAATAGAATATTAGACTCAAAGTGGCTTTAAATGGTTTTCCAGCAAAAAGTCTGAAGTGGGTGCTTTCTGGGTTGATCAATGGCTGGGCTCTTCACAGATTCCTCTGTTTTGCCACTTACAGCATTTTTCATAGCCTCATGGTTACAAGGTGGCTGCCAAAGCACTACATCACAGCATCCCAAGACAGCATCCAGAGCTGTCTGGAAGGAAAGAGAAGAGAGTCCCCCTCATCCCCTCTTTCCTTTCACTGAGGTGAAATGTCTTTCCCAGAAACTGCCCAGCAGATTTTCCCTATGTCCCATTGGCAAGAACTGAGTCATACGGTCACCCCAGCTGCATGCCAGTCTCTGGAACCATTACCCCAAGGGCATACCCTTTGGGGCACCAGCTTGATGTAGGGAGAGTCCCTTGGGAGATCTTGACCTTGACTTCTGTACCCTTCATCTTGCGTGTTCCCCGAACTGAAGCCCACCCAAGTGAGCAAATAACCTCAGGATAAGCAGCTCTGGCCCTCACCTGTCTGGTTACAAGCTTTCATCTCAAAGTTGGCTCTTTCCTGCTGCCTTTTTGTCTTTTTTGAAGATTCTAATTAATTTCTTAAAATATATTTGCCCAATATATTTTTAAACGTTTACTTATTTTTAGAGAGAAGGCACATGTGAGCAGGGGAGGGGCCGAGAGGGTGGGGCAGAGGATCTGAAGAGGGCTCTGTGCTGACGGCGGAGAGCCTGATGCGGGGCTTGAACTTACGAACTGTAGGACCAGCCCCACCAGAATCTGGGTTCTCTGAGAAGAGGAGGAGGGGAAATGGCTGCAGTGTAGACTGTCAACAGCCAGAGCCACAGTAGCGATCATTACTGCTGAAACCAGAGGGACAGGCACTCTTCGCCTATGCTTGGAGATGTATCAACGTTTTCCTCAACAAGCATTTTATTTTTTTATTTTCAAACCACAAACTCACAGAAGAGTTGGAAGTATTCTTCAAAGAACGGTTAACTTCCTGAATTATTTGAGAACGAGTTGCACGCCTAATGTCCGATCACTTCCAAATACTTCAGTGAGTATTTCTTATACACAAGGGCATTCTCCTGCATTCCAAAATCGGGAAGTTAAAATTGATACGTTACCACAATCTGATCCTCAGACCCGTTTAGGTTTTGACGACTGTCCCTGTAATAGATTTTTTAGCAAAAAAGATTCAGTCCAGAATCATGCATTGCATTTAGTTGTGATGTCTCTGACATGTGAAGCTTTCTTCACTCCAAAACTGTTCTCTAATCTTTCCTTGACTTTTGCAACTTCAACATGTTAAAGACTACCAGCCAGTTATGTTGTACATTGTCCCTCAATTTCAATGTTTCTGTTTCCTCATGATCAGATTCAAGTTATACATCTTTGGCAAGAAAGAATATCAAAGAATTGATGCTGTGTTCTTGCACCCTATCAGGTTTCAACATATACCGTTTCTGATGATGTTCACTTCCAACATTTTTGAACGTATGCATATAAGTCATGGCCTTTGGCTCCAGAGTGTCCCACAGATGCTGTCCAGACCTGCACACATAAAACAAACAGAGGCCGAGGCAACCTTGTGCTAAATTGCATGTTTTGGGCAATTCCATGGTTTATTCATTCAGAGTGGAGAGCAATCAAGGAGGACTTCAAGGAAGAGATCAAGAACGGCTTCCAAGGAAGGGGAGGATTTGGCAGGGTCTGAAGGGAAGTATTAGAAGGTAGGATGGAGAATGTATGAAAAGGCTCAGAGCTGAAAAGAGTAAAGCATATGTGACAGAGACCATGTCCTGTATTGCTGTGCTGCTTCTCTCGGGCCACAGAAAGACTACATTTCTCAGACTCTCTTGCAGATCAGTTGGGCCATGTGACAGAGCCCTAGACAGCAGAATATGGGTGAAAGTAAGGAACATTGCTTCCAGGCTTCCCATAAATCCTTCTGCATAATCCTCCACTCTCTTTCTTCCCCTTGGAGATTGAAGTTTGAAGATGGCAGAGAACCTGGGTCCCCAAATGATTGTATGGGACAGAACTCTACCTCTCCCCCACTGCCGATCACATCAGATTGTGACATGAGTGGGTAATTATCCTTGTTTGTGATAAGCCACTGGGATTTGGGGGTTGTTACAGCAGCTGGCATACCTTGAGTAAGATAGCATGTGATGGGAGACATCGAGGAAACCAGTCTGGTTAGTACAGAGTCATGTGGAGATATGTGAGACATGATAAATCCGGTTTATAGCGGGGCCTTGAATGTCAGGCTAAAGAATCTAGAATTATTTTCAGTAGTATATAGGGAGCCACTTAAGGTTTACTAGTTGGGGAAAGACATGAAAAAAGTAATGTTTAAAGCAGAGGTGGTTTCTAGGATAGCTTAGGTTGCAGTGAAAGAAACCGAGAGGACATTTAGAGGCTCTTGTGCTCATCCAAGAAAGGGATGGTACTAAATAGGATTAAATTCAGATTGACAGAAAACCACAAATAACGATGGCTTACTCGAGGTGAATATTCATTTCTCTCACAGAAACAATGGCTGCCATTGTGACGGGTTCCCTAATGGTGCAATTTCAGACACCAGCAGAAGGAGTTGTATTTTTCTTTCTTTATAAAAATCTGGGTTCTGATGCTGAGGAGAGAGAGTAAGCATACCCTCCTTTCTCTCTCCCATGGCATGGGATGATCAATTCTGAATTCAGAAAACCAGTTTCAGAGGATTCTGAAAAATAAATGGTGGCAAGTGGATTAAGGAAGAATTGAAGTTTTATCTCTCTGGTATTGCCCACTCTGGACTTAAGGGCAGCCTAAAACTCAGAAGGGCACATTGGGTGTGGACAGAAAGAGCTCCGTGAGAAGCTTTCTATCTCTGGATGAAGGAGTGGAAAAGGGGACCCCTACGGGTATCGAGAGTAGGAGAAGTCCCCTGTGTTTTCATGTTTACCTTTTTTTCCCCTGGCCCCAGCTCCCACAGTGGTAGCAGAGGTGAGGGGTGCACAGTGATGGCAGATTGGGTCAGCAGGGCAGATGCCTAAATCTCTGAAAGAGGGAAACTCTTATCTCTCACCAGAGTAGCTGTGATCCCCATAGCAGAAGGTGAATCCCCATTAAGTTTTCCTTTCTCTTTGTCCTCCCACTACTTGGTCCTGGACACAGAGGCAGTAATGGAAGGAATGCAGCCAAGTGGGGAAACTAAAACCCCAAATTTCTGTCTGGAGGTCTGGGAAGGCAGGCTCCAGGGATCTGGAAATAGTCAGGGTGGATCATGGAGAAGAGGGTTGAGTCAAGAGAGTAATCCCATCAAGTTGTGTGTGAATTCCAGGCCTTGCCTCTGAGCCGTGTATGTCTGGATCTGATCCTAAACAGCTCATCCAGGCTTCAAGAACTGAGCTACAACACAGATCAGACTATCCCAGACTGACAACTGGGTGTCACACACATGGGACTATCCCTCAAAGCACTACAAGTGCTTTGAAAACCAAACTGACTTTGGGCCTACAGCCCACAGAAGGCATATCAGAACTTGCAATCTAAACCCAATTTGATTGGTTGCCTGCTAACAAAAGACCCAAATATACTTCTTAAGATTTATTTATTTTTCTTTAAAAATTTATTTATTTTTAGGAGAGTGCAGTGGGGGGAGGGGCAGAGAGAGGGAGACAGAGGATCTGCAGTGGGCTCTGTGCTGACAGGCAGCAAGCTCGATACAGGGCTCAAACTCGTGAACTGGGAGATCGTGACCTGAGCAGGTGTCAGATGCTCAACTGACTGAGCCACCCAGGCGCTCCCACCTCTTAAGATTTAAACAAGACCCAACATGTCTAGGATAAAATCCAAAATTTCTTGGCATATGAAGAATGAGGAAACTCTTAACTCACAAGTGAAAGGCAAAGCAACAGACACCAACCCCAAAGTAACACAGATGTTGGATTATCAGAGACTTTAAAGCAGCTATTATAACCATGCCTCAAGAAGTTAGGCTGAACACTCTTGAAATAAATGGAAAGGTACAGAGTACCAAAGTAGTAGAAGATTTAAAGAAAAGAAAAACCAAGCATAACTTTCAGACCTGAAAAATACAACGACTGAATTAGAAAATCACTGGATGGGCTCAATAGCGGAGTGAAGATGACAGAGGAAAAATGAAAGAACGTGGGTGATCAATAGTTATTCGGTTTGAACAACAGAAACCAGTTTCCTTAGAAAAGTTGAACAGAAATTGAGGGATCTGTGGGACAGTACCAAAGAGTTGAACCTTTGTGTTAATGCATGCTTAAAAATGGAATTCAAAGCATGGTTTCTGACCACAGTGAATTAAACGAAAAGTTCATAACAGAAAGATAATTGGAAAACCTCCAAACACTTGGGAATTGAACAACACACTTCCAAGCAATTCATGGACAAAGAGGAAATCCCAAAGAGAAAATGTTTTGAACTGGATGAAAATGAAAACAAAATACATCAAAATGTATGGTGTGAAGTTAAAGCAGTGCTTAGAGGAAAATTTATAATATTAATTGCTTATATTAACAAAGAAGAAAGCTCTCACATTAAGAATCTAAGCTTCTTCCTTAAGAAACGAGAAAAACAGTGCAGAAGAAGTAAATAATAAAGATCAGAGCAGAAATCAATGAAATTGAAGCCAGGAAAACAATAAAGAAGAATCAATTGAATTAAGATCTGGTCCTTTGAAAAGATCAATAAAATTGATAAACCTATAGCTAGATTGACAAAGAAAAAAACCAGAAAAGGCACAAACTACCAGTACCAGGCATAAAAAGGTAATGTCACTACCAACACCTAGGCATTAAAATAATGAGAGAATACTGCAAATATCTCTATGTCCATGAGCTTAACAGCTTAGATTCAAGGTCAGCAAATTATGGCCCATGGCCCAAATCTGGCCCATCTGCAGTTTTTGTAACCAAAGCTTTTTTGGAACATGGTATACAGGTATGAATAGCCCCCCTGCCAAATTCATGTCCACCTAGAACCTCAGAATATGACCTTAATTTGGAAATAGGGTTTTTGCAAGTGTAATTAAGATGAGGTTATACTGGACCAGGATGGGCCCTAAAATTTTAAAAAATGACTGATATCTTTATAAAGAAAGGAGTGGAAGATTAGGATACAGAAATACAGTGAGACACAGGGAGAGGCCACAGGAAGAGGTACCGACGGGAGTTACATGGCCACAAGCCAAGGAATGCTTGGGGCTGGGAAAAGCAGGATTCTCCCCTCCAGACTTCAGAGGGGACATTGTGCTTTGCACTTCTAGCCTCCTGAACTGTGAGAGAATACATTCTTGTTTGAAATCACCAAATTTGTGCTATTGTGTTATGGCAGCCCCAGGAAACGAATACAACAGACAGGCTCACTCATTTATTGATTGTCTCTGACTGCTTTTACAACCATCCCATTGTGCCATTGTAGTGTAACAAAGACTGTGTGGCCCAAAAAGCCTATGATCTTTTCTATGTGTCCCTTTACAAAAAAATGTTTAATGACTTTTGACACAGATGAAACAGAATAAGTCCATAAAGGCCACAAACTACCAAAATGCACCCAACAAAAATAACCAGAATTATCCAATATCTGTTCAACAAGTTGAACTTGTTGTTTCGGTTTAAAAAAATTTTTTTAAGTTTATTTATTTTTGAGAGACAGAGCGAGAGAGCGCCAGTGAGCAGGGGAGGAGCAGAGAGAGAGGGAGAGAGAATCCCAAGTAGGCTCCTTGCTGTCAGCACAGGGCCCCATAGGGGGTCGATCTCACGAACCCGTGAGATCATGACCAGAGCTGAAATCAAGAGTCGGATGCTTAACCGACTGAGCCACCCAGGCACCCCAAACAAGAAGCTGAGTTTGTAATTTGAAAACTTGCAAAAGAAATCCCCTGGAGGGTGCCTGGGTGGCACATCTATATCTATTTATATATAGCTATACATGTTATTAAACTTTTGTTTTTCTCCTATTAAAAAGAAAAAAAGAAATCTTCTGGCTTGAATGGTTTCTCGAGTGAATTCTAACAAATATTTAAAGAAGAAATAACATCAGCTCAACACAATCTCTTCCAGAAAATAGAAGTGAAAAGTTCCCAACTCATTTTATGAAGGTGACATTACCCTAATGTCCAAACAAGATGAAGACAGCAGAAAAGAAAACTACTGACCAATATCACTCAGGAACAAAGAAACAAAAATCTTAAAGAAGATACTGGAAACTTGAATACACAATGGCTATGAAAATAATAATATACCATGACCAAGTGGAGTTTATCCCAAGAATGCCAGACTGGTTCAACATTCAAAAATCAATCAATGTAATCCATCATATTAACAGACCAAAGAAGAAAATCCACATGATTATATCCAACTGAGATAATAAATGTATGCTGTTTTAAGCCGTTGAGTTTTGTGATAATTTGATACTCAGTAATAGATAATTAATCTTAGCAAGTTCTTTGTTCCTCCTGTATTTCTTTCCCCACTCATCTCAAGCCCCCAGGGAAAATATTTTAGTAATCATTAGATAACCACTAACCTGAATGTATTGTTTATCTTTCTCATGCGTTTCTTCATACTTTTTTCTCTTTATACTTTGACTTATATGCATATACCTCCAAACCAAATGTGGTATATTTTACCATATAAGATTTACACAAATGTTTTTTTTTTAATTTTTTTAATGTTTGTTTATTCTTGAGAGAGAGAGAGAGAGAGAGAGACAGAGCGCGAACAGGGGAGGGGCAGAGAGAGAGGGAGACAGAATCCAAAGCAGGCTCCTGGCTCTGAGCTGTCAGCACAGAGCCTGATGTGGGGCTCAAACTCACGGACCATGAGATCATGACCTGAGCCAAAGTCGGATGCTTAACTGACTAAGCCACCCAGATGCCCCTACATAAATGTTTTTAAATTTTGTATAAATGGGGGATGCTTGGGTGACTCAGTCCGTTAAGAGTCTGACTTCGGCTCAGATCACGATCTCACAGTTTGTGGGTTCGAGCCCCGCATCGGGCTCTGCGCTGACAGCTCAGAGCCTGGAGCCTACTTCGGATTCTGTGTCTCCCTCGTTCTCTGCCCCTCCCCCACTTGCAGTCTGTCTCTCAAAAAATAAATACACATTAAAAAAATTTTTTTTAATTTTATATAAATGGTATGACCTTGTATTCTGCTACTTATTCTTTTTTTAAAATTTTTTTTAATGTTTATTTATTTTTGAGACACAGAGAGACACAGCATGAGCAGGGAAGGGGCAGAGAGAGAGGGAGACACAGAATGTGAAGCAGGCTCCAGGCTCTGAGCTGTCAGCACAGAGCCCAACGCGGGGCTTGAACTCACGAACCGTGAGATTGTGACCTGACCTGAAGTCGGACACTTAACCGACTGAGCCACCCAGGCGCCCTCTGCTACTTATTCTTAATATTGTTCTCCGATTCACCCATGTTACATGTGTAGGCCTTGTTCATTCATCCTTCCTGCAGTATCATATTCTACAGTAGGATTATGCCACAGTTTACTTATCCATTCTTGTATTCATGACATCTAATTTGTTTCTAATTTTTTTTTTTTTCTTTTCTAGTGTTGCTGAGAACCTTCTTGTACATGTTTCTGTGTGTAAATGTATGGGAATTTCTCTAGGCAGAGGAAAAGCTTGGTCTAATCCTTGGGTGTTCTGGCTTTTCTTTTCCCAGAGTCCATAACGGAGGGGTTACTCAGAGTCCAAGCTGAGTGTGGTGTGTGTGTGTGTGTGTGTGTGTGTGTGTGTGTGTGTGTGTGTCTGTGCTTATGAAGGTTGGGGAGGAAGAGTCATAACATAACAAACAACAATGACCATGAGTCACTGAGCCCTGTCTGTGTACCTGAACTATACTTATCATAGAATGTCTCCACGGGAAGGGGCTTTAGATGCATTTGTAGAACTTCCTGGGAATCCCTTTGTCTCTCAAACACCTGTCTTGCCCCACAGCTCCTTTCCTACTCCCTTTCCAGTCCAGATCCTGCCGCTTTTGTCAAGAGCTCAAGAGAAGGCATTAGGAAGCAGTCTCTGGCAGCAAGGCAAATGGAAGGCTCAAAGCCCATCGCGAGGAATCACGACCCGGGCCCTGCTCTGACCCCTACTCTACACCGCCTCGGACAGGCCCCACACTCCCCCCCCTCCCCGCCCCCCTCCAAGCTGCCCTTGCCAAGGAAGACAGGCTGGGAGCGCTTATGCACAACAGAGCTTAGGGTGCGGGCAGGCACCTGCTGGTAGGGGTTGTGCGGCCAGTGGGGCAAGATGCGTTCGGGCTGGGGAGTGCTTCCGCAGGGTACAGGAGAGGGAGGTCTGTCTGCACAGAGGACACCACATCTGGGGCATCCCGTCTGAGGCAGGGAGGGGATGAAATGGCCTGGGGGTGGCCTCTCAGCCCCCACAGGCCTGTCCCATCTCAGCCTGCCCGGGCACACACACACCTCTTCCCCATGTAAATCATCCAGCAGCCCGCTGTTGACAAGGGCAATTTCCCACCATTCGCTCTTGGCCCAGCTGCGCTGTCACAGCCTAAATGTTTAGACAGGAAAAATTCACAAAGCCCGGGCCCCAGGCCTGAGGGACAGCACAGCGCCGAGAGTTTTCTGCTCCAAGTACATCCAGGGTCTGCCCAGCTCCTGTGGACTGGACTGAAGAGAAAATACTGAGGAGCCCTGGGTCTGAGGGAGGAGGCATAGTGCCCACCCTCAGGGAGCCCTCCGTCTGAGGGAGGAAGCACTACCCCCCCCCCCCACCGACCCCTGCTCTCGAGGAGTCACTGGTTTAAGGGGGGAGGCGGATTCCCTACTCTTGGGGAGTTACCAGGCCAAGGGAGGAGGCACGGGCTCCTCTATCAGTCCGAGGGAGCTCCCAGTTTGGTCGGCTGTCAGTTCTGCACAGGTCAGGACTGGAGATGCTAGGGTACGAAAGACCTCGGATCGTAGGCCTAGAGGCCCTGGGGACTCTCGTAGCACGGGAGAAACCATTGATTTCTGCTTTTGCTGGCAGGAGAATGGAGGCAGACAGCAGGAAGGACTTCCTGCTGAGAAATGAAGGGACTAGGATGGTGCGCTTTGGTTCTGGGAGGGATGTGCATCCTCCCTGTCACCCACCCGGCACGGCTCTCTCCTGGCTGGACACCTATCCTTTGAGGCTCAGGTGCCATCCAGTACGGATGCAGGGGCCAGACCACCTTTCAGTTCTTCTTCACTCTGAAGAAAGTCCTGTCCTTTTTTCTTTTTTTTTTTTTTTAATGTTTACTTATTTATTTTTGCGAGAGACAGAGACAGAGCGTGAGCAGGGGAGGGGCAGAGAGAGAGGGAGACGCAGAATCTGAAGCAGGCTCCAGGCTCCGAGCTGTCAGCACAGAGCCCGAGGCGGGGCTTGAACCCACAAACCGCAAGGTCATGATCTGAGCCGGAATCAGATACTTAACCGACTGAGCCACCCAGGTGCCCTGAAAGCACTGTCCTTGAAGGCGAACCGAACCTCGCAAAAAAACAAAAACAAAAACAAAAACCCTGCCCAGGTGATCAGGAGAAACAGACCTCCTCTCACTCCCCAGAGCACTGCTGCCTCAGCAACAGCACCCTAATGGAGAGGACCCCCTCCCCACTTTCCTCCACTGCCCCCAGCAGAGCCCTGGCTGCCATCAGGAGGCCTGGATTCAAGTCCTAGCTCTGCTTCTGGTTTGCTGCATGTCCCCTGGCAACTCAGTGAACCTCTCTGAGTCTCATTCATCACAGGGAGAGGAGAGCCCCCCACCTGGGACTGTTGTGGGGTTAAAGGCGATGGTACTGGTGAAAGCAGCTGCTGGGTTGTAAATCATCACATAAGCACAATGGACTATTACCACATTTTAATTGTTACCGTGCACCTTACTGTGACGGTAGCATCCTGGGTCCCAGGGTGACACGACAGGCTACTACCCTCTGGGGTTGCAGAGTCTAAGGCAGGAACAGGGACCCCAATGTATGGATTCCTCTTAATAGCCAAGGCCCATCTTCAGGGAGCCAGTTGGACCCTGCGGGGCCCCATACCCACCGACTTCATGCAGCCCTGCCAGGTGGCTTGCAAGGCCCGTGGAAGCCACGTCGGTCTGCCTGTTCTGCCCCCTCCCCCAGGCCCCAGGAGCTGACAGCCCAGAACGCTGAGCATTAGCTAGTCACTGTTTCTCTTTCTAAAAAAACACAACTCTATTAAAATAACAGCGTGATTTAGTTAATTATTCTCCATCGTAAGTGGGCAACTGTAGGAATACAATTCATCCAGCTCCCTGCTGTCTGAGTTTCCTAAAATCTTTTTTTTTTAATTTTTTTCAACGTTTATTTATTTTTGGGACAGAGAGAGACAGAGCATGAACGGGCGAGGGGCAGAGAGAGAGGGAGACACAGAATCAGAATCAGGCTCCAGGCTCTGAGCCATCAGCCCAGAGCCCGACGCGGGGCTCGAACTCACGGACCGCGAGATCGTGACCTGGCTGAAGTCGGACGCTTAACCGACTGCGCCACCCAGGCGCCCCTGAGTTTCCTAAAATCTTAACTTTGCTGTTGTCACTGCATCCCCTCCCCCAAGAGTTTTCCCGTCCTCCCAAGATTACATAAGACAAAGCCCCAAATCCTAGGTCTGGGATTTGGGGACCTCCACCAGTTTGGGCCTTCCCTACATTCTAGCCTCCCTGACAGGACTCTACACTTTGGATAAACTAGGCTGTCTATTCCCTGTCCTTGTCTCTGCCTCCTTTGACTGAGCCTCTTTAAGACTGGTCAAATCCAGTTTCCTCATTGAAGACTTCTTTGCGTAGTCCAGAGTTTCTTGAAGTGGACTTGTGCCATTGGCATCAGAATCACGTGAAATGTATGGGAGACAGGGCAGTTAAAATGCTGATTCATGGGCCCCCACCCCAGATCTACTGGACCAGACTCCCTGGTGGGAGATGATGTCTGAAACTTCACTCATTTAACAACCCCCAGCCCTGATCATGCTTCACCGCCCTGGCCCTTGGTAACTAGCTGTCCTGCTCTGAAACCCCGTCATACTTGGACACGGGTCTCTTGCCTAGAAACATCACAGGCAGGAACACAACAGACTAGACACTCCAAGGGGCCCTCTGTCTATAAAACACTCAAATCACTGTAAACTGTATGTAAGGACATGGAGTTTGGGAGATGTAAGGGGGGGGAATCTTAAAGACTGTCCTGAGGGAACATGCTGATATCACTCTACAGCACGGAAGGCAGAGAAACTCACCAGATACTCTTGCTTTAAGCAGGGACTCAGATGGCCAGTCCTCTGGCTTCCAGCAAAAGCTATTGCAAATCTTCTCTGGAGGAAAATATTCCAACTTTGTCCCAAGACTCCCAAGGATTAGGGGTAAGCAAAACAGAAAAACAAAACAACAAAAAACCTCATGGTCACAGTTCACCAAACATTTATGAAAATGAGCCACCATGAGTGAGAGCCAGCAGAAACCATAAGCAATGGATGTGAATTCCCAAGGAATTCAGATATGAGAATAATTAGACACTGATTACAAAATAATTATGCATAAAATACATTTAAAAATATTTTTTAACATTTATTTATTTTTGAGAGAGAGAGAGAGAGAGACAGTGCCCGCCGAGCAGGGCAAGGGCAGAGAGAGAGGGAGACACAGAATCTGAAGCAGGCTCCAGGCTCTGAGCTGTCAGCACAGAGCCCGACATGGGGCTCGAACCCACGGATTGCAAGATCATGACCTGAGCCACCCAGGCGCCCCTGCATAAAATATTTTTTTAATTAAAAATAGAATGGCAAAGGGGCACCTGGTTCAGTCGGAAGAGCATGTGACTCTTGATCTCAGGGTTGTGAGTTCGAGCCCCACGTTGGGTATAGAGATTACTAACAAAAATAAATAAACTTTAACAAATGAGTATTTTAAAAAAAGTTGAATGGCAAAGATACTCATGTAACCAAATTCTAGCAATGACAAGGCATATTTTTTAAAGGACTGAATAGACCTCATATTAAAGCAAACTCAGTGGATGGGTGAAATAGGAGATGAGACGCAGCTGAAGGAAGAGTTAGTGAAGTGGGGACTAGAGCTGGAGACTTCGCTGTGATTGTAGCACACCAAGTCAAAGAAATGGCATATGGAGAAGGGTGGCAAGGTGTAGGAGACTCACCGGGGTCCCAGAAGAAGAGAGGAAATGGAGAAAAGGAAATATTTGAAAGTATAAGGGCTGGAAATTTCCCATTTTTGATTAAAAATATGGATTCATAGAGTCAAAAGGCACAAGGAAAAGCAAGATAAATAAAAAACGGCTGCACGGGGGCACCTGGGTGGCTCAGTCGGCTAAATGTCCAACTCTTGATTTCAGCTCAGGTCATGATCTCTTGGTTTGTGGGATCGAGTCCTACATCGGGCTCTGCACTGACAGCACGGAGCCTGCTTGGGATTCTCTCCCCCGCCTCCTCTTCCCCTCTCCTACTGGTGTGTGCATTCTCTCTCTCTCCCCCTCTCAAAATAAATAAATAAACATTTAAAGGAAAAAGGCTTTACCTAGACCACCTGGCAGGGCTGCAGGAATTTTGTGGGTTTGAGGCCCAACAGGTCCTAACTAGCTTCCTGAAGACGGGGCCTTGGCTATTAAGAGAAACTCATTGTGCAGAACGTCAAACAGAAAAAATTCTAAAAGCAGCCAGAGAAATAAGACAGATCTCATGTCAGGCCCCCTTATAATGTCAGTTCCCGGCGGATGAGCCTGGCCAACCTCTGCAGCCAGACCGAAATCCTCTAAGGCCCAAGCCTCTGTCATCTGTGAGCCCTCGGGCACATTATTAACCTCCGAGTCTCTGGTTTTTACTGGTGGAAGGCTGAGGGGGTGTTGCAGTACGGAGGGGAGGAGCCCTGGCTTTGGAGTCCGGTGGACCTGGGCTAAACTCTGGCTCTGCTACTCGCTGCCTGCGGTCATCTTTCTTGTCCCGGGGCTGATGCTCACGCGTAAAGGCATTGGCTTGTGCGCTGCTGTGGAAGTTTAAAAAAAAAAAAAAAAAAAAAAAAAAATGAAGAGCCAGTTCACAAAACACCCAGGTGAGGATTCTGGTTTTTTACAAGATTTACTTAAGTTCTGACTCTGTGCTCGGATATTCCTCGCACAGTCTCTCTGGGAGCCCTTGTGACGTCCCTGTAAAGTGGTCATCCTCTGGGGAGGGGACTTCAGGGGCCAGGACATGAGAAAACCACCCCCCCCTCAGCTCACGGTGTACCTTTGTTGTTCTCCCCACCCCCAACCCCACCCTCATTCTCTCTCTGACACCGGCACACATTCTGCTGCACCTCATACATGCCCTTGAATATGCATGTCTATTCTCGTTAAATATGTAGTGTCCGTTTGCCTGAAAACGTGGCTCTAATTTCCGTAAATGATATTGTGCTCTGGACCTTCATTCTGGTTTTTTTTCCCCCCACTCCAACACTACACTTTTCAACGTTTTTTTTTTTTATTTATTTTTGGGACAGAGAGAGACAGAGCATGAACGGGGGAGGGGCAGAGAGAGAGGGAGACACAGAATCGGAAACAGGCTCCAGGCTCCGAGCCATCAGCCCAGAGCCCGACGCGGGGCTCGAACTCACGGACCGCGAGATCGTGACCTGGCTGAAGTCGGACGCTTAACCGACTGCGCCACCCAGGCGCCCCCCAACACTACACTTTTAATATCCGTCCCTGCGTCTGTCTGTATTCCTAGCCTGTTGTTTTTTATTGCACTTTGGCATTCCACAGTGTCCCCACTTCACAGGTGAGGAAATGGAGGCCCAGCGGGCTCGGATGACCTTGCCCAAAGTCACACAGCCAGTAAGGAGCTGGCCTTGGTCAGAACCTTCACAGCAGGCTTCTCTCCCTTCACAGAGCGAGAGGTGCTCATTCTCTTCTCACTGGGCCCCCCTGACCTACCTGCTCCCTGCAAGGGGAGGTTCCCCCACTGAGCCTCTGCTGGCCTCCAAAATACCGCCACCGACCCCCACAAGGGCTCGTGGGTTCTGAAAGGCCCCATCCCTCCTTCTTCTAAACCTCTTCAGTGGATTTCTTTTACAGCATTTAATTGAGCATATCTAATTAGGTAATATAATTTCATTTATTTAAATAGGTAATACAATTGCATGTTTCAATATTCAGAAGAGAGAAGAGGGGATACGGTAAATTCTCACTCTCTGCTGACCCCACCCCCTAGTTCCCCAACTTGGAAATACTCCCTGTTACCAGTAGTCATGACTCTCGTCAGAGATATTTTATCCTTACACAAAACTCTGTGTACATGATGCTCCCACCCCGCTTTCTTACGCAAATGCCAGCATACTCTTTATATTGTTCGACACGTTATTTTTGCCGCTCCAGACTGTATGTCGGGGATTGTTCCACATCAGTACTCTAATATATTAGCTTCTGCTTCTTTACGGGTGTGTGGTATTCTGCTGTGTGGATGCACCATTACTTAATTCAACTAGGTCTCTATTCATGGACATTGTCCAATCTCCTGCTAAATAAACTGCTGTGAACATCCCTGGGCACATGGCATTCTCGTGTAGGTGAGTGGACTGAATATTATGAAGCATTGCTCAGACTCCTTTGGGATCAGGCACCCGTTCCCCCGGCTGCTGGAGCGTTGGCTGCTAACAGCTCACACACCTCTTCAGACGCAGCCCTCCACCAGCCCTCCACCCTCACCCAGGGCTTCGCCCCTCCCGAGGCATAAACATCTGCTACTTAATCCTTAAGGCCCCTTTGCCTCGGTTTGGGACACCTGTGCTCCCAGAGTTCCTGTGGGATCTGCAGGACAGTTCAACTCCTTCCTCTGCCCATACTGCTTCCCTCAGTCCCCTGCAGGTGTGGTGCCCAAGAACATTCCCCAGCCAACCTCCCGCGTGCAAATCTCTGTCTCAGACACTGTTTCCAGGAAACCCAGTCAAAGACAGAAAGTCTGTTTGCAGGATAAATTCCTAGTTAGGGAATAGAAGGACCAGTGCACTTGTAATGTGGGTAGCTTTCCACGTGTTTTCAAAGGACAGAATAAAAGAATATGCACAGAGCTGGCGTGCAGTAACTGTCCCTTCCACCTGGTCCAGAGTAGAAGGCGCTTTTGTGCAGATGGTCACATGGGATTTTCCAGCATCCTTCTGCAGCGGGAAGGACAATCTGAGACCCGGCAGCTAAGGAGGCTGGGCTGGAAGGGGGGCTGCTTGTCCAAGATGGCACAGCTGGAATGGCAGAGGCAGGGTCATCCTGGCTTATGCCAGATGTGGGGATGCTGAGATGTTGGCTTCACCCAGGGAGGGACTGGAGGGAAAATAAAGATGATAAAGGGTGCAGCTGGGGGTGTAGGGAAGGCAGAGTTTGTAAAACCTCCCAGTTAGGGCTCTGCCCTTCTCAGATGCCCCTGATGGCCCAGTGGGACCCCGCCCTCCCTCTTCTGGCCTGACCTTCGCCCGCCCTTCAAGCTCTTCAGGCTACTGTAAGCTGTCAGATGCCCAAAAGAAACTGATTCAGACTAACATGAGAGCCACGTGCAACCTCTCCCAGAGCTACCCGAATGTCTGAGTTTTAGACTGTGCAAAAATAGCTTCATGCACTAACATCATCTTTATAGCCATTTATGACAGCCCTGGCTTACATCTGGACCCTAACAGCTGGATTTTGGCATGTGCCCTCAGCCTGGAATGGACTTCCCATCTCCTCTACTCCCGCCTTCATGTGTCCTCCTCGTCCTCCAACCTTCAACCAGGCACTGTCTCCCTTAGGAAGCATGCCCCATCTTCCAGGGGGTTGCTCCCCACCCCAGACCTCAATAGCCACTGCTGACACCCAGCGCTATCAATTGTTAGTGTGTTCCCCCAAATTCCTGTGTTGAAGTCCTAACCCCAGGACCTCAGAATATGACTTTATTTGGAAATAGGGTCACGGCAGATATAATTAGTTAGGAAGATGAGGTCATACTGGATCGGGTGGGCCCTGAATCCAACGTATCTAGTGTCCTTATTTAAAAAATGCCATGATACGGGGCGCCTGGGTGGCTCAGTCGGTTAAGCGTCTGACTTCAGCTCAGGTCACGATCTCACAGTTTGTGAGTTCGAGCCCCGCATCGGGCTCTGTGCTGACAGCTCAGAGCCTGGAGCCTGCTTCAGATTCTGTGTCTCCTTCTCTCTCTGCCTCTCCCCCACTTGTGCTCTGTCTCTCAAAAATAAGTAAAATGTAAAAAAAAAAAATTTTTTCTGAAATTTTTTAAAAAAATGCAATGATAAAAAACTTAACCCAGTTAAAAAAAAAAAAATGCCATGAGAAGGGTGCCTGGGTGGCTCAGTTGGTTAAGCGACCAACTCCCTTTTTTTTTTTTTTAATCACGTTTATTTATTTTTGAGGGGCAGAGAGAGACAGAGCGGGAGCAGGGGAGGGGCAGAGAGAGAGGGAGACAAAGAATGAATCTGAAGCAGGCTCCAGGCTCTGAGCTGTCAGCACAGAGCCCAAGGCGGGGAGGGCCTCCAAGTTAAGAACCATGAGATCATGATCTGAGCCCAAGTTAGATGCTTAACTTGACTCAGCCACCCAGGCGCCCCTAGTGACCAACTCTTGATCTCTGCTCAGGTCATGATCTCACGGTTCATGAGATGGAGCCTCATGTCAAAGCTCTGTGCTGACCGCATAGAGCCTGCTTGGGATCCTCTCTCTCTGCCCCTCTCCCTGCTCTCTCTCTCTCTCTAAATAAGTAAATAAATAACCAAAAAAAAAAAAAAAAATTCCATGAGAAGAGAGACACATACAGAGGGAAGATGATGTGAAAATACCATCTACAGGGGGCGCCTGACCATCTCAGTCAGGGGAACAATGGAGTGTGCCACTCTTGATCTTGGGGTTGTGAGTTCGAGTCCCATGTTGGGGGTAGAGATTACTTAAAAATAAAATCTTTAAAAAAGAGAGAAGAGAACGAAATACCAGCTACAAGGGAAGTGAAAGACTGCCAGCAACCCCCCCCCCTCCCCCCGAAGCTAGAGAGAGGCCTGGAACAGATCTCCCTCAGAGCCCTCAGAAGGAACTAGCCTTGCTGATACCTTGATCTCTGACTCCCAGCCTCCGGGACTGTGAGACAACAGGTGCCTGTTGTTGCAGCCTCCTGGTCGGTGATACATTGTTATAGCAGCCCTCGCACACTAATGCACTCACTGGGCTCTCGAAAGGATGAGCTGAGGCATTCCTGGGGTGCTACAGGCGGGGTGCTATCACCCTCATTTAAATGGCAGAGGGCAGATGTGGACTCAGGCTGTCTCTGGAGCCTGTGTTTTTTAATCACTAGTTTCTATGTCTTGTAGTGGAAAGTTATTGGTGGTAACATTGAAAGAAGACCCGCAGTATTACTCCAGGCTGTGGACACAGCGCTGATGGCTCCCAAGCACCACAAGGGAGGTGGGAATCTTCCAGCAGCCTCAGGGGTTCGCCCCGGCTCCTGGTCAGTAAGATGCAGGCCCAGCACCTGTTATCTCCTATAGATAGACACCACGTCCCAGCTCCATGCGGGTGAGCACGTCTGCCTCCCGGCCCAGCTGCGTGTGCCCTGACCGGGGCCTCAGGGGGCCCAGGACCCAGCAGAGCGCTGAGCGCACAGCAGGTGCTCCATCAATGTGTGCGAAGAACCCACGTGTGGCTCTGATGCAGCAGCCTCCTTGGGTCTCATGACAACATTTCATACCCCGCTCCAAGTATCAACAGAGTTCTCATCTCAGCCTGTTATGCGCCTGCCTAATTTTCCACTCGATTGACAGACTCCATTTTACTTAACTAGCCCCTATTGTGCGGCAATTGGATGTTTTCTCATCCCCTCCTAAACTAGGGGGCGGCACCAGGGAAACCCGAGCTATGAGCTTCCAGCTAGGGCAGTGGTGCCTTCTGAAGGAGCCAGCCCAGGAAGAGCATTCCTGTGCCCAGAGTGGCAGCTGCCAGCTGGGGAGAGGCTTGGGGACAGGCCTGGGACTTCTTGAGGCCCAATTGGCCTCACCCTGTCCCCAGTTCCCCTCGAGTCCTGTCCCCAGTCCCTGCTCACCTTTGCTGACCCTTCAAGGCCACAAAGGACAGAGCTCCCAGGTGGCGTACCCCTACCCCAACCCATCTTGCTCTGAGCCCCCACTCTCGGGTCCTCCCTGTGTCTTACCTCTTCCTACCCTTCTGTGAAACAGAATCCTGGAATTCTTTCAGTCATCATCACTGAGCACCTACCGGGTACCCAGAGCTTATCCAGGTGCTGGTGCTTCATTCAGCCATCAACAAGAGACAACATCCCGGCTCACAAAGCTGACATTCCAGAGCAGAAAGATGGGCGGTAAACAGAGAAGTGAAACACCAGGTGATAGGCACTGGGGGAGGGGGCCGATCATTCACATGACACGGTCCAGGAAGGTCTCTCTGAGGAGATGAGCAGAGACCTGAGTGAAGGGAAGGAGTGAACCATGCAAGTGTGGAGGAAGGACTTTCCAGGCCAAGAGAACAGCAAGTGCAAAGGCCCTGAGGCACTGGAAACAATAAGGAGGCTGATGCGGCTGGAGTGGGCGAGGTGACACCAGGCACCAGGTATAGGGCTTTTAGACCTTTTTCACAGTATTAGCTTTTATGCTAAGGGAGATGAAAAGGCAAAGATGAGGCACTTGAAGCAGCTTGTTTTAAAAGATCCATCTGGCTGCTATGTGGAGAGTGGACTATAGCGGGGACAAGGGTAGAAGCAGATGCGATTCTCCAGGCAAGAGACAATGGTGGCCTGGACCAGAGTGGTGGCAATGGAGCATGTGTACACACGCGCGCGCGCGCACACACACACACACACACACACACACACACTGCCCTCAAACCTCCCCCTCCCCACCCCACCCCCGCCGCTGAGTAATTTTGGATCTATTTTGAAGTTGGGACTAACAACATTAGCAGATCTAGAAGGAGTTTCAGAGATCATTGCACAGCCCCCTTTTACAGACTATAAAACGAAGACTCAGAGAGGAGAGGTGGCCCATCTTTGTTACACACATAATCAGGAAGTCATACCTGGAATCTGGTCTCAACACCAGCATCTCTCTCCACCTCTTGAGTGTTTCATTGTGCGTCCCCCCCCCACCCCCCATTTTGTCTCTCCCTGTTCCCAGCCTTGTCTCTCTATCTCCGCAGATGCCTCAGCATTTATTTCCCCTCCCGTCAGGCACAATTTGGAACATTAATTAGTGATGAATTAACAATGTAAATCCCAGCAGTTGCTGTCACCTGGTGCCCATGGGCTCTTGGAAGGGAAGGGACCTTGCAAATCTGATCTTAATACCTCTCGCCTCCTCTCCTAGGGCAATTACTTCTCACATCATTTGTTTGCGGAGGCCACCCCCACCCTCCCAGCCCGGCTGAGGACAACAAGTTCATCTTTGTCAATTAATTATTGAACGGTTTATTTCTCACTGGGAGGTGATAAGAGAAGGGAAAGCCACATGTTGTGAAATCATCACCGTAATTATACAGCCACTGCTGCAGCACCTGACATCACAACGCCACAGGGGCCAGTGGGTGGTGGGAAGGGAACAAAGGGCAGAGGTCCCTGGTGGGCAGGAGACCTGGCTGTGAGGCCTAAGGTCAGCCCCTGGGCTTCTCTGCAGTGTGGTCAGCAGACATACCCATATTAAGCTCTCAGAGTCCAATTCCAAATGAGGAGGAGGGAAGTGCAGGGAATTAACCATGGGGGCAGGCTCCTACTTCTTCATCTGGGGTGATCAGAACGCTAGAAGGCTAAGATCATCTTTATAGTCCTTCCCATCTGAACTTAGGAGCCCCACAGCATACACAAAATATGGTAGCATAGCGGAGGGTCTTTAACACTTTAGCAAAAAGCCCTTAGAGTAGTCTGAAAAGCCCAGAGCATCTGTTCCACCCAAATATAATCTACCCTATTATATTTCACCGCATCTCTGACTGTTCTCTCCTTTGCTCACTCCACTCCAGCCGCACTTGTCTCCCTGCAAATGCCTGGCACACCCGGCCCCAGGGCCTTTGCACGTGCTCTTCCTTCGGCCTATAGTGCTTTTTCCCCAGAAATCTGTATCCCTCTCACCTTCTGCAGGTCATTATCAACCATCACCTTTCAGTAAGACCCTCCCTGAGCACCTTATTTTATTTATTTATTTATTTATTTATTTATTTATTTATTTCTCAAGTTAGTTAACATACAGTGTAGTCTTGGCTTCAGGAGTAGAACCCAGTGATTCATCCTTATTGGATAAAGGATTAGTATTCAAGACCTGAGCACCTTATTTTATTTATGTTTTTAATTTGTTTTAAAGCTTATTTATTTTGAAAGACAGACGGAGAGCAAGCGTGCACATGCACAAGCAGGGGAGGGGCAGAGAGACAGAGAGAATCCCAAGCAGGCTCCAAGCCATTAGTGAAGAGCCCAATGCGGGGCTGGAACTCACAAACAGTGAGATCATGACTTGAGCCAAGGTCAAGAGTCAAGCACTTAACTGGGTACACCACCCAGGTGCCCCTCTGAGCACCTTATTTTAAATCGCAGCCTGTCCCACCCCCCAAAACGCCCTGACACAAACATTCTCTTTCTTCCTGCTTTTTTCCCAGAGCATTTCATCATTTTTGACATATAATGTGCCTGTTATTTATTTATTCTCTCTGTCTCTCTCTCTCTTCCCCCCCTCCTCACTTCCTCCCTCCCCAAAGTACTGGGTTTTTTTTTTGTCTGTTTCCTCCCCTGTCCCGTATCCCCATATCCTATCTGTGTCTTCTGTACTTTGAACAGTGCCTGGCACAGAATAAGTGCGGAGTTAATCATTCTTGAATGAATGAATGAATATTTGTGTGGGATGGGGCCTGAAAGTGGAAAGGACAGGAGTGAGCCATTGCAGCACCAGGAATTCGGGAAGATTCTTGGCGGTGAGGGGGGGGGCCTCTGCCCAGAGAGGAACCCTACTGGAAAAGCCATTTTAAAAGCCAGTGCTCCAGTGGATTTCATGTCTGCACATGCCTGGAGGCTGGCGTGTTTGATGCTACCCCTCCACCGGTCACACTCTGACTGGTCCCCACCCCCCACCCCTCCCCAGGGAGGGGACAGAAACATGAGAAGCCGAGGACACTTTGATTAACTCCCCAGCAAGAGTCTCCACGCCTGTGTCTCCCTTTCTCTCCAAGGCTGTAATGGGGGGCAGTGTGCTGGGGGCTGGGCAGGGGCATCTCCATAGTGTGTAAGAAGGTGGGGAGGTGGGGAGGTGGGGCTGCAGGAAAAGGGGCGCCGGGAAGCACGGTGGGCTGGGCTTTGCCCCCCAGGAGGGGGTGGAGGAAGATGGGGTGGCACGGCAGGGAGGGAAGGAGGCAGGCCTCACTCTGGGCCACCAGCAGCTGCGGTGAAAGAGCACTGGAGGGGGTGGACTGGGGAGGGGGGGGAGGGGAGGGCACTGACCGGATGCCCGAGGGCCCCTTGGGGACACCAACTCTTTTTCCAGGACCCGCTCGCCCCAAGCTCCTCTCTTCTCCGCCCAGCTGTGCTGCCTTCCCCCTAGAAACGAAGATGGTGATTTTTTAGAGCCAGTTCCCCCCAAATCTCCGGAGATACCAGAGCTGCTGTTTCCATGGAAACCTTCCCCGCCAACCTCCGGAAGGAGGAGCTGGGCAGCCGCCCCCGCCCCCACCGCCCCCACACTGCCCCTGCTCCAGCCTGCAGGGGGGCCCCAAGTTGAAAATAATACCCCCTCCCCCAGATTTTCCCAGCAGGGGCTCCACTTCTTGAATGAGGGAAGGCAGCTGGTTTGCTCTCGGGGCTCAGGCTGTTATATGGGGACATTAAGACCCACGCAAGAGAGAAATGGGGTTGCCGGTGGGGGTGGCGGGTGCGTGGGGGCTAGGGCAGGCTCTGTCTTCTGTCATCATCCCCCTGAAATGACTGGCCAAGGGACCAGTCCCCAGGGAAGGGCCCAAGGGCAGGGCCTCTCCTTCCCTGGGAATCCCAAAAGATGCCGTTTTTCTTTGGCTCTATTCATCTCTAGGGAGTTTCCTTCCCCAGATCCCACCTGAACTCCTCAGGGATCACACTGCAAACTGCACACAAAACAAAACAAAATAAAAAATACAACAACAACAACAACAACCCCCAAACTCTAACTCAAGAACAGAAGGAATTTATTGGGAGGACACCGCCTAGCTCCTTGCACTGATGAGAAGGCTGGAGAAGCAGGCTGAGAAAACTGCCAGAAACAGGAGAGGCTGGTGAAGGGGGCCAGCCGGAGCCACGCCCAGAGCTGCCCAGCTAGGGCAGGGGACGCTGCTCCCTCTGCACACAGGCCACCTGTGGACTCCGGGCCACCACAAATAATTTTCACAGTCCCTGCTTCTCTGTATTGCTCTTCCCAGTTCAAGATCCTGGGCGAATGGATAGTCTGAGGGAGTTTTTTGGATGATGGAACCGTTTAGCGTCCTGATAGTGGTAGTTATATGAATCTCTACACGTGTGTTAAAATTGAGAAAACCGTGCACTCAAAAACAAAAAGGAAAAAGAAAGGAGTCAGTTTCACTGTTTGTGAATGGAAAAATGAAATCCTAGGTAAAAAAGAAACAAAACCAACAACAACACATCCTTTGACGAAGGTGGCTTGTAGGCCCGCCCGCAGGCCAGCTGCCGGGGCCAGGGGAGGGGGCCTGTCTGCAGCCCTGCAGACTTCCAGAACGGGCTAGGGCTCTGCCTCCAGGCCAGGGTCACACGCTGGGGGACTCCATGAAGAGGTGAAGAGTTTGGGTGCTGGGCAGCTAGCAGATGGACAGATGTCCACTTCCCCAGAGGAGCATTTGGGCACTTGGGAGCTTCCCAGGAAATGCGACCACTGAGAAGTTTCCGGTTTCAGTCAGAGCAGCAGGTCTGAAAGAGGGGAGACAGCAGGTTCCTGACCCAACAGACACAAGAGGACCCAGTCAGCCAGATAAGCACACACCCCCCGTATGCAAATGCCAGACCAAATACACACACTCTGGCTTCCATACCTGTTCGTAAGCCCCCAAATCGCCAGTTCAGTCGGCAGGAGACTTTGGCCCCCTCGTCCCGCATGATCTTGGATAAATCCCTCTCCCCTCTGGGCTACATTACCTCCTCTGAAGAATGTGAGGTCTCTCCACAGCTCTGGCATGCTGAGCAAGGAGGCCCCAGAATTAATGGAATTGCACTCAGGAAGCCTGGGTTTCTGGTGTGGCCCCCCTCTACCTCTGCCCTGGACGACAGTGGGATGGAGAGAATGACACATCACACAGAGAAACCCTTGAGGTCCCACTTGAGATGGAACACTCTTGTGCCAAAGGAGGAGCCCCTGGTAAAAGGGAGGACTCCCCCCCCCCCCCCCAACCAACGAGCAGGAATGCAAAATGGAGCAGTGCCTGTCCCATAGCCAGTGCCCTGGTGCTTCTCTGAGAGCCTGAGGGTGGTGGTGATGAGGTTGCTGTGCCTTCCCCAGGCTCCAGCCCAAGACAGTCTGTGTCCCCTGAGACCTAGCCTTCAAGGGTAGTGGACAGTAGTGGAGGGTGTTTATTAAGGAGCTCAAGATAGCCCAGCACCGGGCTTCACACACTCCAACTCAGTATCGCAGGGAATCAGGGAGGATAGACTCCCTCAGCAGTGCTCCCCTGGCCCACACTAACTCCCGCCAATTCTAACTGTGTCTAGGGTGAGAGCCTACTCTGGTTTCTAATCAGGAGCTTGCTAAAGGCTTATGGACTGTTCCTTCCCTGGAAAAAAGCAATTCCTGACTGCTTAAGCTCAAGTATGGGCTGTGGGAAGAGGGTGGGGTTCTCAGACCTAGAAGTAATGAGTGAGTATCCAAGTTCCTCGCCCCTTCTGGAGCACATCTCCCAGCCCTTGAGCTGTTTGAGGGACTGGCTCCCCTGCCGGCATCGCATGGATGTAGGAGCCCCCACCCAGCTCAGGGTGGAAGGGTCTGGGGAGGTTGAAGGCAAGGGGGACAGCTACAGAGTGGCTCAGTCTGAGGCTGGACCGAGTGGCCTGGTGTGGGGGCTGGGGTGGGGAGCGGTGGAGTGGGTGGGAGACACATAACCCGCCTGGTGCCCTCCCTCCTACCTTCGCATGGCCTTGGGCTCTGCTCTCTCCCTGCTCCCCTGACCCTAGCTGGATCCCTACTACCTGGGCCAGCATCCCAAGGAGGGAGATGCGGAGGGTGGGACAACAGGGGCTCTCTGAGCGGCGGTCCTATCTGGCAGGAGGTAGAGGGATGGCCCATGGGGCAGCATAGGGCTTCCCCTGAGCACATGCACCAAAAAAGCTGAGCCTTTCCCACAATTTAGAAGGTACGTGTTGGGGCGCCTGGGTGGCGCAGTCGGTTGAGCGTCCGACTTCAGCCAGGTCACGATCTCGCGGTCCGCGAGTTCGAGCCCCGCGTCAGGCTCCGGGCTGATGGCTCAGAGCCTGGAGCCTGTTTCCGATTCTGTGTCTCCCTCTCTCTCTGCCCCTCCCCCGTTCATGCTCTGTCTCTCTCTGTCCCAAAGATAAATAAACGTTGAAAAAAAAAAAAAATTAAAAGGTACGTGTTGACTTGTCTTGTTGTTAAGACTGCATGAGAAAAACCATGTGACAGTAAGACCGAGAGACACAAAGGATTGTCCAAGGGGGCTGCCTTTTTCTGGCCTGCTCCCCCACCTGCCTCCAGCAACCACAGGGCACAGCCATCTGGCTCCAGCGGCTCAGGGAGGGGGTAGGGGTCCTCTGACCTGGCGTGGAGACGCGGAATCTGAAACTGTGGACACCGGGGGAATGGAGAACGGACAAAGATGAAAACCCCACCGGGAGCCAACATTTACTGAGGCTTTTGTGGCGCCTCTAGCAATTTGAGATAAAAGGCACTTCCCAGTTCCTCGGAAGCTCCCGGCTTGTGGGAAGGCTCACAGAGAAGTAATTAGAATCCGGTAAATGCAGTTGGGGAAGGTGAGGGCTGGGGGTGGGGGCATCCAGGAGGGGCATCTACCCCACTGAGGGAGCACAGAGGACATAGACGTGCGCCTGGGGAAGACACAGGGGGGAGGAGGCAAGAAGGGAGAGTGAGGGGCACCTGGGAGGCAGGGAGGGGGAGAGAGCCTCACAACTAGACGTGCTATGTATGAAGCCACCAGTGTTGACACAGCACCTTACAAACTGCTTGCTTCCACCTGCTTTATGTTAGTCGTTTCTTGACACAGTGAGGATGATGGAAATGCTGTGTATCTGCACCATTCAGTCTGGTAGCCACTGGCCACCTGTGGCTCCTGAGCGCTGGAAAGGTGGCCAGTGAGACTGAGGCGCCGGCTTTCGGTTCTAATTACTTTAGTTAATGTAAATGTAAACTTAATAAATAGCCCCCTGGGCCTCCTGGCTACTGGATTGGACAGAGCAGTATGGAGACCCTGGGATCCATCCCTGACGTTCTGTTCCAGGCGGGGAGAACAGACATTAAACAAAGACCTATACGGTCCAGTGTCGGGTTGCAGTAAACGCTACCGAGAAAAATGGAGTGACAGAGTGACGTAGTGGGCTGTTGTTTTAGAAAGGGTGATCAGGGAAGGCCGCTCCAAGACCTGGCCTGTGCAGAGACCGAGGGAAAGAAGAGAGAGAGCTGGGGTGGTCTGGGGAAGGGTGTGCCAGGCACAGCAAACTGCAGGTGCAAAGGCCTGGAGATAGGAGTGGGCTCCGGCCAGAGTGACTGCAGACCAGGGGTGGAGTGGGGCTTGGGGTTTGGGGGGATAGGTAATGAGGTCTGAGCTGACCCAGGGCACAGAAGGGAGCATGGGTTTTATTCTGTCACATGGAGCGCTTGCCAATGCCAACTGGACCAGGAATCGGGTCCAGTGCCTGGCCCCACTCTGGCAAACCAGCTGTCCACTTATTCTCTGCTTGCACATGGTGCTGTTTTCGTTGTGGATAAAGGAAACAGACCTGCTGGATGCGTGTCTCAACTCCTCCTCCTGCTGTCCGCTCCTGCTCTGACTCTGTGACTCTGCCCTGCACCCCCACCCAGCTGTTTCCTCTCCCTGGCTCCCTGCTTCTGCCTGCCTCCTGGCTGGTGTCTGACAGGTCTCTGTATGGTTCCAAGTCTCTGCTGGGCACACCCTCCCCTTTTGCTGGCCGAGCAGAGACCATGAGGGCCTGGCCCACGGGGGTGGGCAGTGCACCAGCCTGGGGTGTGATGGGGGGGTGCCCAGCCTGGCTGCAGGGAAAGGCCATTTCCAGCAGGTGGGGAAGGGTGGTAGGGAAGGCTATGGGTCGGGAGTCGTGTTCTAGAGGCAGAGCCAGGAATTGCCCGGGGGCCCCTCCAACAGGGTAGGCAAAGCAGGTCATGTCCCAAGGTAACTGGAATGGGACAATGTTTCCCCTCTCTTTCCCAGCTCTCTCTCAGCCTCCACCCCAAGGAGACATGGGAGGCTGGGGGCGGGGTGCAGGGGGAGTGCAGGAGTTTCTAGGTTTGTGTAGAGAGAAATGGCAAGATGGGTTGATTAGTTTTCTTGCTGCCCCCTCAACATATTACTGCAACCTAGTGGCTTAAGACAACATATTTATTCTCTCACTGTTCTGGAGGTCAGGAGTCCCAGATGAGTCTTAAGGGACAAAAATCAAGGTGCCAGCAAGGTTGCTTCCTTCTGGAGGCTCCAGGGGAGAATCTGCTCTTGCCTCCTGCAGTTTCTGGAGGCTGTCGGCATTCCCTGGCTTGTGGCCACATCGTGCCCACCTCTGCTCCGGTCATCACATCTCTCACCCTCCTGGCTCTTTCATTTATAAGGACTCTGGTGATTACACTAGGCCTGCCTTGGGGAATCTGGGATAATCTCTCCACCTCAAGATCCTTAATTTAATCAGACCTGCAAAGTCCCTTCTGCCAAATAAGGGAACACTGATAGGTCCCGGGGGCTGGGAGGGGCACATCTTTGGGTGCCATCACTCAGCCTGCCGCAGGGGCCCCAATGACGGTATCCTACTGTGGTCACCAGGCTGTGAGGCCTCAGCAGCAGGGAGTCTGTCTTTTCTCTCTGCCATTCCTGCCCTCCAGAGTTTGTGCAGGAGCAAAAGATCGCGTGGGCTCCTCTGCCTCTTCCTTGCGGCGATCCAGGGCAAGTCACTTAAACTCTCCGTGCCTCAGTGTGCTTATCTGTAAAATGGGGATAATAATAGCACTGGCCTCAAAGGTTTTTTGGTGAGGATTCAATGAATTAATCCATATTAGATGCAGAGAACCATGCCTGGTGAGCTAATAAGTGCTGTGATCAGAGGTATAGTGCATAGCACACGGTGAGCATGTCAGCTGCCAGCATCATTATCACAAGTCCTGCTGTCATGCTCTGGATGGGCCCAGCCCTGTGATAGGCACGTGGGAGCTCCCCAAGAAGGAAGGAACACTGCTTGCCCTCAAGGAATTTACAATCTAATCGGGAATACAAAGGCTTGTAGAAACAGAATTTTTTTTTTTTTCCTGGAAGGACGGCTTCTAAAAATTCTCTCAAATGTTTACGCTATTAAAATTTCTTCATTGTGCATCTGTGATAATCATTAATGCAGTATGCCAAGTTTTTTCCAGCTCTCTGCCTTCTGCCTTCTGCCAAATGGCTGAATTGGCACTTCATCGTGGGTGGGTGGGTGGGCTCCTGGTCCTGGGTCTGGTCCTGGTCGATGAGTGGGGAGCAAAAGTGCAAGGGCCTGATAGGCCCGAGCATTTCATTACCGGGGCAAGATCCTCCAGACCTCTCTCACTCTGGCGTAGATTGCCTTCAGCCCGATTCCCCCAGCGGCTATGAAGAGGGAGGCAGAGTTAAACTGGTTGTTTCAGGGGCATCTGGGTGGTTCAGTCGGTTAAGCGGCCAACTCTGGATTTCGGCTCAGGTCATGATGTCACAAGTTCAAGAGTTTGAACCCCACAGCCCACTTTGGATCCTCTCTCTCTCTCCCTCTCTCTCTCTCTGTCCCTCCTCCCCTCTCAAAAATAAGTAAATGGCGGGGCGCCTGGGTGGCGCAGTCGGTTAAGCGTCCGACTTCAGCCAGGTCACGATCTCATGGTCCATGAGTTCGAGCCCCGCGTCAGGCTCTGGGCTGATGGCTCAGAGCCTGGAGCCTGTTTCCGATTCTGTGTCTCCCTCTCTCTCTGCCCCTCCCCCGTTCATGCTCTGTCTCTCTCTGTCCCCAAAATAAATAAACGTAGAAAAAAAAAAATTAAAAAAAAAAAAAAAAGTAAATGTTAAAAAAAATAAAGTGGTTGTTTCAGCCCTTGTGCTTTAAGAGTTACTTGTCACCTCAGCATCACCTAGCTTCTCCCAACTGGTTCAACAACTGAACTGGTTTACAGAAAAGAGCCCAATCAGCACCATTATACTATTATTGGTGATTCCCCACTCACTCATGTTCTCTGCACCAATGTATAGTTTACATAGTTATAATCCGTGAAGAATATCTATTTTCTAAAAAATTTTTAAATGTTTATTTTTGAGAGAGAGAGAGAGAGAGGGAGAGAGCATGAACAGGGGAGGGGATAGAGAGAGAGGGAGACACAGAATCCAAAGCAGGCTCCAGGCTCCGGGCTGTCAGCACAGAGCCTGATGCAGGGCTCGAACTCATGAACTATGAGATCATGACCTGAGCCAAAGTTGGACACTGAACCAACTGAGCCACCTAGGCACCCCAGAACATCTATTTTTTTGTTAAGAATTTTAAAAAATTGGCATAAAACATTATATTAGTTTTAGGTGTACAACATAATAGTTCGATACTTGTATATATTGCCAAACGATCACCATAGTAAACCTAGTTAACATCTGTCGCCGTGTATAATTAGAAAAACGTTTTACTTGTGATGGAACCTTTTTTTTTTCTTTTTTTAATTTAGAAAGAGGGAGGGAGCACATGTGCATTTGAGCAGGGGAGGGGCAGAGGGAGAGAGAGAGAATCCCAAGCAGGCTCCATGCTCAGCCCAGAGCCCACCGGGGGGGCTCAATCCCACAATCCTGGGATCATGACCTGAGCTGAAATCAAGAGTCAGATGCTCAACCAACTGAGCCACCCAGGTGCCCTGTAATGAAAACTTTTAAGATTTACTCTGTTAGCAACTTTCAAACACGCCACACAGTATTATTAACTATAATTACCATGCTGTACATTACATCCCCCCACGACTTATTCATTTTATAACCAGTTTATACCTTTTGACTCCCTCTACCCATATCCCCTTTTTCCCACCCCCTGCTTCTAGCAGCCACCAGTCTGTTCTCTATAGGTATAAATTCAGGTTTTTTGGTGGGTTCTTGTTTGCTCTGTGTTTTTGTGTTTATAGATTCCACGTATAAGTAGGATCATACGGTATTTGACTTTCTCTGTCTGACATTTCACTTAGCACAATGCCTTTGAAATCCATCTGTGTTGTTGCAAATGGCAAGATGTCCTTTTTAAGGCTGAATAATATGCCATTGTGTACACACACCACATTTCCTTTGTCTGTCCATCCATCGATGGGCGCTTAGGTTGTTTCCACATCTTGGCTATTGTAAATAATACTGCAATGAACATGGGAGTGCAGATATCTTTTTGAGTTAGTGTTTTTTGCTTTCTTTGGATAAATACCCAGAAGTGGACTTGCTGGATCATAGATATAGTAGTTCTATTTTTAATTTTTTTGAGGAACCTCCATACTGTTTTCCACAGTGGCTGCACCAATTTACATTGCCACCAACAGTGCACAAAGGTTCTCTTTTCTCCCCGTTTTTGCCAACACGTATTTCTAGTCTTTTTGCTAATAGCCATTCTAACAGGTGTGAGGTGATATCTCTTTGTGGTTTTGATTTGCATTTCCCTGATGATTAGGGGATGCTAAGCACCTTTTCATGTCCCTTCTGTCAACGGTATGCCCTCTTCGGGATAATGTCAGACCCTGTGCCCATTTTTGAAGTGGATTATTTGGTTTGTTTTGCTATTGAGTTGTGCGAGTTATTTATATATTTTGGATATTAACCCCTTACCATTTATATGATTTGCAAATATTTTCTCCCATTCAGCAGGTTGAAACTATCGAGTTTCCTTTGCTCTGCAGAAAGAAGCTTTTTAGTTTGATACCATCCCATTTAAAAGTTGTTGCTTTTGGGGCACCTGGGTGGCGCAGTCGGCTAAGCGTCCGACTTCAGCCAGGTCACGATCTCGCGGTCCGTGAGTTCGAGCCCCGCGTCAGGCTCTGGGCTGATGGCTCGGAGCCTGGAGCCTGTTTCCGATTCTGTGTCTCCCTCTCTCTCTGCCCCTCCCCCGTTCATGCTCTGTCTCGCTCTGTCCCAAAAATAAATAAAAAACGTTGAAAAAAAATTAAAAAAAAAAAGTTGTTGCTTTTGTCGCCTTTGCTGCTGGCATCCAATCCATAAAATCATTGCCAAGACCAATGTCCGCTCTTTTTTTTTAAATGTTTTTAGGGGCACCTGGGTGGCTCAGTCAGTTGGGCATCCGACTTCGGCTCAGGTCATGATCTTTGCGGTCTGTGAGTTCGAGCCCTCCGTTGGGTCTGTGCTGACAGCTCAGAGCCTGGAGCCTGTTTCGGATTCTGTGTCTCCCTCTCTCTCTGACCTTCCCCCATTCATGCTCTGTCTCTCTCTGTCTCAAAAAAATGAATAAACGTTAAAAATAATTTTTAAAGTTTTTAATGTTTATTTACTTTTCAGAGAGACAGAGACAGAGACAGAGACAGAGTGTGAGCGGGGGAGGGAAACAGAATCCGAAGCAGGCTCCAGGCTCTAAGCTGTCAGCACAGAGCCTGACACTGGGCTTGAACCCACAAACCGTGAGATCGTGAGCTGAGCTGAAGTCGGACACTCAACCGACTGAGCCACCCAGGCACCCGATGACCAATGTCCACTCTTATGTTCTACTTTTCCACTTAATATTTTCTTCCTCTGTGTATGCATCAGTGAGAATTCAGTTTGGCTGATAATAACAGAAAACCCAAATTAACAATGACGTATACACCCAAGGTTACTTCAATCCCTCAGGTGAAAATTCCAGAAGCAGGCTGTCTGGGGCTGATATGGTGACCCCATGATCATGAGGAACCCAGGCTCCTTCTTTCATGTTACTCTGCCATTCTCAACAGATGATTTCCTCCAAATATCTTAAGAGAGCTGCTGAAACTCACACTATGCCATCTGTGTTCCTGCGAGTGGGACATGGAAGGGGGGGAGGGGTGACTCTGTAATGACGTGTCACATGTGGCTGTTCTGTCTCTATCTCATTGGCCAGAACTGGGTCACAAGGCCACGTCTAGTTGCAAGGGAGGCTGGGAAATGAAATATTCATTCCGGGCATCCATGTACTGTGATAATTTTCTTTTCCTAAGGCAGAAAGAGATGGTTCCAGAAGGTAATCAGGATGGTATTCTTTCACACGTAAGTTCCACGGTGTAATGATCAGTTTGGACTTTTCTAATTTTTTTTTTTCCCGCATTCTGGATAACCGTATTAGTGCAAATTGCTTTTCTCCATTTGTGTTATTTCCTTGAGATTCCTTCCCAAACATGTGGTAACCTACCAGGTTGAAGGGGGTGACTCGTCCTCTCTGGCAGTGGCTGCTGTTACATTTGCAGGACTGGGCTCCCAGACACCAGCCGGAACAACAGAGCCGTGCGGAATTTATGAGCCAATGTTCCCATTTCCTCCCAGCCCAACCAGCGTTGGCTTGAGCTATTTGAATTTATTTTTACTGATTTAACAGGTGTGCTGTTTAAGGATGTTTTCGTTTTCGTGTCATTTATTAGCAGCCAGCTGAGGTTTGGGCCTGGGCTGGTTATACAATCTATATTTTCTCAAATAACAACTGTTTTTCCAACGTCGGGGGAAATTTTTATTTTATTTTATTTTATTTATTTTATTTTATTTATTTTATTTTATTTTTATTTTTTGTTTTTTATTTTTATTTTATTTTTTTAATTTTTATTTTAGTTTTTTAAAGTTTATTTATTCACTTTGAGAGAGAGAAAGTGCAAGTGGGGGAAGGGCAGAAAGAGAGAGAGAGAGAGAATTCTAAGCGGGTGCTACACCGTCAGTGCCGACCCGACCGTGGGGCTTGAACTCGTGAACTGTGAGATCATGACCTGAGTTGAAGTTGGACGCTTAACCAGCTGACCCACCTAGGTGCCCCCAAGGGAAAATTTTAAAGTCCATTTTAGAGCTGAGAAACCTCAGGCCCTGAAGCTAGGGTCACACTCCAGTTATGGCAGAGCCAGAACTTGACCCCAGTTCTGACTCCCAGCTCAGGGCTCCTATAAACAGACCTGTGTAAAAGAAGAAAGCAGGAATTTGACCGAGGCTGATGTGCAGTGGGAAAACCACTGGATGGTGGATTAGGGGCCTCCCTAGATGAAGTTTAGTGTGACTAAGGACCACAGTTTTATACTAGCTGCCTCATCTTTCTGGGCATCAGTTTCCCCACAAGCAGAGTAGAAGCGTGAAGGAGACCCCTCTCAAGCCCCTCTTAGAGCTGGATGGAAAGTAAAAGGACAGTTTGGGAGGGTGGGGTGGGTGGGGAAAGGGGAGCACTGACTCCCGGGGGTATGGACAAATGGGGAAGACCTTGGGAGGGGGGTGGATGGAGCGAGTCTGGTCTGCCATCAGTGGGCACTGTGCTCTCACAACATTTTCTCAAGTCCGGGACTGAGGGTGAGCAGACACAAGTCTGTTCTGGAGGCACAGGTGAGGACTGGCTATAGGGACCTGGCACTACCCCCCTTCCCTCACCCCAAGGATGAGGGGTGGCGTCTGGGGTCCCGGGGGAAGGGATGCAGACAAGCTTGTTACTGGGGTTCTGGGCTGAGCCGAAGGCCGGGACCCTGGCCTGTTGTCCAGGTCCAGCCCTTGGTGATCTTCTCACTGGAGGGAGTTTTCCAGATGCTCCAGGTCACTGAGGTGGATAGCTTTGGAAAGGTGGCACTGGGAGTTGGTGGGTGGCATGAGACCGCAATCTCCCTGGCCAACTTCTCCCCACCTTGGTCCGGTTTTCAAGACCCTCCCACCTGACCGATTCCACTAGAATCCGTGACCCTGTAGAGGGAGGGGCCAGTCCTACAATTGTGCAGCTGAGGTATGGGGTTAAGTGACCCCACGTAGCATGAAGGGGCTAAGCCCGGCTCTCAAGCCTGGCTCCTCTGTGTTAGGCCTCACGGGCTCCCCCTGATTCTGGGGCTGAGACTGTGTGAAGAGCAAACTTCATGCAAACTCTTCCGAGGGATGGGATGGGATGGGATGGGTGGGTGGCACCAGGCGAGCAGAGGCCTGGAACAGAGAGCTAAGGTCAGAAAGGCCATGACTAGGGGCGCCTGGGTGGCTCAGTCGGTTGAGGGTCCAACTCTTCGTCTTGGCTCAGGTCATGATCTCATGGTTTGTGAGTTCGAGCCGGCATCGAACCTGCTTCAGATTCTGTGTCTCCCTTTCTCTCTGCCCCTCCCCTGCTTGCACTCTGTCTCTGTCAAAAATAAACATCAAAAAAAAATTTTTTTTTTAAAAAAGGCCATGACTAGAAGGACAGGTGGTCTAGAGCACTGACAAAGAAATGCCAGTCTAAGGAAGAACTGTGTGCGTGTGCGCATGTGTGTGAAAGTGTGATGACTGTCTGTGAGTATGTGGGGTTGATGTGAGCAGATTCCTAAAGGTCAAGGAGGTAGAGCCTGAGGCTTAAATGGTTGAATGAACCGGGGCTTATGCCTTTGACTTTGGGTGAGGGGTGGGGTGGGTGCCATTTAAGGGGTGGGCGAGAGGAAAAAAAGGGGCTTTGGAAGCACTAATCCCAAACCAAAGGGTCTCAGACACCAGCTGGGACTTAAAAGAGGGTGGTTCTGACCTTGTCTCCTGGAGGCCAGGTCAGGAGCCCAGCCAGAGAAAGGCCCACGCCAGTTAGAAACTGAGGGTCAGAGCGGCAAGGGGCCCAGAGGGTGTCATCCCCTCCCCTTGGCTTCTCCTCCTGCCTCCCTGGATGCCCTTTCTGAGCCTCCCTTGCCATCTGCCCCTGTCCCCTGGACCTCTGAGCACTCAGTGCTGGGCCATTCCTCAGTCGCAATGCCTTTCCCTGCTCTATCTGCACTCACCCCCAACAGGCTTCTACGATACATCTACCTGTTTGTCAACAACCTGTAAATTTACTGCCACCGTTCAGACCTGCTTCCTGAACTCCAGACTGTGTCTGCCTACTGAACATCTCTACTAGGATGTCTAACGGATATTTCAGACTCGGTGTTCGCAAAACTGAGCCCTGGCCTTTCCTCCACAAACCTCTTGCACCAGAGTCTTTTCCTACTCAGTATATGGCAGCGGCATCCTTGCCGTTGCTCACAGAAAGACCTGGAATCATCCCTGACTCCACTGTCTCTTACACCCCTGTCAACCCATTAGCAAATCTTATAGGCTCCATCCTCTACATCCATCTAGAACCCTCCCACTTCTCACACCTCCACTGCCCTCCCCCGCCCAACCCCCACCATCTCTGCCCTAGGAGATTCCAGAAGCCTCCCCGCTGCTCTCCCTGCTTCTGCCTTTGGCCTTCTAGGATCTACTTTCAACACAGCTGCTAGAAATATTCTTTAACAAAAGGTTAACTCACATCCCTCCTCTGCTCAGAAGGGCTGCTCATTTCACTCTGAGTTAATGGTGCAAGCCCTCAAAATGGTCCAGGATCTCTATGCCTTCTGGCCTCTCATTACCTCTCCAATTTTATAGCCTACCATCTTTCCCTCATTCACTCCACTCCAGCTTCCCTGGCCTCCCTGATGGTTCCTCAAACACATGAGTAGTCTTCTACCACAGGACCTTTGCACTAACTATTCCTCCTGCCTGGAAAACACTTCCCCCAGGTATCTGCAGAGCTCCCTCCCTCATTTCCTTCAGGTCTTTGCTCCAATGCCACCCTCTATGACCTATTTAAAATTGTAACTCCATCCCAATCCAGAATTTTTTATCCCTCTTACCCTGCTTTATTTTTTAAACATTTGTTAAATGTTTATTTATTTTTGAGAGAGAGACAGACAAAGCACAAGAGGGGGAGGACAGAGAGAGAGAGGGAGACACAGAATCCAAGGCAGGCTCCGAGCTCCAAGCTGTCAGCACAGAGCCCAACGTGGGGCTCAAACCCACAAACCATGAGATCATAACCTGGGTGGAAGTCGGATGCTTAACTGACTGAGCCACCCAGGCGCCCCACCCTGCTTTATTTTTTATAGCACTCATACCCTTTAATATACAATATAACATAATTATTTCTTTTGTCCCTATCAGTTTTCTTCATGAAAATGTGAGCTCTACAGGGTTAGGGATGTTTGTCTACTCTGTTCACTGATGTCTCCCCAGCATCTGGGATGGTAACTGACACACGGTAGGCATCTAGGTCATATTCCTTGAATGAACGAATTAATCTAATCCAGCCCCTCATTTCAAACAGGAAGAAATAAAGTCCCAGAATGAGGGACAGTATCCCTGAGTCATACACAGAAAATCAATGACAGGAGCCAGGACCAGACCAAAACCACCTCCAGACTCGCAATCCTGTATTCCTTCTGCCCCACCTCCCACCCCAGGCTGGATAAAGCTAAGTGTGGCAGATGCTTTTGGGGTCCTGCTATGATATTCTCAGATCCCTTTAACTGCTCTATGTGTTCCTCTCCGGCTTCTGTGTGCTTTGCAACTAATGTCTGGCACCTTGACCTTTTCCAGCAGTTTCCCTTGGGCTGTGGTAGCACCTCATCTGTAAGGAGAGCTTGAAGTGTCTGGGAGTCTGCATTCCTTCCCTCCCACACACATAGGCAGCCTGAAGCCAGTGACTGGCAGGAGAGTAAATAAAGTCCAGCAAACTTGCCTTGAAGCAGGACCATCCCTGAGGTGTGATTTATGCCTGAGTTCCCTATAGGATCAGACTGAGGTTAGAACCTTGCCTAAATTCTCCCCATGCTTGGCTTCTTTATCTTTCCTGTCCTGCTTCACCCCTCTTTTGCCAGATTCTCAAGTGAGCACTCCTGTAATATCTTACCTGTGCACGAACCCTCCTAACAGGGTCAGCTTCTGGAAGAACCCAATTTAAGGTGAGGACTTCTGTGCCAATGTGGGGTAGACTTGTGTACCAGTGAGGTATAGGAAAGAGACTGCAAGCTTTAGAGTCCCAGTTTCAAGTCCGAGCTCAGCCCCTGACCTAGCACAAGACTGCGAGAAAAGTCCTGAGCACTTTGAGTCCAATATCCCCACTGGAGAAATGACATCAATCATATCTTTCTATGGAGCTGCTTCAAGGATGAGCGGAGATAAAATGTGAGAAGCACTTTGTATGGTGGCCAGCACAGAGTGGTTGTGCAATAAATGTAAGGTCTTTCTCCGTCTCCCGCCTGTGGTCTGTTGTGACCAAGCTGGCCTGTCTGGATACAGTTTGGGCCCCAAGATTCTCCCCCAGCTGCTGAGAAAATATTGCATAGCTTTGAGTGTGATGAGTAAGAAACTTATCACTTCTTCAGGGAGTACTGGGGTCATAAGAAGAGATATCCTAAGGCCACTGGGACATCTCCCAAAGAGTCACAAGGTGAAGAAGACTATCTGAAATGAAGGGCAGAAGCAAAACACACACACACACACACACACACACACACACACACACTTACACACACTCCCCATGGGTTCCCACTTTACCAACAGCCAAGTGGCACCAATGGACAGGGAAACATTGACAATCAACTCCAGGCTGTAAAAACCAGTCCTCAGCTGACTGGGGAGCTTGCCTTGGGGGGACCGTGGCACCAATATTGGACAGTCGTGAGACTCAGGAGCCCTAGAAGCCCTGGAGGACCTAAGGTCCAGGAAGGCTGTGTGGCTTTGGGACCCTAGGAGGTCCCTCCGCTGCTGCCTGCCTCTTTCCCACATGCTGGACAGCTCCCAGGCTGACACTCTTGCCTTGCTCATCCTATTCCCTGTCTGATATTGCATCTGTAGCCTTGACCCTACAACCCTACTCTTGCCTCCTATCTGTGTCCAGGCTTTCTTATAAGCCCAGTAGCTCCCCAGAAGCAAAGGTCAAATTCATCTTTATTTCTTTTTTCTTTTGTTTATTTATTTTGAGAGAGAGAGAGAGAGAGAGAGAGAGAGAGAGAGAGAGAGAGAGAG